>NC_046165.1:5206873-5506873 GCF_011064425.1 Rattus rattus | reverse complement strand
GTTTTGGGCTATCTTTGGGGGCTAAATGTGTTTCTTGGAGACAACATAGAGTTGGTTCTTATTTTTTCAATACAGTCCATTACTTTGTATCATTATAGCGGGTGAGTTGACACTATTTATATTTAAGGTTAATATAGAAAGGGGTTTGCTATTTTCTACAAATTTTTTAGGTAATGTTTTATTTTAATAGATTATTAGTATTTATTTTTTCTCTCCCATATTAATTTTTACATTTTGCTAAGTTGCTGTGCTGGACATGGTTGTTTATTTCCCAAATGTGATTTATTTATCTATAGTTTTGATAAAATATGCCCTCTCATGTATTCATCTTCCTCTCTACTAAGTAGACACACTTCCTCCAATAAAGCTACACCTTCTCCAAAAAGTCTACCCCTCCTAATAGTGACTCCTTATAAGCCAAGCCTTCAAACACATGAGTCTACGGGGGCCATTGCTATTTAAATTACCAAATGTTGTCAAAGATTCACTATTAATAAACTTTAAAAAAAGAAGAAACTTTAATTCACATACCAGTGCCAGGTCTATGCCTGGGACTCTGGATTCCAAAAGTGCAGCACACAGACACCTTGTCATGAGCTTTTAAGATCAGAGAATACGGTTACATTTTGCCTATATGCAAGTAGAAAGGTTACCTCATGCAAAGCAAGTTTTTGTTTACAGAAGCAGAAACAGCAGTTTTGTCAAAATTGCACAAGAACCAGGCAATCACATATATTAACTCTTAACATCCCTTAACATTTGGAAGTTTATTTTTGCTTTATATTTCTCTTAAGCAAAGTGATTTTAAACTTTTAAACAGAAAGGGCATATTTCGAGACAATGCAAATTAAGGCAATTTTTGACAACCAAGCCAACACTACAGAAAGTTCTTAGTAGAATACATTAGTACAGAATACTTAGTTATCCACTGTCTTTTTTTTTATTAGATATATTTCTTTACTTACATTTCAAATGTTATTCCCTTTCCCAGTTTCCTGTCCATAAACCCTCCCATTCCCTCCCCCTCCCCCATATGGGTATTTCCCCCATACACCCCCTTAGTGCCCCCCCCATATTCCACTGCACTGGGGGTCCAACCTTGGCAGGACCAAGGACTTCCCCTTCCACTGGTGCCCCAACAAGGCTACATATGCAGTTGGAGCCTTGAGTCAGTCCATGTACAGTCTTTCAGTAGTGGTTTAGTCCCTGGGAGCTCTAGTTGGTTGGCATTGTTGTTCTTATGGGGTTGCAAGCTCCTGCAACTCTTTCAATACTTCCTCTAATTTCCCCAAAGGGAATCCTATTCTCAGTTTGGTGGTTTGCTGCTAGCATTGCCCTCTGTATTGGACATGCTCTGGATGTGTCTCTCAGGAGACATCTATATCTGGTCCCTTTCAGCATTCATTTTCTAGCTTCATCAATCTTATCTACTTTTGGTGGCTGTATATGCATGGGCCACATGTGGGGCAAACTCTGAATGGCCGTTCCTTCAGTTGCTGCTTTAAACTTTGCTTCCCCTCCTGTGGATATTTTTCCCCTTTTGAGAAGGAGTGGGAGCATCCGCTTTTTGGTCATCCTTCTTCTTGAGCTTCCTGTGGTCTATGGATTGCATCTTGGGTAGTTCCAGCTTTTGAACTAATATCCACTTATCAATGAGTGCATACCAAGTGTGTTTTTCTGTGATTGAGTAACCTCACTCAAGATGATATTTTCTAGTTCATTGCATTTGCCTATGATTTTCATGAAGTCATTGTTTTTGATAGCTGAATAGTACTCCATTGTGCAGATGTACCACATTTTTTTAATCCATTCCTCTGTTGAAAGGCATCTGGGTTCTTTCCAGCTTCTGACTATTATAAATAAGGCTGCTATGAACATAGTGGAGCATGTGTCTTTGTTGTATGTTGGGGCATCTTTTGGGTATGTGCCCAAGAGAGGTATAGCTGGGTCCTCAGGTAGTACTATGTCCAATTTTCTGAGGAACCTCCAGACTAATTTCCAGAGTGGTTGTACCAGTCTGCAATCCCACCAACAATGGAGAAGTGTTCCTTTCTCCACATCCTCGCCAGCATCTGCTGTCACCTGAGTTTTTTATCTTAGCCATTCTCACTGGTGTGAGGTGAAATCTCAGGGATGTTTTGATTTGCATTTCCCTGATAACTAAGGATGTTGAACATTTCTTTAGGTGCTTTTTGGCCATTCGATAATCTTCAGCTGAGAACGTTTTATTTAGCTCTGTAACCACCCCATTTTTAATAGGGTTATTTGGCTCTCTGAAGTCTAACTTCTTGAGTTCTTTGTATATTTTTGATATTAGCCCTCTATCAGATGTAGGATTGGTAAAGATCTTTTCCCAATCTGTTGGCTGTCATTGTGTCCTAATGACAGTGTCTTTTGCCTTACAGAAGCTTTGCAGTTTTATGAGGTCCCATTTGTGGATTCTTGATCTTAGAGCATAAGCCATTGCTGTTGTGTTCAGGAAATTTTCCCCAGTGCCCATGTGTTCGAGATTCTTCTCCACTTTTTCTTCTATTAGTTTCAGTATATGTGGTTTTATGTGGAGGTCCTTGATCCACATGGACTTAAGCTTTGTATAGGGCAATAAGAATGGACCGATTTGCATTCTTCTACATGCTGACCTTCAGTTGAACCAGCACCATTTGTTGAAATTTCTATCTTTCTTCCATTGGATGGTTTTAGCTCCTTTGTCAAAGATCAAGTGACCATAGGTATGTGGGTTCATTTCTGAGTCTTCAATTCTGCTCCACAGATCTATCTGTTGGTCTCTGTACCAATACCATACAGTTTTTATGACTATTGCTCTGCAATACTGCTTGAAGTCAGGGATGGTGATTCCCCCAGAAGTTCTTTTATCTTTGAGAATTGTTTTCGCTATCCTGGGTTTTTTGTTTCCAAATGAATTGGCAAATTGCTCTTTCTATCTCTATAAAGAATTGAGTAGGAATTTTGATGGGGATTGCATTGAATCTTTAGATTGCTTTTGGCAAAATGGCCATCTTTACTATATTGATCCTGCCAATCCATGAGCATGGAAGATCTTTCCATCTTCTGAGATCTTCCTCAATTTCTTTCTTCAAAGAATTGAAGTTCTTGTCATACAGATCTTTTACTTGCTTGGTTAAAGTCACACCAAGATATTTTATATTATTTGGGACTAATGTGAAGGGTGTCAGTTAGGGTTTCATTGCTGTGAAGAGAAACCATGACCAAAGCAACTCTTATAAAGGAAAACATTTAATTAGGGCTGGCTTACAGTTTCAGAGTTTCAATCCACTATGCTCTTTGTGGGATGCATGGCAGAATGCAGGCAGATGTGATGCTGGAGAAGCAGAGAGGTCTACATCTTGACCTAAAGGCAGCTGAGGGGGACTGGCTCACACTGGGGACAGCTTGAGCAAATGAGACCTCAAAGCCTGCCCCCACAATGGCACACTTCCTCCAACAAGGCCTTGCTTCCTAATAATGATACTCCCTATGGGCCAAGAATTCAAACACATGAATCTATGGAGACCAAACCTATTCAAACTACCAAACCTACCATAACAATAACAGACTAAACTTCTGACCTGTAAGCCAGCCCCAATTAAATATCTTCCTTTATAAGAATTGCTATGGTCATGGTGTCTCTTCATAACAAAATAAATCCTAATTAAGACAAACCCCAATTTATAACATTTGAGTGTTCATCCAGGATTTGGATGCTCATCGAGATCGACCTTCTTTTTCTGGCTAGGCTCAGGACCCTAGAGGCTTCTGGAGTACTGGGAACAGAGAAAGCATGGAGGCCTAGCATTTGGAGGAAGTCACTGGCGGGTTCTCAATATCTCAATTGTGAGAAAAGAGACTTCAGAAAAGCTCTGGTATAAGTAAGGGTCCTTTTGTTTGTCTGAATTTGTAGGACCCCTGGAAAAGCTGGACACAGCATTAATTCTCAAGTGGAAAGGACCGACAGAAAGGGTATGCTGCTGACCCCTGTCTTCTGTAGACAGTGAGGGTTCTAAAGAAAACCTTATCTGGGGCTGGAGAGATGGCTCAGTGGTTAAGAGCACTGACTGCTCTTCCAGAGGTCCTGAATTCAAATCCCAGCAATCACATGGTGGCTCACAACCATCTGTATGAGATCTGATGTCCTCTTCTGGTGTGTCTGAAGACAGCTACAGTATAATAATAAATAAATAAATCTTTTTAAAAAATCGTATCTGTAAGCTTTATTTGTTATCAGCTTACTCTGGCCAGTTTTACAGGAATTCAGGATTCTTTTAGGTGTGGATAGTATTAAAATGTTGTTTTATGCTGTTCTACTTGAGTAAGAGCAGGCCCCGAGGTTGAGTTATGGCTGTTCCTCCTCTAGATCCTAACATGCCTATTTAAAAGTTTTCTCCAAAGTCTCTGATCTGTGTCAGATGGATCACCTGACCATGTGACAGAGAGAAGAAGAGAGAGAAATGAAGTTTTATGTGGGGGTGGGGAGACTGAGAACCATTTCTAATGGGGATTGTTGCCTAATGCTTTGTGCTCTTTGGTTTCATTTAATTCTCTAAAACTTTTGCTATGAACCTTTGCTATAAGATCAAGTATGAATCTTATCTCAAAATTTGTAAGACTATTATGTAAACTTCCTGTAGCTCAGGATTTGTATGTTTGTTGGGTGTGGTTTAAGATTTGTAAAATTTATAACAAAAGTTAACTTAAAATCTATAGTCAGAGAGTCAATGGTTGGAAGTCTACACATAGGTAATCTTCATTCCTATGGTGCATTGTATGTGTTACTTGGCCTGTATTCATGTTCTGAAAGAATGGGCACTTTTAAATAACAGTGGGACTCCTAGATTTTTTGAACTGGGATGAAGCTATGTGGTGATTCATGTGCTGATAAGACTAACGAATAAGGACAAAATGATTTTTTAAAAATGGTTTAAGAAGATTAACTGGGAGATAACACTGAAAAGGCTATGATCATTAAAATGTAATATTTTCTATTCCTCAATCAAGGCAACATACATGAGGATTGTTTCCCATGTTCAACAATTCCTTGATCTTTTTAAAAATGGCTAAGTAACAGGTCTTCTGGATGTCAGCTTTATTTCAGAATAAAGTCATGGATTAAATGAAAATGTTTGTCCTTGATGTTCTCAAAATTCATCAAGCCTGTAATCATCAGTGGTTTGAATCTCCTAGTAATTTTGCCAATTCTCATTTCACTTAAAATACAGGACTACAGCCAAATACATACCTGAGCTAATAGAATACACCAGCTCAGGACCCAGAGGACTAGGCCCAAGAAATCCAATTAAAACATTCAAGACAGGAAACACTGCCAGAAGCAGAACCAAGTAGAAAAGCTCCAGAAAGGAAGCTGTCCCAAAAAATAATATGCTCCAATCACCTCCTGGTAAAGGGCTCCTTGCCTCTGGCCAGGTTTTGATGCTAACCTAACAGTCACTCTCCAACATCCCTAGTTTGATTTTCTGATTAAAAATATGACCTTAAAAAAAAAGACCAACAGAGGTTTTATATCATGAGATAAGATCTTACAGGGTTTTGGACAGACTAGGATGGCAGAGAGAAAACTGTATTATTCTAGATGAATATCACAGATAATGGTATGCACTCACTGGGCTCAAATGAACAGTGTAAACTAGGATGAAAATGGGGGGGATAAAAGAAAAAAGATTAAAACTAAAACACCCATTCAGTATGTATTAAAAAAAAAATCTAAGTTGGAGGAGCTACAGTGAGAGACACAACCAGAAATGAGAGGCACCCAAAACTGAACTGAGAACGGGACCCCCGTTTCTATCTTGAAGGGCTGACATGGTAAGAAAATGGCTAACAGACTATACATGGACTTTGGCAATGAACCCATGGAATGTCTCTCCTTACACAAGACAGCATTAACTCTCTGATTACTACATAGGGCAGCATTAGCCTTTGGAAGCCAGACACATAAGATCTGAGAGAATTTCCTGTGGAAATTCTGTGAGGAACTTGAAACATTGGTTCAATTCTTCACTGTTCTGCTTGTCCACAGTCTTGGTGGGATCCTGCAGGGGGATGGGTCGTGTGTGACTCCTGGGGACTGAAGTCACTCTGCCTCCATGGAAATTGCTGAAGAGGAGCCTGTAGTAATCATCCAGGTAGCTGGTACTTATCAGTTTATTGACAGCGGCCACTTGGTTTATACAACCTGCTCAAATTTATCTTCCTCAGATCTCTGGTGGTATTGATGACCAAAGGGGGAAAATGTTACAGAATATGTAATCACAGTGTGAACCTGGAGATTATGTTTTTTACTAGAAATACCTCTTTCTTGTTGTGGTGTAGCTTAGCCTTAGCACACACCTTTAATCCCACTGGCTGGAATACAGACATGCCCTTAGTACACATTTTTAATCCCAAACAATAAAGGTGAAGGTAGTATGTAGAAGGAAGCATTCATGTTTGAAAATAATGTCTAACTGAGTTGCAGACAAAATGACAAGTCAGAGAAAGATTTGACAGAATAGGATATGCCCAACCGTCTCAAGAGCAGAGAGAAAAGAGAGGCTACTTAAAAGAGAGCAGTGTGGAAAGAGGAGACAGTTTTCCTGGAAGAGTTTTAAGAGATAAATTGAAGAAAAAACAAACTAGGCACAGGTGAAGTCAGAATGAACAAGAGAATGAGAAGGAACCAGAAGAGTAGACTATATTGCCAAAGTTAATATGAGGCCAAGCAGAGCAATTCAGTCAGAGGCCAAGAGAAGCCAGATAAATCAGTCAGCTTAGATGTTTAAGCCAGAACAGCTAAGTTGAACCAGCCATCCAGGGTTCAGAAAGAACAAGAAAGGATGAGCTCACTCAGCAGTAAATCTCAGAAGTTGAAAACATTCTAAGCCTAGATTAGATTATATGTAGGCTAGAAAGTTCTAGCACTAGGCCTAGGTTAGCAGATGGAGGCAGTAAGCATTAGAGACAATGATTACATCAGGCACACATAAGTTACTTTTACACTATAGGTTTATCAGTTTAGCAGCAGCTGCCTTGTCAATGCATTCTCATATATGTAAATCAGGCCTTGCTTTTTATGCAGCTATTAGGTCTCCTGGTACTAAGGGCAAACTCACAAAACAGGTTTCCATGTAACTTTTTACTATTCCTTTATTTAAAAGAACTTGTTTTTCTATGCTTTCAACCACGGTCTTATAGTAAATGACTGAATGGAAAAAGGAGAAATGTCTGAGGTTTATGCTAGTTATAAGGGTCTCATAAAATTATAATAAAACTTAAAGACAATATATGATGTTAAGACCCCAAGGGTTTTATCATGTTAATCAATAGAGTTCTGATATGCTATCAATTCCCTTTGGTTTTTAAATTTCCATTTTTTCCCTAAATATAGACCAAAAGGTGATTCTCATCATGCTAAAAATATCATATATATTATATTCATATATGTGTGTGTGTGTGTGTGTGTGTGTGTGTGTGTGTGTGTGTGTGTGTGTGTGTATTAATCCTTTTACCTCAAAATCATTTTGGTAACCAAAAGCTTTTACTATGACTCAAAGGTATGGGTCTACTGCTTTTTTACAATGTGGATTTCTGTACAGATTACAAACAGTGGTAATCCTAGTGTACCTAAAACTTTTGTCTCCTTTTGTAAACTTTAAATTCATGTAAGCTTCAGGAAGTTGTGACTTGAATTCACTTTTCATAAATAAGTACCTCTGTCCATCAACAGTAAAAGCTTCCTTACCTACTGCTTATTCCGGAGGGGGAAGATCTAAATGTAACATTTTCCTTTAAGTTCTTAAACTTTAACTTCTGTCCCTAGTCTATATTTGTCCCGGGAGATTTCCACTTGCCTTACAGATGCCATCCATGAATCAGCTGCAAATGACAAACTGCTCCAGACAGCTGCAAACCCTGGACTTGCTGAAAGCTGATATAAACCAGACCAGTCAATGAGTTTGCTCCATATCTCTTCAGCTGGGCCAGCAAACCAGGTGCCTCTGTTGAGTGCCCCCACTGCCTGAACCCTAACCTTTGGTCTTTGGTTAGCATTGTAGCCTCCATGGTCCCTAATATCAGCTCAGAAGCAGCTACAGAAGAAAGTATGTCACCACGTATCCTCAACAAAAGGCTGAAATATTAGGTCTAAAAGAAACTGGGACCCACTAAAAGGGATCACACCTTGTCATCCTGACTACCCAGACTGCTATCAAAGGTGGACTGTATTCACACCTGGATATATCACTCCCAAGTCAAACACATCATGGTATTATAAGCTGACTTCAGAAAATGGACCGTCACCAAGACCTGTGAAAACCCACTAAAAACTGATGTGAGTGGTTGACTCATAATTTTGTTTTGTCTAATTAAGTTCTCTTCCTGCTCTTTTATGGAAGATTTGACTAGATCTCCCTTTAAGAATAAATGCAAACTTGCCATAAATGTCTCATAGCTCCCAACCGCCACTTTGTCAGGTGGACATTTCTTCCTTCACTTCCTGGAACAAACTGATTGGTTTACAAGTGCTGGCAGATAGTTCCCTTGCTTGCCTGTTTGGCAGGTGTATCAAACTCTGA
Source organism: Rattus rattus (assembly GCF_011064425.1). Classification (NCBI taxonomy): domain Eukaryota; kingdom Metazoa; phylum Chordata; class Mammalia; order Rodentia; family Muridae; genus Rattus; species Rattus rattus. The sequence goes on along the minus strand of NC_046165.1, from coordinate 5,498,288 downwards.
AATTCTGTATCTTGGTGTCCTTGTTCCCCTGGACGTATATTTATGACGGTCCAGTAGGGAGAAAATACATGCATGCAAGGACACAGGCTCTCCCAGACTCCATGTTTGGGGGTGGGGAGTGAAATTTCCATCCTCATAACCTTCATAATAAGCTTAGGGTTAGGAACAGCAGGAACCGGTCTTGGGACCACTGGTATACAAATGACTAACATTAACTGCAAAAAACCTAGGATGCCAAGTAGCTCAGGATCTGTTTGTATTTATTGATTAAAAATCTATTGCCAACTGGGTCTGGAACTTTGGCCCCTCAATCAAATAAATATTCACCAGCTTTCTGTTATCAAGGGTTTCCATCACTGCTTAAGTTTTCTTAGATTCCTTTCCACAAATTGGAAGCTTAGGCCTGAGGTGACCACTCCCTTTATTCCATTTAGCATCAGGCTTTTCTTTAAACTTTTCAACTCTTTGAGAGAAGGAGTTGTCTATCATTTTTCCTGATGCTCCCTTTCTCCTCAAATTGTACACTTTGTAGTATTCCTTACCTAATGTAGTTTTTTTGTTTGTTTGTTTGTTTGTTTCATCGTAGATCTGTATAGGAGTCACTACTAACGGCCCACAACAGTCAATACAAGGCTGTCTTGAAACCTCTGCTGCCAGTGTCCTTAATCCAAACTCTTCAGTTTAGCCTCAGGCAGATATTTTGTGTGAAAATCACAAGAGTAAATATGTAAGTCAACATCAAGACAGAGAACGGTTATATAAGCTTCCTCACATGGGAAATGGTTTGAAACCAGATTGTCTTGCCTCATAGGAATCCTCAAATGTGGGGGAAGATAGCCAGAATAATCCTTGTAGATTGCAAATTCTATGAATACCTAAAAGCCAAATCGTTCCAAAAGCAAAATCATAAAAATAACCCCTTCAAAAAATTTAAAACAAGCAATTAAAGGAATCACAGTTGTGTGGGGGTGCATATGTGTGGACAAACTTGTGGGTGTGACAGTTTGCTCATCCTTCTTTGTGCCTGTAGAGACCATAGTCCTTATTTGGCATCTTTTTTCTTTACCATTGTCCTCATTCTTTATCATTCAGTCTCTCACTGAACTTGAAGGTCGTTGGTTTGGCTTTGCTGGATGGCCATTAAGCTCCGGGCTTCTGCCAGTCCCTGCCAAAACCATCCCTGCCAAAGCTGAGGTTACAGAGATGCATGTCATCCTGGAGGTTCAAAATTCAGGTCTTCATGCTCCTAGGACTGAGCCATCTCTGTAGCTCTCCCATACTTTTAAAATATTTATTTGCATTCGATGTGAATTTTTATGTATAAGTGTTTGCATGCATGTCTGTGCACCATGTGCATGCCTGGTTTACAAGGAGGACAGAAGAGAACATCAGATTCCCTGTAACTAGAGTTACAGATGGTTATGAGCTGCCATTCGAGATATTTGGGGGAGAGAGACGGAACAGACTCAGAGCTGTAGGGGAGATCTTCCGAAATGAAGGCAGAAAAGGAAAGCATCCCACAGAAGGGCAGCCTGAAAGTGTCTTGGACAGCAAGACCAACGGACTTCACAGAAGGTAACCAGGAAACTAAGTTGAGAGTAGATTTAGAGGTGTTGAGCTAGGAATAAAGATAAGGGCACGCTAGCCACAGAAGGCTTAGAAGAGCCCAGCCACTGAGACAATAAGACAGGTTAAAAATGAACTAGTGTGTGTGTGTGTGTTTCATCTGCAGATCCCAGGTAGTTCCTGGGCGAGTGCGTAACGCGACCCACTGGGAGCTCAAAGCTGGGTAGCCAAAACTGCACGATACAACCGCCAGCCCCATTTGACCCATGAAACTATCTTCCTGTATGCTCTGGTTCTTACGGTTCCTGACAACCTAGAGAAACGGAACCCTCCCTCAGAGTGAGACTCATCAACTTCTCTGACAATGCACACAAATGAGTGTCTCTATTGAGACCCCAGCTTCCCTAGGTCACATGAAAGAAGGAAATAGTAAACTTCTACACAGCTGCCTGCTCCCCAAAGCTAAAGAAAGGATGAGCAGTTAGGATCCATTTAGAGCCCATTAGGAAAATCAGGGCCAAGGATCAGACCTTGAAGAAAACCTGTTCTACAGCTTCTTGGAGGCCTCGTAGCTGCCAAGGGGCCCAGGTAGGTAGGCTGGTCCATCTGGTCGATTGCAGGGCTGGGGCCCAGGAGCTACCTGTTGTCTCAAACTGGCCCTGACACTCCTCCCTTCACCTACTGCTGAGAAAATTGAGGCCCATGGTATACCTCTGATTAGTTTTATTTGTCTGGGTTTTTTTTCTAGAGGTGGGAGTTTCACTACATAGCCCAGGCTTCTCTTGGACTCGCTGCTTTGTGATCAGCTGGCATTACAGAGTTTTAGGCTCCTGTCAAGGGTCAAGAATGTGAAATAGCAACACAAGATTTCCGTTGTCTTTATAGCAGGCGTATGTTTACTATCAGTGTTCATTAGTTCTCATAGGAAAACAGGTAAACTGGGGCTCAGGACACAAATCATCTGTTCAAGACATAGAAGAATCCCAGACCCCTCCCTGTACTCATGACACATAACCTCTCATGACCGTGACCCCTTTGGCCTAACAGGCGATTCTGAAGTATCATCATCTACATATTTATTTATCTGTTGCTATTGTGTTGAGTTTGGGTATCACTGCATAGCCACAGATGACCTTGACCTCTCTATGTTGATTAGGCTGGCCTCGAACTTACAGAGATCTGCCTGTCTCTGCCACCTGAGTGCTAGAATTAAAGGCATGTACTCCTCCTATATCTGGATAGAACCACTTTTAAAATGTAATAATCCAATTAACATTTATTCCAATTAATTGAGTTTAAAACATTTTCTCTGAACCACTAAAATGTCCCAGATTCCAGGTATTCAAGAGGCTCCCAGGACCCAATGGGGATGACATTAGCCGAAATGCCCAACAGAGCGGAAATAGAACCTCAGACCACCTCCAGGAGATAGGCATGGCCCCAGTTGAGGAAAGGGACCACTCACCCAGCTCAAACTTTTTAACCCAGAATTGTTCCTGTCTAAAGGAAACATAGGAACAAAAACAACAACAACAAAAAACAAAAACAAAAAAAGAGCAGAGACTTAAGGAAAGACCATCCAGAGACGACACCACCACCACCACCACCACCACCACCTCGGGATCCATTCTATCCCGACACCAAACCCCGACACTATTGCTGATGCCAAGAATTGCTTGCAGACAGGGGCCCAGTAGGGCTGCCCTCCAAGAGGCTCTGACAGCACCTGACTAAAACAGATGCAGACACAGCCAAACAATGGACTGAAACTAGGGACCCCAGTGGTAGAGCTAGGGGAGGACTGAAGGAGTCGAAGGGGATTCCCCATAGGAAGAACAACAATATCAACTAACTGGACCCCTCAGAGCTCGCAGGGACTAAACCACCAACCAAAGAGTTTATACATGGGTGGGATCATGGCTCCAGCTACAAATGTAGCAGAAGATGGCCTTATCTGGCATCAATGGGAGGGGAGGCCCTTGGTCCTGTGGAATCTTGTTGCCCCAGCAAAGGGGGATGCTAGAAGGTTGAGGTGGGAGTAGTGGGTCGGGGGAGCACCCTCTTAGAGGCAAATGGGAGGGTTGATGGGATGGAGGGGTTCAGAGGGGAGGCCAGGAAGGAGGACAACATTTGAAATATAAATAAAATAATTAAAAAGAAAATCATTTTCCCCTCCACTCTAGCAAAGGCTTCTTCAAGGTCTTTTCTGAGCCCTGTTTCCATTATCTGGTCTTCTGGGCTCTTGCCACGTCACTTTACTTACTACATAAGCACATTTCTGAGCCCAGAGATGCCTGACCCTCTACTCGCAGAACAGCAGGTCTCTTCAGGCTTTCGGTTCCATGTTCCTTCCTCCCTCATGGAGCAGAAGGTGCTCGGTCCTCCATTCTGTATGAGAAGGGAAGGAAGGGGCTGCAAATGAGCTCAGTGCCTAGCGCTTGCTGAGCTTGTGTGAGGCCCTGGGTTTGAACCTAGAGAATTGAGGTCAGGGTTGGCTGAGTGGTGCTGTGGTGGGGATGGGTGTGGTGAAGGCAGAGGGGACAACAGTGGCCTGGACATCATGCCACGCTCTAGGGATTAAATGATAAACAAGATGGACCTAGGGCCTCTGCCACCTCCATCCCGTTGCCTCCCCTAGGGTCCAGGTCTCCCCTGCTCTCTGGCCAGCTTGGCTCTTCATACCTTCTGTGAGAGCCTTGTGCACTAGGCTTAGGTCTCCTGGTAATCTTCCACACTCATCAGCTCCAAGGACATCCAGGCCTCTGCCTGTCGACAGCTTGGTTCCCCTGACCCTAGGAACTAGGAAGTCATCCCCCTCAGAAGGAGAACCTGAGATAGATAGATTTGCCTACTGGTTTGCTAGGAAAATAAGGCCCCTTGGACAGCAGAGTGAAGTGACTTGAGAGGGTGTTTCCCAGAAATTTCCTACCAGTCCAAGGGTCTTACAACAGGGACCAAGCCCAGAGCCCACACAGGATCTGCCTCACCCCAGCCAGAGGCACAGAACAGGGACTGGAGAGGTTTGTGGAATATCTTAGCCACTGTTGACATTTCACTGGATGTCAGGGACCTGCCCATGTTTACATTCACTAAGTCAGGTGACTTCAGGACAGCTCCAGGAGAGCACTGTACTCAACTCTGCTCCATTGCACAGGTGAGGAAGCTGAAACAGGGGGCTTATTTTAGCACATTACCCCACCCCCAACCCCCATCTTTTCCAGTTTCTCCTAGAACCCTCCTGGTTGGGCTTCAAGCTTGTTGCAGAATGCTCCTTCAAAATAATGCAGACAGCCATTACACTGAGAATGGTCTCATTCTTCCCCTCCCCACCCTTCCAATCTACGAGTTTCCTCCTCTATCACTGATCTCCTACCGTCGGGCCAGCTTCTTTATACTGTGCCCCAGTCCTCAAGAAATTAACCCATCTCTGTCTCTGTCTCTGTCTCTGTCTCTGTCTCTCTCTCTGCCTCTGTCTCTTTCTCTCTGTGTCTGTCTCTCTCTGTCTCTGTCTCTCTGTCTGTCTCTGTCTGTCTCTGTCTCTCTCTCTGCCTCTGTCTGTCTCTCTCTGTCTCTCTGACCATTTCTGTCTCTCTATCTCCTTCTGTATGCCTCTCTCTCTCTCTCTCTCTCTCTCTCTCTCTCTGCTTCAAGAACAGAGGCCTTAATTGTATCTCAGTGGCTCGAGAATAAGGATGACTTCCCAAGCAGGGAACAGGGATGATGCCCGAGTGTTATCCCAAAGTAGTCATGCACAAGAAACCAAGAGGACTGAAAGCACAAAGGCTTGAATGACTTGGAAAGCTGCAGTAGACCAACCACAGCTCCCCCAGCCCCCAGCCCCAGCTAGGCCTTCTGTTAGGTTGCAGAGCAGGTGGAGTAGGTCCTGGAAGAGTTCTCATCTCTCCATTTCCTGGTGAGAACTGAGGTCCTACTCAGGGGACTTGCTGTATAGGCGGAAACTGGGGTCCTGGGCAGAGGATTTTCTATACTGGTAAGAATTGAGTAGCATGTAGTTTGAGGCTTCTCTACATCCTCTGCACATAGGAGAAACTGGCTAGAGATGAACCCCAGGATATATGTTCCCTGGGGTTTGCCCAGGGACTGGCCTTGTGTAAGTAAGTTCATTTCCCAAATTTCCTCTTTTTGGTAAACAGTGGCTACTTCCTTCTGGGTGGCTACTTCCTCCTGGTCACTGGGTTTCAAGAAGCTGGCCAGGCAAGGACTCACATGTCACAGATGACAAGCCCTCTGACTCCACATTTAAAATGAGAAAAACTGAAGCTATGTTTATTTGGTTTTCACTTTACATAAACTGTAAAAAGTATCCAAATTGAATGTAAAAAGAGGTGCAGAGATGAAATAAACCTAGAGTCCTAGATGAGAAATAAATAAATAAATAAATAACATGAACCGAACGGCAGTCTAGAGTGACCTTAGAGAATGGGTGGGGTAGAGGAATGGGCAGGATCAAGTTAAATTTGAGTTGATTGCAAAGGCTTGGGCATTCCCAGTCGCTCATGGGAATCCAAACTTTCCCTGGACCCCTGAAGGTACTTTACATTGCCACTGGGGATCTCAGGCCTGTGGTTTCAGCCTCCTGAAAAAGCCACATTTTGGCCTAGCCAGAGCTTTTAAGGGACTTGTGAAATATCTATTGTATAAGAAAAACAGCAGTTGTGTTGATAAATGCCAGTAATTGCAACACTTGGGAGGCAGAGGCAAAAGCATAAGTTCTAGACCAGCCTGGGCTTCATAGAGAGAAGGGGTCCTGCCCAGCAAAAGACAGAAAGAAAACAGGAATGTATTGACCTCAAAAATCCACAAAGAGGACCAAAATCAAAATTAAACATTTCCATAAATATGTTGTGCATAAAGTGCAGCATTATGTCTATGCCTTTACCCTCCAAAAGATCCTGTAGATTTTTCTTTTTTCAGTTGGCCAGAATTGCCATGGAGACACGGTAATGCTCAGGAAATCATAGCCAGGGGCTGGGGAAAGAGATCAACAGTTAAGACTGCTTGATGCTCTTGCCAAAGACCAGGATTCTGTTCCCAGCATCCACATGGTGGATCACGCCCATCTGCAACTCCTGCAGTACCCTCTTCTGACATCTTCCAGCACCAGGCACACATGTGATGCACACATGTACATGCAGGCAGAACCCTCACACACATGAAATAACATAAGCAAAGCTCTGCTTTAAAAACCAAAAGGGACATTAAAATGAGCAATTTGTCATTATGTAATATCAAAAATTTATGGATGTATCATAGAACCTTTTAATTTCATATTGGTATGTATGAGTGTTTTCCTCGATGAAACTATGTGAACGCTTGCAGTGCTCACCGAGGAGGATCAGATCCCCTGGAATTGGAATTACAGCTGGTTGTGAGCCTTGTGGGTGCCGGGAATCACATCTGGGACCCCTGTAAAAGCAGCAAATGCTTTTAACCATTAAGCCATTGGATCTCAACCTGTGGGTCATGACCCCTTTGGAGGTCAGATGGCCTTTTCATATGGGTCCTGCATGTTGAGAACCATTGCACTAAGCCATCTCTCCACTCTATCTTTGAACATTTTTTTATAGTCAAATTGTGTTGATATTTACTCTGTGACATGAGAGCATTCCAGGGTGTTTAATATGATATAGGATGTAGTCTCCAAAAGGAAGAAGGCAGGGTCCTGCAGCACTGAAGTGGTGTCCCAGTCACATTCAATGTGAATGTGCAGGGAATTCAGGTGCAGCAGAATGAGGCTGGGACCAGCTCGGAATCCCTTGCCCAGCAATGTCTACCTGCTCCAGCCTGCCAGCCCAGACAGCCTCCCAGGCTCCCCCTCTCTCTGCCCAAGAAGGATGTTATCTCTATATTTGCTGGACATCTAACTCCAAGTACCATCTACAAAGCTTGAATCCGTCCTCTAGTACCGTAATTCAGTGGTAGCCCCACTTTCTCACAGACCACCCGCTGACTGAGCTGTGATGGGCTGTATCCTGCCCCTCACATCTCAGCCACCCAGCTCTTCCCCTTTCCATAGTATTTCAAAGTCACACCCCATCCTGACAGCCTTCTCCACAAGCCAATTAGTCATAGGCCTTGTATCCATGGAGGGAGGCTCAAATTGAACTTAGTTCCCCTCACTCCCTGGGGCAACTCAGCTGGCACGAAGCACGGAGGTCTTTAGCCTAACGTGCATGTAGACCAGTAGGACCGATAGATTCCCCTCTCAGAATCTGCTTACCAGGGAAGAAGCAACACTAAGGGCCCCATCCAAATGCAGTCATAATAACAATGGCAGTAAATAAAGGACTACAGCAAAGGGAGGTTAAATAACTTGACCTAAGATCCAACTGGGCAGTCTACTTTGGTGACCTTGTCTTTTTGTGTGTGTGTGTGTGTGTGTGTGTGTGTGTGTGTGTGTGTGTGTGTGTGTGTGTGGGGCACCTGTGCATTTAAAATATGCAAGAGGGGTGCAAAGGACTGGAGAGATAGATGGCTTTGCAATTAGAAGCACTAGTCCCTCTTGAAATGGCTTTGGATTTGGTTTTCAGCACCCACGTTAGCACGAGGCTATCTGTAACTCCCGCTCTATGGGATCAGGCACTTCTTCTAGTGGTGTTTTTGATATGTCCTCACAAACATAACTAGGATGTCTATCTCTCTATGGGAAAGGTGAGCTTCGTACTCATTGTGCCTTCGGCCTGGAATGCTGTCCCCCTCATCAGTCTCTAGTCACCTTCCCCCTCCCATCGCGTAGGGATCTGCTCCATCTTCCTTGGCAAACTCCATCCTCATACTTTGTTCTGTTTGTTTTTTTTAAAGCACTGAGAAACATCTTGTGAGGTTGTTCTGGGGATTCCAATAAATTAATACAGGAAATACCGGGAAGCTGGGTGGGGCTAGCACATTCCTGTAATCCTAGCACTTTGGAGGTGGAGACAGGAAGCTAGCCAAGGCTCAATACCAGCCTAGGCTACGCGGAAATCGTCTCAATCCTACACTTCCAACACCCTCACGTAATCACTGGTAAGTGATATCTTAGTTAGGGTTCTATTGCTGTGATAAAGAGCCATGACCAAAAGCATTTTAGGAAGAAAAGGCTTTGTTGTTGTTGTGTTGTTGTTGTTGTTGTTGTTGTTGGGATTTGTTTGTTTGTTTGTTTGTTTTTTCACTTTACAAATTATAGTACATCTCTGAGGGAAGTCAGGGCAGAAACTCGAGTCAGGAACCTGGAAGCAGGAACCATGGAGGACGGGCTCCTCACAGTTGGTCTTTCATGACTTTCCCTTCAGTTGCCCAAGCCTGTTTGCTTTCTTCATCCAGCACCAACTGCCCAGGGGTGGCACCGCCCACAGTGGGCCGGACCCTCCCACACCAATCATCAATCAAGAAAATGTCCGGTAGACTTGCCTACAGGCCAATCCTATGGAGGCATTTTTTTTTTTTCCAATTAAAATTCCTTCTTTCCAAAGGACTGTAGCTTGGGTCAAGATGACAAAATACTAACAGTACAGTGGTAATATTTTAAGCAGCAAATCCTTCTTTGCAGGTCATAAGAGCATCTGTGCAGCAAACAACTGTTTTGTTTCTTTGCCTTTTAAAATGTGTGCATTATTGTTCCTCTTTATTCGAGTATATTCTCCATGAGGCCAGAAAGTCACTGCCAAGTCTCCAGTGATTGAATCCTACACAGAACGCCTTCCATAAATATTTGTTTTCATTCAATGAACAAACCAGGATGCAGAGAGGCAGTAAATACTTTGGCTTCCATCCACAAACTCAACAAATATTTACCGAACACCCACCCGTTCTGTACCAGGCAACTGCCGCTCTCATTTTCGTAGTATCAGCCTATGACTGGCTGGACATAGATTTTTAAAATCAAAGCTTATTCGGAGTTCAGGGCAGTGTTAAGTGGACTTTCCATAGTTTTTGAGAAACCCTTTCGTGGAATCCCCGCCCGCATAAAAAAACAAAACGTAGCTTCCCGGGCTAGGGCGGAGCTTGAACGCCCCCCACACCCCCCCCCCCCCACCCCCCCCCCCCCCCCCCCCCCAAAAAATAGTAGAGGCCAGTTGGAGCAAGCCTGGATCATTAAGAAATCCAGGCTTCCCACGCTGTGGGGGCGCGGCGGGGGCGGGACTACAAGTCCCAGGCTGCTCAGCGCGATACGGCCCTGCGGAGGGCGCGGCGCGGGGAGGTGGGCGCTGCGGCGGCGGCCCGGAGGCGCAGGGGCGCGAACGCGGGCGCAGGCGCCGGCGGCCGGCCATGCCAGGGGCCGGGGCTGGCGCGGAGGAGAGCTGCAGTGGTGGAGAGGGAGTGGTGCCGGGAACAGGCTCGGAGGCTGGAGCGGTGGCGGGACGGGAGCCCTCGCGGCTGTGCGGCTACTTGCAGAAGCTCTCGGGTAAGGGCCCGCTGCGCGGCTACCGCAGCCGCTGGTTCGTGTTTGACTCGCGCCGCTGCTACCTCTACTACTTCAAGAGCCCGCAGGACGCTCTACCGCTCGGCCACCTAGACATCGCCGACGCCTGCTTCAGCTACCAGGGCCGCGATGAGGCTGCGGAGCCAGGAGCCGACCCGCCCACGCACTTCCAGGTGCACAGCGCTGGTGCGGTCACGGTGCTCAAGGTAGGACGATCGCGCCCCGGTGCCCACTCGTATCCTGCCTGCAGATTTTCCCCTCTACCTTCCTTCCTTGCCCCAAAGGCCTCCTCTTATCCTGCCCAAGCCTCTTTTCGCCACTGTCAACTCTGATTCCTTCCTCATTCTTATCTTTTGCCCTTTACCTGTGCTTGGACTATGAGGCTGAGGCAGGTTTGGGAGTTACTAGGCTAATCTTTGACACTTTGACCCATTGCCTCCCAGTGCACCTTTCCTTGGATCGCTCTCGCGTCCATGCTCACCATCTCTTAGATGCTCTGAGAGTCCCTCCCACAGTTGCAGGCTTCCACCCTCCATCCCTGACTTTTTAACTCCTTCTGTGACCTTGGATATGCCCTTTGACTGACCCCTCTGTGCTTCAGCTACCCGCACTGTGAAGTGGGGACAACAATAATATAAGGGTATTGGGATTAAGTGGTTAACACTCTAAAGTGTTTAGTAAATGTGGCCCTTTTAGTGCTATAGCCAGAGGCAAGTGATAGCAGGGCCCCTGGAAATAATTTACCACGGCTCCCCTCTAGAGAGGTCAGGGATGCTCCAGCAGTACCCATTCTGGCTGTTTTCTTGCTTCTTGGGAAAGATGGGAGGGGTTGCTTCAGCTTATGGGAGGCTTCCTTAGGCTTCCCCAGAGAGACTGAGTCTTAGAGACTTGGCAGTTGTCACCAGCCCTGAGACAGCATTTCCCGGTTGCTGGGAGTTCTAAAGGCCTGGACCTTGACATCTCCTAGGAATTGTCGTGTTTGGAGCACCCAAGGGTCTGGGCCCTGGCCTAGAGCTGGGCTGCCTCTCACTCTGGGCCTTGCTCCCTGCTTGGTTCCCTGAGTCTCCACCCTCTCTTTTTCTGGCTTCTCTTCCGTATTGCAAGCTGGGTTTTCTCCAGAGCAACAGGGCTGGGCTTGAAGCATCAGACCTCTCAGAGCTAGCCAAGTAGAGAGCAGCGTGGCCTTGTGAGCATGCAACTGTTCCTGAGATCTGCACAATGTGCAGCAGCTGGGGCCATTCCCTCAAGCCATTTCTTGGAGCTTTGTCGACTCAGCAGAGTCTGAATGGGGTCGGGGAGGGGGAGACGGAGAGACGTGGTGGTTTGGGCCCCTCTCTCCGCCTGCTCTCTGAGCAGATGCATAAAATGTTTCTTTAAAGGAAGCCAAGCAGGCCTGCAGTTCAATTTGAGGTAACTCAGTGTCTGTGTAAACTTGGGACTGGCTCCCAGAGTGTCCACAGGGAGTTTTGTCAGAAGCAGATGCTTGTCCTCTGTGTACATGTGGACAGTGGTGAATTTCCGGTGGAATTGCTTGTTAAAAAAGAAAACTGAGCTTCCTGTTTCAGATTTTCTCAGATAACTTTAGAACTCTCTCCCTACCAGTTCTTTCATTTTTAAAACATCTAAACAATGGCAGTATCTGCCTAAGAGGAGTTACAGTGTTTAATGAGTATGGCTTTGGACTTGGATGGATTTGAACTTGCAGCCTGAGTCATGGATCATGTGTATTGGACACATTTTATCACTTCTCTGTCTAGTTCCTGCTTTGGTCTAATGTGAACTTTACCTTCCTCCTTGAATGGCAGTGAGAATAGAAAACGTTCTTGGATGGCTGCCAGGGCTCTAGAAAACATTATGGAAAATGGCTGGTACATTGTAAGCACTACCTGGCAGACATTTAAAATATCAGGCACTGTCTTTGGCCAAATATATTGTATAGTCTGTTGAATTAAATATGAATTGGGTACTACTACAACAGTCATTGCAGTCCTATAGCGGAATGGTATGGTTAGTAAACAGGAAATCAGAACTGAACTGCGTGTGTCAATCTGTATGCTTGTCACAAATGTAAAACTGAGCAAGAAATTAGTTCCAGGATGATACCGTTTAGGTGAGGACTAAGAAGTTTGTCTGGAGTGACATCCATACACCTGGATCTGTGCTGTGCCCTGCAGGCAGTTGGGAAGCTATGTCACAGTGACAAGCTCTGGTTTCAGGGTGGTAGATATCTCTGATAGGATAGGATTATGGAAGGGGATGGATACCCTTGGGCTTCTAACTCTGGTTCTGCAAGGCTTCTCACCTTAGGCCGAGTCATAGCTGTACCAGGGTTGGTTGTGCTTTTCAACGCATCCTTTTGTAGCTCTGACCAGCCTTAAACTGGCAGCTTAAGTACCTCTGTCCCCTGAGAGCTCAGATTAAGGGTGCATGCCACCACCCCGGTTCAGATTTAAACTTTTTTTTATTTTATATATATGAGTGTATGTATATGTCCTGGTTCCTGCACGGGCCAGAGAGGATACCTGAAACCTGGAGTTATGTGCAGTTGTGAGCTGTGGTGTGGGTGGGAACTGAACCTGGGTCCTTTGTAAAGGCAAGTGTTCTTTAGGTATTAGCCATCTCTCTGGCCCCTGATACTGTTTTGTTTTGCCTTTTTAAGAGGGGAAGGGAGACACGGTCACATGGGTTACTGGCTCACCTGATTTTCATTCAGAATTTCACAGGCTTCATGAATATTCATGCAGAACTTTTTAAAAAAACTTATTTTTATTTTATACCTACATTTATGGAAGTGTGTCGTGTGTGTGCTGTTCCCGTGGAAACCAGAAGACTTAATCAGATCTCCTGGAAGCAGAGTTACAGACGGTTGGGAAGAAGCACCAGGTGGTTGCTGGGAACTGAACCCTGGTCCTCTGCAAGTGCAGCCAGTGCTCTTAACCACTGAACCATCTCTCCGGCCCTCATGCAAAACAGTTTCATATGTAAAATTGGAGTGTTGGCCTGACAGAAATGGTAGGAATGGAAAAAGCCAGGGCTTTCTAAACGAGAAGGGTAGCTGAGATGTAGGAGTCGGAGTCAGGGTGGCTTTAAGAGACTGGAAAGAAGTGCTTAAGAGGACCTAAATTTGATTCCCAGCACCCTAGTAAAAGCTGGGCATGGTATTACCATACCTATAATCCTGCTGGAGAGAAACAGTTGGATCCCTGGAGCTCCCTGGCTGACCAATCCAGTCACTGGTGAGATCCAGGCACAGTGAGAGAGACCTTATCTCAAAACGGAAGGTGGAGAGTGGCTGAGGAAGACCCCCAACATTGATCACACACACACACACACACACACACACACACACCCACACACACACACACACACACACACACACACACACACACACACACACTCACACACACACACATACATACACACACACACACACACACACACACACACACACACACACACACACACACACACACACACACACACACACACACACACACGGAGAACTTCAGGGCACAGTAGTTCCTTTTGAGCTGCTGGAGTAAAAATGTTTCATTGGAAAAGCCGGAAAAGCCCAGTCATCCTCCTTCTCATGTGATCTGAATCCCATGAGCGTGAAGATTTAACACAAAGGCCAGGGGGTACCAAAGAGGTCTTCTGGTGAGGACTTAACCCCTGCCCCAATTCAAGTCTGCCGATAACTGCACACGCCATTTCTTCTGCAAAGGATGAGTAAAAAGAGAAGAAAATCGGTGATTTGCTTATTATATCATCATGTGTTTCTTATTTTAAGCATCTTGCAGCCTTCTCGGGAAAAGCTGTAGCTTTGTTGGGCTTTTTCAAAATGCCTGACTGCTTAAGTCTTAATGAAAACTGAGACTGGAATTTCTTGGTAAACTCCTCTATTCTTGACGTCAGGGATCTGGTCCAGAGCCCTATTTTACAGATGAGGGACAAGAGGCCCAGAAAGGGGCTAGGATCTGCCTGAGATCAGAAGACTAGACTCAGATCATCTGTAAGCAGAGTCTCTGGGAACAGGGCGTATCCAAGCCCCGTTATCTGTTTTGGCAAATCTCTCTCCAGACTTTGGGTTGGTTCTGTCTTGTTCTGGCTTAGGTAAAGTGTAGTGGCTTCCACCTTCCCTCGGTCCTTGAAGTGCAGCGAGTACTAGAACCTTGTCCCGTCTAGTTCTGCTAGCCAGAGGTACTGTAGCTTTAAGTAGAAGCTGCTTCAGAGGCCTGGAAGAGGCAGGTGCTTCCTGCGTAGTGTAATCAGGGTGCAAGAGGCTTCTTTTCCAACTTTCCTGGGACCAGAGGCATAAAGATCTTTCTAGGGTTAAACTGGTATTTAAGATAAGAAAGCATGTGACTGAATGTGGACCACCCCGCTCCAGCTGAACTCTGCAGTCCTTGGAGCAAGATACACCATCAGACTGGTCACAAATGAATCCCCCTCCCTGCTCTCCCTTTCTTGTAAGCATTTGGTGCTCACGTGGACGTGTGTGTGTGTGTGTGTGTGTGTGTGTGTTGCATGTTGGTTTCCGAATCACACGTAACTGAACAACTACGCATCCCTACTTCGGGCCCCATTCTGTGGGAGAAGTGCCCATTCCCTCGTGTGGAACGGCTCTTAGCTTAATGACAAACATTTGTTAGTGTGGGTAATCATAGTGCGCTCGGCACAGAGTAGATGTGGTAAGCCAGTCTTCCTTGCTGAATGGCTCTGCTAAGCTGTTCTGCATTCAGGTATCTGTGTAGGCTCTTGAAGCATTATTTAAATCCTAAGATGTGGGAACTTGGCTTTTCACAGACTTGTTAGGGTTTCCCAGGGCGTCAGTTCCTTAAAGGTAGGCATAACTACCTGTTCAAGTTCCTAAGATCGTAGCTTTCTGTCTCCCCCTGCCTCTCACACACTCCTTGTTGTAGGGGGTCTCTACCGTGCCACGTCTAGTCTAGCTCTTTTCATAAAGTAACTGTGCTATAGACTGAGTGAATATTTATTTTCTTTCTCAAAGTGTATATGAAGAAGCCCAATCTCAAGAGTGGTATGGATTTGGATTGTGGGGCCTTCATAACTTTTTTTTGCCTCCTTCAAAACATTTAATGAAGACTAGTTGTGTGTTAGACGCAGACAGTGGCAGAACATAGAGTCACATGTCCTTGTCAGGGACTGATGTCTTGGCATTCAGAACTGTGAAGAATAAATTTCTGTTTAAGCCCCTCAGTCTGTGGCAGAAGTATTATCATCCTCATTATCATCACCACCATCATTTGCATGTGTGATGTGTATGTATGCATGGCACATGCATATGAATTCTTACGCAAACAGAAGCCAGAGGCCATTTTGGGCATCTTCTTTTATTGCTGTCTGCCTATCCCTTGAGACAGAGTTGCTCACTGAAGCCAGCCAATAAGTTCCTGGGATCTGCCTTTTGTGCCACCCCCACCCCAGTACATACATACACACATACATGCACATGCACACAGAGTCACAGAGTACTAGGGTTATAGTCATACACTGCCATGCCCAACATTTTTACATGGGTGCTGGGAATTCAAACTCAGGTCCTCATGGTTGCATAGCAAGCAGAGCCATCTCCACAATCCCACTGGAGATTTCGTTTTCTTTTCTTTTCTTTTCTTTTCTCTTCTTTTCTTTTCTTTTTTCCCAGTACTAAACTAAACCAAGGAGCCTCAAGCCGACCTTTGTTACCTGAAGGAAAGGCACCATGGCCAGTAAGCACAGATATTAATGGGACCTCTGGCCCTTTAGATGTGATCATCTAGAACTCTCAAATGTGCAGATGTTTTAAAAACCTGTTTGCCACATGTCATGGGAGTGACTGCCACTCAGTAAGAAGCCAGGAAATGTCACAGGCAGTAACAAGCCAAAAGAAGGTTCTGATTCAGCCCTCCCCAGAGGGCATTTGGTCCTGTATGTGGGAGTTTGTGGTGTCTTTCTTGCCCACAGTTTGGACTCTGGGGACACCGTTGTAGCAAGGGCAAACTTTTTACAGAAAGGGGCACATGGTAAATAGTTAAGGTTGCACAGCCCATGCCATCTCTGTCCTGTTGTAGTCCAGACGCAGTCTATGCTGAGTATAGCTGGGTTCCCAACATTTGAATTTCACAGAATTCATGTAATATTCATATGCCACAAAAGATTTTTCTTCTGATTTTTCCCCAACCATTTACAAATGTTCATTTTTAAAAAATGGCTGTTGGGCAACACAGAAGTGAGCAGCAGCTGGCCCTGAGGTAGAAGGACTCACACAGGAAGGCTCATATTTAGAGGCAGCCTTGTTCCCTTGGCTTCAGTGGACTTACGGCAGGATTTGGGTCTCTGCTTCTGAGAGCTGAAGGAATCCGTGAAGGTTAAGCAGAGACTGATGACTGTTTCCCCCAATGGCTGTCTCCTCCAACTGGACTGCTGCAACGTCCTGCAGACTAAGTAGCTGATAATACTGAAATGTGCTGCAGTTCTAGAGCCCAGGAAGTCCGAGCCCGGGCCTGCTGAGAGCTCACTCTGCCTCACAGATGATGCCCTCTGGCTGGGCCCTCAGGTGGTAGAACTCACTAACCCCCGACACCACTTCAAAACAATTCTATTTAGCCCACCTTACTCCCTCTGCTTTTCCCTCGGCATAGGGTTTCATGTAGCCCAGGCTACATCTGGTTTATGTAATGCTAGGGAGAAGCCCAGGCTTCATGCATACCAGGTAAGCCCTCTACCAACTGAGGCACATCCCCAGCCTTGTACTTTCTTTTAAAGACAAAGGAATTGGATTCGTCAAAGCCTGCCTGATGATCGTGTGTGTGTGTGTGTGTGTGTGTGTGTGTGTGTGTGTGTGTGTGTGTACAGAATCCTTCAGCTTGGCCTGATGATCATGTGTGTGTCTGTGTGTGTGTGTACACAGAATCCTTCAGCTTAGCCTGATGATTGTGTGTGTGTGTGTGTGTGTGTGTGTGTGTGTGTGTGTGTGTGTGTGTGTGTGTGCATGTACACAGAATCCTTCAGCTTGGCCTGATGATCATGTGTGTGTCTGTGTGTGTGTGTACACAGAATCCTTCAGCTTAGCCTGATGATTGTGTGTGTGTGTGTGTGTGTGCGCGCGTGTGTACACAGAATCCTCATCTTGGCCTGATGATTGTGTGTGTGTGTGTGTTTGTACACAGAATCCTTCAGATTAGCGTGATGATTGTGTGTGTGTGTGTGTGTGTGCATGTACACAGAATCCTTCATCTTGGCCTGATGATCGTGTGTGTGTGTGTGTGTGTGTGTGTGTGTGTGTGTGTGTGTGTGTGTACAGAATCCTTCAGCTTGGGTGCACCTTTTCCAACATGGAGCTTCCTTTGAAGGAATTTTTTATTCTGCAAAGGCAGACATGAGTCTATGCCCACAGGTATAATACAGCAAAAACAAAAGTAATTCTTGAGTCCCTGAGAAACACCTGAAATTGGAGGTGGAGCCTGCACATCCTAGTGCTTGGGGGGCCAGAGTTGCATTTCTGTGCCAGTGAGATGGCATTCATGTGTGAAGCTCTTTCTTTCGATTCCTCTGCCACAATGCATAAACAGAGGTGGACCATGGAGGTAAGGGGAGGTGGGGAAGGCTGCCTCTAAGTAATAAGGTAGCCTTGTGTAAACTCCCAAACACCTCTCAAACCAGGAAGATGACAGTACTACCAACAGAAATCTGAGTGTTTCTCTTCTGTTGCCAGTGGCCTGATTCGGGGTCTTTTCTGATGACTTACACGTGCTGTAGTCCATCTGCCCACTGGCCTTCCTAACCAGTCTTGTTGCAGAGGTGAGAGCATAGTAGATCAAGTGTTAGGAAACCTGTGTTCCGGGCTAGAGGGATGGCTCAGTGGTTAAGAGCTCTGACTGCTCTTCCAGAGGTCCTGAGTTCAAATCCCAGCAACCATGTGGTGGCTCACAACCATCTGTAATGGGATCTGATGACCTCTTCTGGTGTGTCTGAAGACAACAACAGTGTACTCACATACATAAAATAAATAAATTAAATCTTAAAAAATAAATAAAAGGAAACCCGTGTTCCAGGCTCCGTTTAGTTTGCTCTTTCGTTCCCTAGGATCATTGGAAGAAAGCCATGCCTTCTTTCCACACGTAGGATAAATGAGGGGTCCTGATGACTGCTAGTCACGGAACACTGGGATTCAGTTGTTGTTGTTGTTGGGAGAGTCTCCAAAGATAAGGGAGTCAGGCTTCCTGTGGGTGAGTTCCTGCCTCGCCTGCCTGCTGTGCTGTTGAGCAAGAGACTCTGGCTAGTGATGGTTTCTATTTCATTAGCAGTCATTGACGGTCAGTTAATTTTGGGAAGTATTTGGACAGGACCTAGGACATTACTCACATCATTATAAAACAAAATGCTAAGTGTATAAATGGATAAAGAAAATGCGTCACAGACAGTGAGGTTTTGTTCAGTCATGAAGAGTTAAATGGTGCGCCATTTGCAGGAAAATGGGTTGAAGAATAGAATACCATGCTATGCAAAATAACCTAGACTCAGGAAGAAAAATGTTGCATGTTCATGTGGAATCTAGAATTAAAAAGATTATGTGTGCGTACAAGACTATATATATATATATATATATATATGAATATATATATTCATATATACATATATATATATATGAAATATGCACATGTGAATGAGGGAACATGAAACATGAAAGTAGAAGGGAACATCCTGGGAAGCAGAGGGGAATCAGTGGGAGGGGACTGAAAAGAGTAGTGGGGATGATGGAAGTGCATTGTAAACACACACGAGAGTCATAATGAAGCCTATTGATTTGTATAATACAATGAATATATGCGAATTTACCTAAAAAGTAGATGAGTGTAGCGTTGGAGATTTCTGAAGTATCTTTGCTTTGTCAGGGCTAAGAGTGCTGATACCTGAGGTGATAGTTTGGGAGGCCCTGCCCTGCCCTGCCAGACTCCTCCTCCTCCTGATGGCCATCTTCACTAACTGGGTGATTCACATTTTTTCCCTCCTATGTACACTGCCAGTTTATTTCCCCTTCCAGGATAACTGATTCCTGAGAAATAGAGGGGTCACTATGGTGGTTTGGATGAGAGTGGTCCCCATAGGCTCATGTTTTAATGCTTGGCCCCCAGTTGGTGGAAATGTTTGGGGAGGATTAGGAGGTGTGCCCTTGTTGGAAGAGGTGTGTCACTGGGAGTGGGCTTTAGCTCTCCCTGCCTCGAGGTTGCCATCTCAACATGTAGGATCTCAACTCCTACCTGCCTGCTGCTCCCCTCCATGACAGTCATGAACTCTATTACCCTCTTGAACCCTGAGCCCCAAAGTAAATGCTTTCTTTTGTAAGTTTCCTTGGTCTTGATATTTTGTCACAGCAATAGAAAATTAACTAAAAGAAGTACCAAGTGTACTTGACACTGATTTCCACCTGGACACAGGATTTGAGGAGGAAGACCGGTCTCTTGGTTGAACCGTTTAACAATCAGCCACTGGTTGCTGCCTTCCCATCCTTAGTTAGAACAGAATGCAAACAGTAGCCCTCTTCCTCACAAAAGGAAGGAAGGACCCTGCTGATGTAGAAATGATTCTCGGACTGGGAAAGGGAAAGAAGTTTTGATTAAGAATCTGGAGTTCTGATGTCCAGAGACGTGTGCGTGGGATTTTCCCTAAGTCCTCACAGGCCAGGGCTCTGCTGGGTTTAGTTTGCTTTCACGAGTGCCTGCAGTGTGGGCGTCGGGATTTAGGAAGTGGTGATACTTCTTAACAGTTTTCTGTAAATCCTCTCTACCAAAAGCACTTGGTTCAGATTAATGCCCTGGGACTGGTAAGTTTTGGGCACTTCTGTGAACAAGAAGCTGAGGGCCCAGGGAGACTGTCACCTGGATGTTTACTTCTGTGCTAGGGACCCAAGCTTGAATCCTTATACTTGCACAGCAAGCACTTACCTAACCTGAGCCATTCTCCCAGCCGCTGTCGAATGTCATCAAGAAAGTCCCAAGAGAAGATAATGGGGGGGGGGGGCTTTGATACAATGGTGGAGCTGCACAATGACTTAGTGCCTCTTGGGTCTGCAGAAAAGGCCCCAGGAAGATGAGAGTCTGGACCACCGAATGAGGTTTTATCCTGTGTTTGGCTCAACTTCTGCAGAGGTTGTATGGCGAACAGGAGTTAGGGGGCTTCAGGAGGTGGATCCCTTGGCCGCCTCCTCTGCTTTCACCGGGACTTTCTTCCAGCAGAGTGCCTTAAGCCAGGCCTGAGTTCCTGCCTGGAGGAGGGCCGGCCAGTGTTATCAGGATGTTGATCTTGGATTAAAGGAATTATTTCTAGGCAGCCAGCCCAGTTTTATTTCCCTTTGCAGCTCTCCGATGTTAGGGAAGACTGTAGGGAAGGTGGCCTGATTTTTCTAAATGTGATTGCAGCCAGCTATTTACCTGGCAGGGTTCATAGGGCAAGGTCCTGATGGATCTCCAGCCGGAGTCAACTATGCCTCTGGCCTCAGGGAGTGCTTATCCTTGTGTACACTGGAATGTGATCAGGGCTCTGTCGTTAAATGGCTCTGCCGGTTGCCCCAGAGTCAGAACTAGAGAGGTCCCTGAGATTAGCCTGCCCTTCCCATGCATATAACACATTGAGGAAACTGGTTCCCACTGTGACTTAGTCTTAGGGCTAAACTCTCCTCCAGACACAGGGTCCACATTGTTAGAGATTACCTGATCCACAGTGAATGCATTATTAGGAAATCAGTTTTATACATGCACACTTATTCATTTAACTATTTATGTTGGACATAAATCGAAGAAGCTTAACTGCATGGAGCTTGGAAATGGGCGGTAGAGATGATAAACTTCCAGTGGGAGTTGGCCAAGCAGAAGCAGTGATGGGTCTGTGCCCATCCCTCTCTGGCGCCTTCATGATAAAGTGTTTACCAAAGGAAGCAGGCTTTTGGCTAGAGCAAGTCCTCTAACCGTAAGAAGGGAACTTAGCAGTTTACCAAGCCCTCGAGTGTGCTGTTCAGAGGTAACATGCGAGTAAGACTTCCTGTCCTTTGAAGAAAGGTGGCTTCCTCAGGTCAGGAGTCTTGGAAGTGACCATGTAGAGCAGGTCTCCAGTGCTGTGGAAGTGCAGGGGGTCCTGCTGTGCTGAAGATTCTGCTGTGCTCACTAGGCCAGTGTAGGCCTCAACAGCCTGCATTGCCAGTGGACATCCCTGCCCTTCTGCTGTAGGTCTCTGGCCTCCCCTCTCTGCATTGTGGGCCATGAGTGACTGTCCTTTGGGGTACTGTTTGATGGTGGCCATGATGCATGTGTAGACATCACAGGACAACTTGGGAGAGCCATTATTCTCCTTCCATTACATGAGTTCCGGGGATGGACTTAAGTTACCTTCTCTCTGGCCTTTGATGGTAAAGTAAATATAACAGAACCGCGTGGGTGGAAACCAGTGAAGCATGAGCCCTTTACTCTTCGGTTAGCAGCCTGTGGTTTGTAGCTGCAATCTTCTTTGCATGCTGGGTTTCT
Organism: Rattus rattus; assembly: GCF_011064425.1. NCBI lineage: Eukaryota > Metazoa > Chordata > Mammalia > Rodentia > Muridae > Rattus > Rattus rattus. The sequence continues at coordinate 5,476,781 of NC_046165.1, read as the reverse complement.
ATGCTCTGGGAGGAGGGCTGTCCTGCAGGCCCCTGGCTGAAGCCACAGGAGTTCTTACTTGTCTTGGCCCTCGCTGACTTTGCAGCGGCAGAGCCACTGGAATCTAACTCTCTGGTCACTTGGAAGCTTCCCGTGTTCCCTTTCTCTGGAACTGAAAGCATTTGACAGGCTTCGCCATTTCCTGAGAGGAAGAGCAGGCCCAGGGAGTGGCCTTGGCCCATGCTTGCATCCTGATGAACATTGCCTGTGTGGGCAGCCCGATGTGGTTCGGCCAGCCCCTTGCAAGCTGGCCACGTCTGCTACACCCATGCCTTCATACTTTCTGTCTCTTTTCTGATTGTCTAGTGGACTTTCTTCTGAGTCCATTACCAGCACTTGCCCCGTCCCCCCACAGCAGGGTCCCAGCACAGCCCAGGCTGGCCTGAAACTCACCAGGCAGCCCATGTTGGCCTTAGCCTCTCAGCAGGTGAATGTTGGAATTACAGGTGTGAGTCACTGTACCTGGTCACCATCTACTATGGTGTTAAGTTAAAGGTCCTTTAAGAAACTGCTTTTCTCTTCAATATTTTTTTTTTTTAATTTGGCATGTCTCACAGATTGACTTGCCATTCCTTCATGGGACCATTACTAATGTTCTCCATTGGCCCATATGTGTGGCCCATGCTAGCACAAGCACTTGCTTTGGGTGCTAGAGAGGGCAGCACTCTCCAGCGGGGCACCCAGCAGAGTAAGTCAGAAGCACGGAAAGCATCCAGCCTTCAAGAAGGGAGTTGGGCTGGAGTTCAAGTGGTTATTTTCATAAGATATCTGAAAATGCTAATTTTTGTGAGCGATTTAAAGACTTAACAAATGAGACTTTCTTGTTTTCCCTAGAAGTGTGGAGTTTGTAAAATTGCATCTTGTCTTCTGAGGAGCAGGAGTGGCCCAACATTAGCTGCCTTGGCCTCTCGCTTGGGTTCAAACAGACAATTTCAAAAGCCTTCCAAGGGAAACAGTATTTTTCCATTACTCTGGAGCAGGATGCCTTGAGATTGTTTCTAGGCTCATGTGTGATTTTGAAGCACCCGAAAGAAAACCTTGGAAGCTAAAGTTTGTTAGATTTGGGGTGTTGTCTGCCGTCTACCCTAACTTTGTTCTGCATTATCAGGCTTGCAATCTTTATTGCTTATGGGGAAAGCTCCTTGGACATTCCTTAGAAATTAGTATGCCCTTTCTTAAGTTAGCAGCTCTTACAGCCCTTAAGAACCCTAATCCCTCCCCCTCCCCTTCTTTATGGGTTTTCCCCCCCCCCCCCCAAAAAAAAAAAAAAAAAAAAAAAAAACTGTGGTAAAACCTTTCATGTGATTTGTGCAGCTTCCTAGGATGCAGACTTAACCCATCTGTGTGTGTTCTTCTGCCTTACTGTCGACTCTGCTGTTACAGCTTACAAAGGACCTGGTCCCTGAGGAGGAAGCCAGAGTGCAGTCTCTAAGGCAGATCCGAAGCCATAGTCACAAATGGCTCACTGGAGAAATGAAAGATTGGCTCTGCAGAGGCCGAGGGACGTTGAGGTCGTTAGGTGGGAGGTGGCGTAGTGGAAGCAGAACTGGCCTGCTCATCCACTGTGTAGGAGGGCTGTGGTCCTGTGGAGGTGGGCAGTGTAGGCCCTGTCCCCGGCCAGCTCAGTTGGCCTTTGAAAACATCCAAGGGTTTTAGACATAGAGAGGGTTTGGAAAGGGAAAACTAGGAACAGCCATCCAGTTGGAGGGCCTGCCGCAGAGGCCTAGATAGTTTGAGAGCTTGGTCAGGGCACCTGCAGACCTGGTGGGCCTGCTCTGTATGGAGGCTGTTGCTGTCTTTTGTACATCTGTTTAAATGTGGTCTAAGGACTGCTTGCTGCTTTTCGTTTCTTTTTATCTTGGTTTTAAACATTTGTTTACTTCGTATGTATGAGAGGTTGTTTTTTTGTTTTTTGCCCACTTGTGTATCTGTACACCACACACCTGCCTGGTACCCTCAGATGTCAGAACGCAGTGCTGAGTTCCCTGGAACTAGAAATATGAATGGTTGTGTGCTGCCTGTGGTTGCTGGGAATTGAACCCATGTCCTCTACAAGAACAACAAGTGCTCTTAGCCACAGCCCTGCTGCTTTCTGTTTTTAAACCATGTGGAACTGTGGTTGCAAGCATCCAGTGAAAGCACCCTATGGACTGACGCACTTGCTCTCTCAGCCTCAGGATACCATGCCTGTGCTCCAGAACTGAGGCCCAGTGCTTGAATGAGTGTGTGACCTCTGGTGCACCCCTAAAACCAGCACCGCCATAGGGTTTTAAACTAAACTTCAGTGCTGTTCAAGGTCACCAGCCTTTCAGCATTTGAGAAATGCCAGAGAGGAACTTCTGTTTCCTGCTCAAGTACAGAGAGTTTGTCTTAGGCAGACTCTCATCCTCCTCCAGAGTGGGGCATGCGTGCAGACTCTGAGTTTGAGATTGGCGGACACTGGCTGTGGGAGCTGGGAAAGCACAGTGCCCAGGTGAGTGTAGCTCCTGTCACGTCAGAACATCACCCAGGATCCTAGTGTGAGCCCCATTCATCAGGGAGGCATCAGGGCTTGGGTAAATGAGCCTCGCCCAGCTCTCAGGCAGGGATATGGTGATGCTTAAGCTCCATGGATAGGCAGGTCGGTGGCGCAGTTTGGGGAGATTGTTGTGAGGGTTAGATGACTGTGTACAGCAAAATCTCAGTGCCTGGCAATTGTTTTATTAACAGTGTTACATTACTAACATGCAAATGGAGATGGCTGGAAAGCCTGTACTTCATTACGGTTTGGTTTTCTTAAAGGAAATTGGTGTACGTATTTGTAGAAAAATGTTCAGAAAGACGAACACCAAAGTTTTGGGAGGGACCATTTCTGGTGATGTGGTTGTGGTCACTTTATTTTCTTCTTTGTTTTCCAAATTCATAACAGGAAAGTGTGTGTGTGTGTGTGTGTGTGTGTGTGTGTGTGTGTGTGTGTGTGTGTGTGTGTGTGTGTGTGTGTGTGGTGTGTGTGTGTGTGTGTGTGTGTTGTGTGTGTGGTGGTGTGGGTGGTGTGTGTTTGTGTGTGGGGGTTGTTGTGGGTGTGTGTGGTTTGGGTGTGTTTGTGTGTGGGGGGGGGGCGTGGGTGTGTGTGGGTTGGGGTTTGTGTGTGTTGTGTGTGGGTTGTGTGTGTGTGTGTGTGTGTGTGTGTGTGTGTGTGTGTGTGTGTGTGTGTTGTGTGTGTGTGTGTGGGTGTGTGGTGGTGTGTGTTTGTGTGTGTGTGTTTGTGTGTGTGTGTGTGTGTTTGTTTGTGTTGTGTGTGTGTGTTGTGTGTGTGTGTGTGTGTGTGTGTGTGTTGTGTGTGTGTGTGTGTGTGTGTGTGTGTGTGTGTGTGTGTTGTGTGTGTGTGTGTTGTGTGTGTTGTGTTGTGTGTGTGTGTTGTGTGTGTGTGTGTGTGTGTGGTGTGTGTGTGTGGGGGTGTGTGTGTGTGTGTGTGTGTGTGTGTGTGTGTGTGTGTGTGTGTGTGTGTGTGTGTGTGTGTGTGTGTGTGTGTGTGTGTGTGGTGTCTGTGGTGTGTGTGTGTGTACTTTATGTGTTGTGGTGTGTGTGAGTGTGTGTGTGTGCGCGCGTGTGTTATTAATCGTTATCACTGCTTTATCAGAAAGCAGCCAGTCTGAAGGGACCGTGTAGATTAGCATGCTAAGAAGATCTGCCTTTCGTCTGACCTCCAACCAGCTGGGCATTTTATGTCGAGTATGTCGTGATGAGTATGTGTCTAGTTGTTTGCTGCTGGGTAGAAGAAAACATTTGCTTCCCAAGTGCCTTAGCAACAGGAATCAATTGGGTCTTCTTGAGATCTGTGTTCCTGAGGCTAACTGCTAGGGTGCAGTGCTGGCTTCTCTGTAATATATGTACCACTGTCCCCTTTTCATCTTTAGGAGGTCTTGGGATCAGTTCCTAGGAATGGGGCCACGGGTCAGAGAATTATTATGGTTTCTAAGTGTATGGACTGAGTTTGAAGGTAGGAGACAGACATGCACCACATGTTCAGGGTGTGTGCATATATGTGCATATTCATACAGAGGCCAGAGGACAATATCAGCTGTTATCCTTGAGCGACCCCCCTTTCTCTTGTGTTTGTTTATTTGTTTTTGAAACAATGTTTCTCCTTGGCCTGAAGTAGCTTAGGTGTCTAACCAGCAAGCCCCTGAGGGAATTACAAACATGTTACTGATGCTGCTACTTTCCCTTTTTCTTTCCTCTCCTCATTTTTATAATAAAGGTTTGGGGATCAAACTCAGGCCTTCATACTTCCAAGGCAAGCACGCCCCCAACCCAGCCCTCCCAATTATAGAGTGTCCATAGGTGAACATTCTCAACCGGGGGAGGACTGGAGTCCCAGACGGAGAACAGCTGAGGTGGGGCAGTCAGAAGCAGAGACTGCTAACAGGTGAAGCCCAGCTCCCTGGCTTTGCTGCTAAGCCCTCAGCCAGGCCCCCAGTGATATGTCCTACTGTGGTGAGAGGTCTGCTGAAAAGGTTTGCATGGTTAGACATAGAAGTCTAAGTCAGGCAAAGGTGCTAGTAAGTGTTATACAATATACATCGTATCTGGACTGTCAGCGTAGAAAATGGCCAGTAAATCCTTTTGTCACTTCTAATTTTTTTATTTTAAAAAAAGGAAATTTCTGCTGAAATCAACAGCCCTTGGGATTAAATGATTTAATGCAGTGTTATTTTGAGCACCGAGGTGAAAGCTGTCTGGGTTGGAAGAAGGGCAGTCCCTGGGGTCCTCGAGGAGGAACAGAAAGCCAGGCCCTGAGTCATCTATGGGAGAGTGGGTTTCTCAATTCGATGCTGTGGCAGCCTGGGCATAAGAACTTGGGGCAGCAGCTGAAGCATCACATGGAACTTCTTAGGCGGCTGTCAAGGACAGTTCCTCCTCAACCCAGAGAGGCATGCCAGGCTCCATTCTCTGATATCATGGCTCCTAGAGGCATTATATGGCTACCATGCCGCAGTTGTACCCACAAAGCCCTCATCCGCCTGACCCTCTCACATCCATGCAACTGTACAGGAGACAATCAGGTGGTTACCCAGGATGTTTGGTTTGGACTGGGACCGCCCAGCTGAATTTGAGAATTTGAGCATTCTTGAGACAGCAACAACAAGAACATTAGAAACCAGACACGTGTTTGCCTCTCATCTGTGTTCAAGGCACCAAATTCTTCGATCCAGTGAGAGCGGCTCGTTTGGCTCGTCTTAGAGAAGATAGAAGAGTAACTAACCCTTCCTTCATCCCTTCTCCCAGCTCCTATATCCATTCTGCTCTTCTTCACATCGTTCCCTGAGCCTGGGAAGGGGTAAGGTCACTGCTGTGCGCTGCAGAAGAGAGTCTTCTCTCACCACAGGCGACAGCAGCCCTGTGGACATAAACAGACATGTGAAGGTTCACATGTGTGAGCATGTGGAGATCGAGATTGAACCGGACCTCCTTTCTTGATCACTCTTGTGTACTGAGGCACAGTAACCTGAGCACACAGATCCCACACAGCCTTGTAACCCAGCTTTCTCTGGGAAGGGGTCCTGTCTCTGTCTTCTGAGTACTGGGATTACAAGCAGCTGCCACACTTTCTACATGGGCTTCACACAGGTTCTGGAGAGTCAAACTCTGGCCCTCTTACTTATGCAGCAAGTGTTTCACCCCTGAACCATCTCCCTGGCCCTGATTTCTAGATTTCTTTTTGAAACTCAAACTCAGTTTTTCACGCCTGATAGACCATCCCTAGGCAGGCAGTCCTTGGCTCTATAAGAAAGCAGACTGAATTTTCAGCAAATGGTGCTGGTTCAACTGGAAGTCAACATGTAGAAGAATGCAGATCGATCCATGCTTATCACCCTGTACAAAGCTTAAGTCCAAGTGGATCAAGGACCTCCACATCAAACCAGACACACTCAAACTAATAGAAGAAAAACTAGGGAAGCATCTGGAACACATGGGCACTGGAAAAAATTTCCTAAACAAAACACCAATGGCTTACGCTCTAAGATCAAAAATCGACAAATGGGATCTCATAAAACTGCAAAGCTTCTGTAAGGCAAAGGACACTGTGGTTAGGACAAAACGGCAACCAACAGATTGGGAAAAGATCTTTACCAATCCTACAACAGATAGAGGCCTTATATCCAAAATATACAAAGAACTCAAGAAGTTAGACCACAGGGAAACAGATAACCCTATTAAACAAAGAATTCACAGCTGAGGAATGCCGAATGGCTGAGAAACACCTAAAGAAATGTTCAACATCTTTAGTCATCAGGGAAATGCAAATCAAAACAACCCTGAGATTTCACCTCACACCAGTGAGAATGGCTAAGATAAAAAACTCAGGTGACAGCAGATGCTGGCGAGGATGTGGAGAAAGAGGAACATTCCTCCATTGTTGGTGGGGTTGCAGACTGGTACAACCATTCTGGAAATCAGTCTGGAGGATCCTCAGAAAATTAGACATTGAACTGCCTGAGGATCCAGCTATACCTCTCTTGGGCATATACCCAAAAGATGCCCCAACATATAAAAAAGACACGTGCTCCACTATGTTCATTGCAGCCTTATTTATAATAGCCAGAAGCTGGAAAGAACCCAGATGCCCTTCAACAGAGGAATGGATACAGAAAATGTGGTACATCTACACAATGGAATATTACTCAGCTATCAAAAACAAATTTGACTTTATGAAATTCAGAGGCAAATGGTTGGAACTGGAAAATATCATCCTGAGTGAGCTAACCCAATCACAGAAAGACATACATGGTATGCACTCATTGATAAGTGGCTATTAGCCCAAATGCTTGAATTACCCTAGATGCCTAGAACAAATGAAACTCAAGACGGATGATCAAAATGTGAATGCTTCACCCCTTCTTTAAAAGGGGAACAAGAATACCCTTGGCAGGAAGAGAGAGGCAAAGATTAAAACAGAGACTGAAGGAACACCCATTCAGAGCCTGCCCCACATGTGGCCCATACATATAGAGCCACCCAATTAGACAAGATGGATGAAGCAAAGAAGTGCAGACCGACAGGAGCCGGATGTAGATCGCTCCTGAGAGACACAGCCAGAATACAGCAAATACAGAGGCGAATGCCAGCAGCAAACCACTGAACTGAGAATAGGACCCCCGTTGAAGGAATCAGAGAAAGAACTGGAAGAGCTTGAAGGGGCTTGAGACCCCATATGTACAACAATGCCAAGCAACCAGAGCTTCCAGGGACTAAGCCACTACCTAAAGACTATACATGGACTGACCCTGGACTCTGACCTCATAGGTAGCAATGAATATCCTAGTAAGAGCACCAGTGGAAGGGGAAGCCCTGGGTCCTGCTAAGACTGAACCCCCAGTGAACTAGACTGTTGGGGGGAGGGCGGCAATGGGGGAGGGTGGGGAAGGAACACCCATAAGGAAGGGGAGGGGAGGGGGGATGTTTGCCCGAAACCGGAAAGGAATAACACTCGAAATGTATATAAGAAATACTCAAGTTAATAAAAAAAAAAAAAAAAAAAGCAGGCTGAGCAAGCCATGGGGAGCAGGCTTGTAAGTAGCGTCCTCCTGGGGCCTCTGCTTCGTCCCTGCCTCCAGGTTCCTGCCCTGACTTTCCTCCATGATGGACTGTGATCAGCACTTGTGAGCTGAAGTCAGAGTCTCCCATGTTGCCTTGGTCTAAGACACTGTATTCAGAAGCTTTCAAGCCTTCGGTGGTCAGTCCTAACCCCAAGGCTGCATGTGTAGGGCTCCTCTTCAGAGCCGTTACCTCACCTGCCCTTCCTCCTGGCGCCCACTAGTGGGCCGGACTCCAGTTCCCAGGGGCTGACAGGTGCTCAGCGAAAGTTGTGGAATGAGTGAGCGGAAAGAATGCTTGGCTGATAGTGGGAAGAACTGCCCCTAAATGTCACAGATCCTAAAATACATGGTTTTCTTTACCTCGGTCAGGAGTGCAAAGGAGCCCAGGCTAGAGTCAGAGTGCCTGGAGGTTCTCCTAGAGAGTGGCCCCTTGGCCTCTAGGCCTGTTACCTGCTGTCAGACGTGCATGACCGGGGAAGCACTGTGTCTGCCATCTGTACTCCACGTGCCAGCATTGACAAAGTTCCCACCGTTCGCATTTTTCTTTTGCATGGGGTGGCCGGCTGTGTGACCAACACTGTCTTATTTGGAGCTTTGCTCATCATTTGGTTCCCTTGTATCTGGGTTGATTGTATGTGCGCATGCATGTGTGTGATGTGTGTGGTATGTGCACACTTCTGGTGTTTGTGGGCTCCCGGGCTTGTGCATTACTGCAGGGGGACACTAAATGTCCTGCTCTACCACGTGCTGCATTATTCACTTAAGAAGATAGGTCTCTTACTAACTAGACCGGTAGCCAGCAAGCCCTCCTGATTATCCCGCCCCCACCCTCACGGGGCTGGGGCTACAGGCAGTCGTAAGTGACAATGCCTGTCTTTTCACATGAGATCGGGTTGTCATGTTAATGCAACAAGAACTCTTGCCACTGAACCGTCCCCTCAGCCCTTGGTTGCTTTCGTTTTTAAATGTACTTACGTTACGGAGTGAAATTCATTCTCTAGGCGGGTCTGTGGGCTTGGACCCATGTGTAGAATCATGACGACCACAGTGGCTGTGATACAGGATAGTTCCATGATCCCTCTTTCTCTGCGTTTGCCCCTGGTTGTCAGTTCCTCTTTCACCCTCAAGCCTGGAAACCCCACATTGTGCTGTCCTTGTGTGTTAGTCACTTTTGGTTGTTTGAAGATTGTACGATGTGACCTTTGTGACCCGGCCTCCTTCACTGAGCACTATGCACTGACAGTCATGTGTTCTGTGAATCCGTACTCCACTCCTTTCGCTGTGCAGATTGCCAGGGTGTTTACCCGCCCACCAGATGGTGTGTATCTTGGGTTGGTGGCAGTTTTTGGCAGCTGGGAACAAAGCCTCTATGAATGTTCGCATATGAGCTTTCTTGTGCACAGTTTTCATTCCTCTTGGGCATGTGTGAGAAGGGAGGCTTTGCTGATATTTGATGGTTGTACATTTAGCTTCATATAGAACTGCCAAGCTGTTCTTAAAGTAGCTGGATCACTGTGTGTGTCCACTACAGTTTATGAAAGTGGTCGTTGCTTTAAACCTTTGCTGATACTCAGTGCTTCAAATGAAATATTAACCATTCTGAGCTGAGTCCAGTGGACATACATGTAATCTCAGGATTTAGAAGGCTGGGACAGTATGGTCATAGTAAGTTCAATACCAACCTGGGCTACATGGAAAACCCTGTCGCAAAAACCATGTAAGTGACTAGCACCGATCTAATCTTTCCACTCCCTCTTCAACATAGGATGCTGTCTGAGCCAGAGGGTGACACAGATGTCCAGTTTAGGGCTGATAACTCTTCCATCATTAATTCTTGGTATTCTGACCAGTTATGCTCCCTCACTAACTGCCACCCACAGCTGTGGGAAGGTTCTCTGACCAAACTGAGAACAGCACTATCTGCAGATATGCATATGAGTGTTTGGAAGGCAGTTTAACACATGTGCATTTAGCAAAACAATAGTAGTAGGTTCCTTTCTGGGGCCTATGAGTGCCTCGGCCAGGGGCTCTTGACTAGGTTTACAGTACTAGGCGTGGGTTTCCCTAACCCCGTGGAGCAGGCCTCAAATCCTAACAAAAAATAGGTGGCTAACTATACCAGCATTGCACCAGCCAGAATATTGTGCCTTAACGTGGTGTTGTACCAGTAGGGTTCACATCTGGACAACACTGGTGATGGCTTTTCTCCCCAGCAGACTGGCTCAGCAGAATAAAGTTTAGATAGCAGGAAGAATGCTTCAGCTCTGTTCCACTTCATTTCTTTGTTCTGTATCTGAAGTACACGGCTGGTTTCTCAGCAGGAGAGTCTTACAATTGTGTTCTCCTGGGCCACCAAGCTGCTCTCTCCTTAATGCTGCTCTCCCCATGTACAGTTTATGCATGGAGGTTTTTAGCTCTTACTGTTATGGTGGTTCTAACACGGTTTTCCCTCCTCCTAGGCTCCTAATCGGGAGCTCATGACTTACTGGCTACAGGAGCTTCAGCAGAAAAGATGGGAATACTGCAACAGCCTTGACATGGTCAAGTGGGACAGCAGGACGTCCCCAACGCCAGGGGACTTCCCCAAGGGCCTTGTGGCCCGAGATAACACAGGTAAGGCACAGGTGGAGGGTGCCATATCTATTCCTTCTGGGTAGCCATTTGACACAGCGACTCAAGTCGGCAGTGAGTGAAAATGAATTCAGAATGAAAATAATGACAGTCTGTAGTCCACAGTGCCAAGAGCTCAGGGACAGAGCTGCTTCCAAGCTAATACTAAGTGGCCTGGGTGCAGTCAGGCAAGGCTGTGAGGGCTATGAGGTTAGCCCACTTTCTGCCAAAATTAAAGATGAGGCACGCTCACCTCTGCTATGCATTCGTGCTCGGGCCAACTTCCTGAAGGCTTGCATCTTGGATGTGCCAGGAGAAGAATCTCACAGCATCCCACTGGTTATCCTCTAGTACTCTTAGGAAGGCTGAACAGCCAAGCCCTGTTTCTGGTTTACTGCACGTCCATGGCCATGTTTTAGTCCTAGTAAGTCCCAACCTTTTACACCCAAGAGAATTCGCTTTTGTACTGGAAAAGCAGACTTTAAACCCCAAGATCTTCTCATGATTGCTGATCTTATTGAACCCTCTAGAAAGAATGAGTCAGTTATGTGTAAACCATCTTTCTGACCTACCTCTCCCCCCTCCAAAGGAAGGTGAGACTGGTTTTTTGTGTCTCCTTCCTGATAGCTTGTTAAAACAAGCCTGAAGCTCCTAAGCCCTGAAATGAACTCTAAAATGACCAGGGCATTTTATGAGCAATTTAAAAATTACTGTAAAATTATATTTGAGAGATGGCTCAGTGGTTAAGAGTACTAACTACTCTTTCAGAGGTCCCAAGTTCAATTCCCAGCAACCACATGGTGTCTCACAACCATGGGATCTGATGCCTCTTCAAGTGTGTCTGAAGACAGCAACAGTGTACTCAGTAAAATAAATAAATATTTTTTAAAAACTATATTTGCATGTGCGCAGTGCATGCATGCTTGTGCCCATGTGTGTATGCCCTGTATGTGTTACAGTGAGCATGTGGGGGTTGGAGAACAACTTTGAGGTGTCACTTTTCTCTTTCTACCCTATGGGTCCTGAAGATGTCATCAGCCTCGGCAACAAGGACATTTGCCCACTGAGATGTCTTGCCAGCCTGGTATTAGCATTCTTAGCTACATTTGTTTGAGATAGCATCTCACTATGCAGCCTTGGTTAGCCTAGAACTCACTATGTAGACCAAGCTGACCTTAAACTCATAGAGCTCCACCTACCGCTGCCTCTGTGTGCTGGGGTTAAAGCTGTGTGACACCATGCCTGGCCTATGCTAACCTACAAAGGAGTGCACATTAAAATCGAAACCAGTACAAGGTTTGTTCTAGCACTTCTGTGAGGAGCTGTGGTCTACACTCCATAGAGCGTGTGGGACCCTCTGCTCAAGAGCAAGGGCAGTGCTGTCTGAGCTCTGAGTACACGGCTGCTGCTTTCTTCTGGAATCACTTACCATTGCCAGCCTTGCTCTCCTGGTTATATGTGGGGTTTTCGTTGGTGGTGGTGGTGATGGTGGTTTTGTTTTTGTTTGGTTTGGTTTTAGCAGACTGTCTATCTAGTCAGTGAGAAGATAACTGCATATGCTTGTATGTGTGAATGTTTTTCTATGAGTCCTTATCATGGAGTCAGCATTCTGATTCTTCTGAGAGTGGAAGGGAAGCCTTTATATTCCGGTGCATGTGGCTTCTGTTATCTGAGGCTTAGTTTGGTTTGGGTTTATTTACTAATTAATTTTTCTTTTCATTGTTCTAGGCTAGTCTTGAACTGGGTGCTGGGATGGTCTATGGGGTGCTGGGATGGTCTGTGGGGTGCTGGGATGGTCTATGGGGTGCTGGGATGGTCTATGGGGTGCTGAGATGGTTTATGGGGTGCTGGGATGGTATATGGGGTGCTGGGATGGTCTATGGGGTACTGGGATGGTATATGGGGTGCTGGGATGGTCTATGGGGTGCTGAGATGGTCTATGGGGTGCTGGGATGGTCTGTGGGGTGCTGGGATGGTCTATGGGGTACTGGGATGGTATATGGGGTGCTGGGATGGTCTGTGGGGTGCTGGGATGGTCTATGGGGTGCTGAGATGGTTTATGGGGTGCTGGGATGGTCTATGGGGTGCTGGGATGGTCTGTGGGGTGCTGGGATGGTCTGTGGGGTGCTGGGATGGTCTATGGTACTGGGATGGTCTGTGGGGTGCTGGGATGGTCTGTGGGGTGCTGGGATGGTCTATGGGGTGCTGGGATGGTCTGTGGGGTGCTGGGATGGTCTATGGGGTGCTGAGATGGTTTATGGGGTGCTGGGGTATAGTAGGCAAACGCTCCAGCAGCTGAGCTGTGACTTTTTTTTTAACTTGTTTTATTGGTTTTTGAGACAGAGTCTTATGTAGTCCAGGCCAGCTTCAAACTCACTTTGTAGCTGAGGAAATCCTTGAATTTTTAATCCTCCTGCCTCTGCTCCCAGACCATAGACTGAGGTATCCAGAAGGCACCATTAGCATTCGTTCAGTGACAAGAAGTTCTACTCAAGGTCACTCAGAACACAGGGAAGAAGCCGTAGGGCCTGGCCAGCCTCGGTGCTAATGGCTTTAAGATCCACTTGCCTTCACTGTGAGGATACAGATCACTCCTCCCAGCAAGGACTCTGGGTGTGCTGCTGAAAGGAGGGCAAAGAGGTAGCATGTGGTCTTGGAGTCCCTCTGTAATGTCTGTCCTGCCTCCTTACAAACCAGAGGTTAGGCGAGGAGCCAGAGGCGTCATCTTCCCTTTCTCTGGTTTGGGGATTCCAGCTGTGGGAGCTTCAGGTTTGTGCCATGCTGTTTGCCTATTCAGCAAGTGCCTGAGGTTGTCCCCAGTTTCTCCCCTCAAGTGTTCCTGTCAGCCAGAATGTTTGTGCAGAGAAAAGCAAGAAGTGTCAGGGGAAATGCAGGGCAGCGTAGGCCCTTGCATGGGCTGAGCTCAGCGTTGGCCTTGTTGGGGACCTCTCTAAGGACACCATGGTCAGGGCCAGCCAAGCCAATCCTAGAATGAACTAGGAGAACCTGCTGGCTGGCCTTAAAATTGGAGACTTTTATCTAAAGCCAGAAAGTGAAAAATTCTAAAGTAAAACGTCAAGAAAACTGGGGGTGGAGATGGCTCAGAAATGAAGAATGCTTGTTGCTCTTTCAGAGGACCTCAGTGTGGTTCCCAGCACCCAAGGATCACAACTGCCTGTAATCCAGTTCCGTGAGATCCATGCTCACTTCTGGTCTCTGGGAGCAGCAGTGTACACATAGCAGATACACAGTGGATACACACACATAAATTTTGTTAAAGAGAGGACTGCATTTCAGACCCTTTCATTTCATCCTCAGTGGGGAAAAATTGGTTAAAAGATAACTTTTGTGGTTCTGTAGCCATGTCCTGTAATTTTCTGTAGTTGTGCTGTGGTTACCGGCCCACTTTGGCCTAACTTGGCTCAGTCTAGCTTGACTGAAAGAGGACCGTTTTTTCATAGCACTGGTTTGCATGAAAATAAGACGTGTCCTGCTGCCTCCTAGGCACCTATCACCTCTCCCAGCCGAACCTTTGTAGCCTGAGTGTCCACCCATTCATGACCCTCCAGGCACCTGAAGTCAGTGTGGAGAAAGAAAGAGACAGACAGGTGCATGGAAAGCCAAGTGCTTACCGGAAGGCGAATCCGTCTGGAGGCTGTGGGCCGGGCTCAGAGTCGTGACTCTGGTATTACTGGTCATTGGCTCTGAGCAGGTCACCTATCCAGTACTACAAGAGTGCACGCTGTGCCATGAAAACCAAGTGTGCCCACCCTCCACATCACAAGGATCAAAAGGGAAAGCCCGTTGCTAAGGGTAGAGATCACACACACACACACAGACACACACGCACACACACACACACACACACACACACTTTCCTGACAGTGTGATTTTGAACAGGTGAGGATTATATGTCACTACATTTGATAGGAAGCTGGATTAACAAGAACATTCTTTTTCTCACTCACGGGAAGTTCAAATCTGGAGCACTGACTTTCTCAGCCACTTCCATTGTCCCATTCTTAGGACTAGCTTCTGATCACACTCACTGTCTCTGGCGTGACCCTCATGTCACAAGAGGATGCTTTCACAGACACCTTCAGCTTCTCGTTAGCAGTGACGCTCACGTGGCAATTCCTTATGCCACAGCAGATACCCGGGAGGTAATCTGGGGAGCTGAGCACATGGCTGTGAAATCTTACTCTTGTGAAGCCGGGATGAGTAGCTGCTAGGGGACAGTCACTGTCACAACTGCCATGTGTCTGTATGTCATACCTTCAGAGTAAGACACTGGTACCTGTGTGGTTTTTCGGTCAGGCATTAGAGCGTGAGGTGACTCCGTGTCTCTTTATGTGTTCCGTCCGTTATCCCTTCACAGCCTGGCTTCTGAGGTGCCTCAAACCTCATTTCCCCATTGTCTGCTGGATTTGGTTGGGTAGGGTCCCACCTTCAGATTATGACTTTGGAAAGATACAAATCGACTGCCGACATATAGACCTCCGTATCCACTAAGAAACAAGGGTGTGCCCGCAGGTTTTCATAGAATTTGAGAATCCACACACTGAAAATGGACCAAGGTGGATGTCCAGTCCACTTGTTTACTTCATTCTCCACAAGACCTTTAGAGAAAGAGCAGAGATAGTAAGGGCTTTCTGTTGGTGAGGCTTCCTGAGAGTCAGGCAAGTGAAGGTGGTCATCACCCTGTCCTCTGCTTCCTGCTGCGTGGGATAGTCCAGGGGCAGGAGATGCTTTACCTCAAGCTCGAGTGGTAGTGGGCTGATTGTCTGTATGTGGATGGTATTTCTTAAGAAAGCGGTATTGTGAAAACAGCTGGCGGTGACCACACATTTCCTCTGCAGAAGCACATCACCTCCTATAACTGTCACACCTTCTGCAGTTCCGTGCGAGCACGAGGATTCAGTAGCATAGGCAGAGGTCCCTCTAGGCCAGTGGTCCTCACCCTTCCTAATGGCACGACCCTTTACTACAGTTCCGTGTGTTGTGGTGACCCAGCCCTAAAGTTATTTTTCTTAGCTATTTTATAACTGTGATTTGCTGCTAGTCTAAATCATAATATAAATATCTAATATACAGGGTCTCTGATATGCAGCCCCTATGAAAGGGTCAATCGACATCACCCCCTCACCCCCCTACTCCATCCCCCCACCCCACCCACCCCACCACCCTCCGCCCCCCCTGCCAAAGTGGTTTCAACCCACAGGTCAAGAACCACTTCCCTAGGCCTTTGGGCTGCCTGGAGGCTTGTGGTGGCGCACAGAGCTGGCTGTAGCAGCACAGTCACCTGTCACTCTTTGATGCCACAGTTCTGTGCAGTGATCACACTTGTGTGTCTGTGTTACCGTTTGTGAAATGCTACGATACTGTGCAGTATTTTACATAATGCACTGTGGTAGTCAGCAGCGTTGACTCTGAGAGGCTTGTATCACCGTGACTCACCACATCTTAGCATCCTCTTTAGGAAACAAGATGTTCTCAGAATCAGGTTCTGTGGACATCAGGCTGTAGGAGAGAGGACATAACAGAGATGTGTGCAGGAGCCTCTGAGAGGAAACTGCCCAGAACTGGCCAAGGTTTGGCCCACGGAGGCATCCTGCATCTGTACAGGTGAAAGCAGGGGCTGCTGTAACTATGGATGGCAGCTGGGGCTGAGACTGCAGAAGAGCAGGGAGGAATGGGAGAGAGGAGAGAGATGAGTCTGATGTACCTCTGCTAACTCACGTAACTTACCAGGAAGTGGCAGGAAGAGGAAAGTCAGGAGGAGTCATGAGTGTGGACCCATTGAGAACTGTGGAGGCCTTGGCTACCTCCTTCATCATTTCCTCAACCCACAGGAAGCCATCCTTGCCTCATAGCAATCCCTACAGTTAGCCATTCAGCCAGCCATGCTCCTGTTTGAGGTGAGCTTTTCTGCAGTGAGGTGTTAGTTATGCTATTAGCGAATCAGGTCTCAGGCTGTCATTGCTGGAGACCATGGACAAATTTAGGTACATACGCTGGTCCACCCTAGGGGCTCTCTGTGGAAACTATAGCCTCATGAAGATAGCCCAGTTCCTTCTGACCACTCACTCCTTCACAATCTAGATTGAAACTAGATTGAGGTAAAAAGCCTTTTGGAGGCTGGGACTGTGGCTCTGTGGCAGAGTACTAGCCTAGCAAGCACAGGAGCCTAATCCTCATGCAGCATATCTGATCCTCCCCCACCACTATGCTGACACCAGTTCCTTGCTCTCCAGCACTGGAGTGGGGCGAGTGGCCATCACCCAGTGACCTAACCTTGGGATTTTCCTGGAACATACACACACTTTGCTGCATGCAGAGGTTTCTGGCAAAACCAACCTGAAACTTCAATAACCATAAAAATATACTCAGGGCAGAGAGATGGTTCAGTGGTTAAGGACGCTTGCTGCTCTTCCAGAGAACCTGAGTTCAATTTCCAGTACCCACATGATGGTTCACGGCCATCTGTAATTTCAGTTCCAAGGGACCTGAACTGAAATTCAGGCATGTACGTAGTAAGCATACATGTGCAGGAACATAGTCAACCATGGATGGATGGATGGATGGATGGATGGATAGATGGATGGATGGATGGATGGATGGATGGATGGATGGATGGATGGAGAGAGAGAGGTGGTGGGGCAAGCAAGTTTTAAAGATCATTCCTACACAAGACCCCAATAGAAATCATCTCTGCTATGTGGTCTCCCATGGTCTCCCTGAAGACCCTTTCTGTCCCACCCCCTCCAGCACCTCTAAAGTCTTTCCTGGGTGCACTGTGGGTTTTTGTGGTGATAGGTAGCTTGCCACATCTGAGAGTGACAACCCCTGCTCTTTCATGGCCTCCTGGCCTCCTGCCAGCCCACACAGGAGAGGGCACTGCACCGACAGACCATAGCAATGGCTCCTGTCAGTCTTGTCTCCTGGCCTGGCTTACAACTGCCTTCCCTTACTCAAGCTGGGTCTGTAAGAGACCAGCCTTCAGGAAGTGTGTGGAGCAGATCTGTCTTTCTCGGAAGTAAAGAGTAGATCTCAGTGCACCTGGCCTGGCCCAAGCATTCTCAGGTGGTGAGCGCTGGCTGTGTTTTGTCTAGCGCTGTCTTCCCTGCTTCCATGAGGCCCTGCCAAGGCAGGTGACACTTATCCCTGGCTCAGGGACTCAGTGTCCTAACGCAGTAGCTACAGACTGGGCTGAATTAGTGGTGTCGGAATTTTTTTACTTTTGCTTATGAGACCCCCTTTTGCTTGTGAAATCTTAAAGGGGACCCCGACATCTCAGTGAAGAGAGCAACCACTGTGCTTTTCTTCCTCTGCAGTCAGCGGCTCTCAGGCTTCTCTTGGAGTCCATAAACCCAGAGCAGGGGTCTGGCTACCAGGACTTCCTGCGTTCTGTGGTGACTAGGAGCTGGCCACATTGACCTTCCTTAAAGAATTCTCCTTCAGGGTAACAGCCCTGTGTCATTGGTGCTATTCCCTCAGCGCCCAGTGCGTAAGAACAGCAGCCCCTCATTCCTGTCACGATCAGGGTACTGTCACAGGGCATTCTTGGAGTCTTTCCCACTGACACGGCACTCAAGTCGGTGAGCTGCCTGCAAAGTGAGAGCCTGTAGGAAGGCATTCCCAAGCAGGACGTCTGTCTCCAGGGATCACTGCTGCTAGGACGTTTGGGCCCTGCTGTCTTCACTAGTCTTCTGTGGAAACCAGTCCTGAGCAGCCCTGTGGTATGCCTGTCCTGTTAGAAATTAATTCTCTTCTTGGCTGTCAGGAGTTAGCAGTTACATTCTAATTGTGTTTTCACACCGATATTGTTAATACTTCATTTAAAAGACATGTAGGTTAAGTTGATTATTATCCAATAACATGAAGTTCTGTTTACAAACATTGCTTATATTCAGAACATTGCCAACTGGGAAAAATACAAAATGTTTGGATTGTTAGAATTGTTGCTTTAAACGTGATGCAAAATGAGTAACAGTATTATCTTCATGTTTATTAGATGGCTTCATTAATTACTATTTTTGTTATAACATTTTTATTTCCTACCCCTACCTGCCTTTCTAATTTTGAAACAATTTAGCATGTTATTTGAAACAAATATTATTTAAGGTATAAATATTGTTACCCTCAAGTAAATCTTGGACATCATATAATAATATGGATATTATTATTAGCTGGAATATCCCCAGAGGTTTATTTTATTTATGTGTATGAGTATTTGGCTGTGTGTGGCTTTATTGATGTGTTCCACGTGACTGCAGTACCCTTGGAGGCCAGAAGAGGGCATCATGTCCCTTGGAACTGGAGTTCTAGATGGCTATGAGCTGCCATGTAGGTGGTGAGAACTGAACTTGGATCCTTTATAAGAACATCCGGTGCTCTTAACCACTGAACCAACACTCACACAGTCCCCAAATCTTACATTTTAAAGAAAAGTTTGGGGCATCGTGCCTTTGCCTCCCAGTTTGCTGAGCTCCTGTACTGTGAGAAACCATATTTTCTCACTGTCACAGTTTACAGATGCTAGAAAACATGCTTATATCTAATCTTTCCATTTCCGAGGAGAAACGAAATAAATAGGGTATACAAAGCTGGTCCTTGCTGTGCTGTTTTCAAATAGCAGTTTAAGCCTGAAAAAGAGTCCTTACCACAGTTACTGACCTACAAGACTAGAGGAAAATCTTAGCCTTTTCTCTCTGCCTGGACCAATGCTGTCAGTTGTCGGTGGCCTTAAAGCACATCATACCCCCACTCTGAGAAGCATGGCTCTGCTTTAGATGAAGAGAGCTCACGAGCACAAGAGCTACTCATACCCGTGTGGCTGACACTGTTAGGTAGTGTATGTAGGAAGACAACGTGTTATCTGGGATGGTAGGTTTCCTGTGAAAGTTTGGGTTAACTAACAATTATCTACCTTTCTTCCAGATATAATTTCCCAGCACCCAAATCCTTCTGCAGAAAAAGCCAGAACTGTGCTCGCCGTGGAAGCTGCCCCTGGAGAACTGGTGGGGGACCGGGCTGCTCATCATCCAGCCCCCGGGCACCCGAATTCCATTAACTTTTACTCTCTGAAGCAGTGGGGAAATGAGATCAAGTGAGTCTTTGGGAAGTCGCGTGTGCTGTTGGAGATGGAGTCTCTCTGACAATGAGTTATAATGCGGGCTGTGTGTTTATATGTGACATCAGAGAGCCACTTTACACTTATGAAGGGCCTCTGTGCTCTGCAGCACAGGTTGGCAGAGGCCATGTGTCTGAAGCTGTAGACAGTGTGCCTGCTCTGTTTCTGGTCATCACGTGGTCTCATCTGCTTGCCTGACTCTACTCGCTAGATCAGATGGCTGGCCCTCTACAGAGACTGAAACTGGAGGGAGGAGTGCGTGTGGGATGACGAGGCTTCCCGGTGAGGGCTGGGCTTGTCCTTCCAGCTTCACCCTCTTCCTAAATCTCAGGGCTGGTGCAGATCTCTGCTGTGGGGTTCTGTTCTCTGGCTGTGTGTGCACCAGTGAGAATGGAGGTAGGTTTTTGTCTGCTTTATGTGTTTTGCCCTATTAGTTTTTAAGAATGGCCTTTTTGTGATATAATTCATCCATTTACCATTTAGTATTTGGCTGTTTTCATATACTCAGAGTTGTACAGTCAATTTCAGAACATTTTGTTGTGTTTGCTTGTTTTTTCTTTCTTAGCTATGGTCTTGCTAAATATGCAAGGCTAGTCTTGAACTTGCAGCTATACTCCTTCCTCAGCCTCCTGAGTCTGGTACTACAGACATACGTGAGCCTGGCTCGATTTTAGAACATTTTTGTCATCCCCAAAAGACAGCTTTTATATAGTCCTTTCCTGCCTCTCTTCCCTTCTCCCCTCTCTCCCCACCTCAGTCCTAGGAGATCTGCTTCCTGTCTGTGTGGATCTGTCTGTTCTGAACCTTCATGTAAGTGGAATCGCATAACATACTGTGTGGCCTTCTTCGCTTTGCATGATGTTTTCAAGGTTTATCAGGGTGGCTGTGTATAAGTCACTCATTCCCTTTGATGGCTAAGTGTATCCTGGTTCTGTTTCCTGCTGCCATGATAAAGCAATCTGACAAAAGCAACTTTCTTTATTAGGCTTACAATTCCAGGTTATACACCATAACTGTGGGGAAGTCAGGGTGTCCGGAACCTGAAATTGTCTGAGGCAAATCCTCAGATGAGCACACAGAAGGAAAACTCGTGTGTTGTCCATGGGTCACTTTCTCTTATGTATAGCCCAAGACTCAACCAGCTCTTCCAGCATCAACTAGTGTAATCAAGACAGCCCCCCTCAGTTTTGTCCAAGTCCGACCTCATCTTGACATTCCCTCATAAAAGCACTCTTCCCAGATGGTCAGTCTCTTCTAGATTGACAGCTGAAGCTATGCATGAATTAACCATGTTTTGGTATCTTGCTTAGTATTGTTCATTAGTTGGGGAGCATGAGTTGATTTTAAATCTCTCATTTTTTTAAATGTGTATATGTGCCTTTGTGCTTGTGTGAGTTTAATGCGTACCACATGAAAAAACCCTCGGAAGCCAGAAAGGGCATCCCGTTCCACCTATATGAACATCAGAGCCCCTACTATATCCTTTCCTATTCTCCTGAGATAGATCTCTGGACCCACAGCTAGGATGGGATCCAACAAGTCCTCATGGTCCTCCTGGATTCTCACACACGCACATACACATGAGTCCTCGTGATCTTCCTGGATTTACACAAATACAAACAGTCCTCATGAGCCTCCTGCATTCACACACACAGTGTTTCGATTACAGGGGTGTGCAGGAGCACACCTGCCTTTTTTTTTTTCAATGTGAATTCTCAAGGACTCATGCTTGCCTTGCAAGCATTCTTACCTACTGAGCCATCTCCCCAGCCCCTGTTGTCACCTTTCTTATCTTAGGCATCCTGCTAGTGTGAATCGGCTGCTGTCTTATTGTGGGATTGATGTGAATTTCCTTGACGATATCAACATTGAGCGTCTTTCCTCACATGGTCGTTTGTGTATCTTCCTTGGGGCAGTGTTACGTTGGGTCTGTTCAGAGTCTTTGCCTGTTTAAAATCACATTGATTTTTATCATTGAGTCGTATGTATTACTTAAATGGAGGTGGTTCATCGATGTTCACAGCAATACACTTGGTGGCCACAGAATCTTAGAAAATTTGGCTTAAGTTGGACATGGGAGTTAGTAGGAAGGTTTGTACTCCACATTTTGGGGACACGTGAAAGCTTTCTGCTCTACTGTAGAACCCACGTCATGACCAGTCGCCCTGTCAGACAGCTGTGCTTCAGCAATCTCCCTGGGTGCCCAGAATGTCGTAGAAGCCACCATCTAAAAATACACTGTTTTAGCAAGTGTCTTCCCCATACCTCTTTTTATATATGCCTCTGTGTTTGGTTGCATATAATTTTCGTGTGTTTTCAGTTCTTCAGACATTAACTTTGTATTGACCAAGTAGAATGTTACAGGGGTCTCCAGACCTCAGAAGGCCTCAGTGACAGAGATTACTAAGAGGTCTGTCCACTCTGCCTGTGGGCTGGGCAGTGGTCTCGCCCTCACCCCTAGTCTGGCTCTGCTCTATTTTATCCATGTTCCGCCCCTCTTGCCACTGACCACATGCTCATCCTGCATCAAAGAGTCATGGGGGCAGCTGTTCCAAGCCTCCTCCTTTGTCACTTGAGTGTCAGCAGTGTGATTCTGGTCTGTCCCTTGAGTATCTGTTTTCCAAAATTCTCCATCTCTGAGCCTCTGCATTCTGGCCACTTGCTTCTTTCCTCTTCATCTGCAAGACTCCGCCTCACCACCCATCGGCAGAGGCCCTCTCTCTCCTATCTCGTGGAGCCCCACTTGCCTGTGAACGTCTGACTACTCTGATGGAGGCCCCACTCAATATCTCCCAGTCCCCAGGGCGGAGGCAAGGGGAAGTCTGCCTCCCCTGACCCAGCACACCATATCGTGCTTCTTAGTAAAAAAAAGGGCTCTGTGCTCCTAAAAATGTCAGGAAACCACAGAGACTCTTGCTTCATTTTTCATGTTAAAAAGCTGAGGCTCAGAGAATTAAAGCGACTTGCTCAAGGCTGCATTACAGAAGTGTGTGGCGGAACTGAAAGGCCCGTCCCAGTCCCTCCAATGAGGACTTCATATCCTTTCATTCTTCAACATAAGAGCCTACCAGAGCTGGGCATGATTCCTCCAATGGCCAGACAGAGTCTCAGTAAAACAACAAGAATGTGTGTGGAGGGCTCTTGGTTAGCCAGGGGTTTTGTTGTGCGGCCCCCTCTGCTCCAAGAGGAGACAGTGGAGTGAGGTGGAAATGAGCCTACAGTGCTGGGCTCCCATTTCCCAGAGCGCAGACTGTCTCCACCTGGAAGAGAGCACGTGTCAGCTGTGTTCGAGAAAACTCGCGAGCAAGTTCGGAGGTGAAAAGTTGGGTAACAAGTACTCAGATATACGGGGAACATTCTCCTCCACACAGCCACAGATGCCCACTGTAACTGTTCTTGCATTATACGATTGAATCGTTTAGTAATTCCTTAAGATATAGGAGATTTACTTTCCACTAAAAATGAGTTAGATGCATAGGGGAAAACTGGTAAAGATGGCCATTGCCACTAAAATATTGTTGAGGGACAGTAGGTGACATGGTTATGAGGAATTAGAAGAAGACTTGTTGAAAGCCTTTAAGATTCTCGTCTTATATTGTAAGTGTGTGTCCTTACTTCCTTAAGAGCAGCAGCAGCCAAACAGGATTAGAGAAGTCGGGTGGCATCGTACAAGTGTGGTTCATCCTGGCAAGCAGGCGGTAGCCCGTAGCCCTGGCAGGCAGGCCCACTTCTACACTCGTGCTTAGGCACCCCTGTTGCAGCTGTAGTTACTTTTACTTGGTTTCCTGCTTTTATGACTTTGTCGTTTAACCCACCCACCATTCAGACCACGCCAGGTACAGGAGCTAGACCTCGTGTGACATTCCAGGTGGCATTCTGAATAACCACTGCCTCACAGGGTCTGACTGATGGTCAGTGCTCAGCCGTGGTGCCTAGAGGATGCAGTGATACAGACATTGCTGCTCTTGTTATTGCTCTGAGTCTTTGAGGCCATAAATATAGTGGGTTTTCCCTTCATGTCAGGTGAACACACACACACACACACACACACACACACACACGCACGCACGCACGCGCGCGCGCGCGCGCGCGCGCTCTGCCTCCCAGATGAATGGGAAGGCTGAACTTGCTAGAAACCTTTTTCTATTGCTGACTGTTTCCTAGCCCTTCATTTCTGCTCTCCTCATGACCCCTCAAGCCTGGTAGCAACGTCACTTGTATGCGTGACTGAGATTCCCAAGAATCTACTGGTTTTGTCATCTAGGCCTATGCCTGGTGGTGACTCAATTCTTTCAGAGCCCCATTTCAAGAAAAAGGCAACCTCAGCCCTAACCAGTACCCAGATATCTGGTTCATTTGGGGAAGTCATTCATGTGTGTGGCTGGGTGGTACTTGTTTATATTTTCCTCGTCTTAAGGCGTAGCTCAGCCTGTGCCAAGACATTTGAGGCTTGTAGTCACGTTGGTGTTTTCAGAGCCAGATCTTCTAGAGGGGAACCACAGGGAAGGTGGTGGGAGAAGTTGGCCAGGCTGTGTGTGTTGCTGTTGATGTCTAGTCTTTCCATCATGGTTGGAACCATGCACTTCCAAGGACCTCGTCACTATCAGGACCTCTTTAGCTTTAAAGAAATCATGGCCGTGGCTTGCAGACTGGAAGACCTTAACCATGGCTAGGACGGCATCTGACTCAGTATAGGAAACCGAGCCCCGAAGAGTGTCCATCTCTGCCCTGACCCAAGGCCATCAGGAATTCACTAACCCAAGTCTCACATCCTCTTTAGAGCTGGGAGCTATGGAAGAGAGAGCAGTCGCCCTCTTCTGTTGGTGCTGCTGGGTCTACTTGTTGCAGGAGCCAAGTTCTCGGTGTCCTGGATCAGCTCATTCTGCTCTCTTAGCCTTTCTGATGAGGAGAAAGATAGCCTTTCTCATTGCCTCAGATAACCCAGCATGACCTCCCCAACTCAAGATTCGTCGTGTAATCCCAACAGCAGATTTCCTCTCCTGGGACTCAGATATGCACATCATGGGCAGTGGGCATTGTCTATCCCACCGTGGTGAGCTTTCCCTTGGCTAGCACGCTCACCTGGCTTGAGTGCTGCCACCCACTAGCTTCACTCAGCCTGTCCTTTTTCCTAGTCATGTGTTTCTACTTGATGGTGAAAGGCAGGCGTGCTTGTAAAGAGAGAAGCCTGCTCCTTCTCAAGGGCTTAAACAGAAAAAAAAAAAAAGAAGCCTTTTTAAGTCCCTATTCAAGAGGTAGCTACTAGAAATGGAATTGTATATGTAAGCACCCCAGAATTCTCTTTGCCTGTTAAAAGTCCCTGCATTACCCACTGTCTCGTGCCTTAGCGCTTGCCTGACTTTCCCCTGGATGTGCTTCTCTGTCCACCATTCATGAGGCCCACTTTCACCAGGACTGTGCTCTCAGCTGCAGTGTCAGGCTCAGCAGCAATGGGGTGTGGATGACAGCTTCATGATTCCTAGAGCTGAGACACTGTATAGCCTGGAGCGACCTAACTCGGTAGCTCTGTTGGGGCTGGTCCACAGAGTTCATCTGCATGGCTGGCCCTAGTTTATTCCATCTGTTCCCCAGCTGTGGTATCTGCTCATCACTTCAGAGGAGGCATTGCCGAGTCACTCTGTCTCGGGGAGGAAGGCATCAGTGAGGGGCTACACCCTGCTTTGTTTTTCTGACCGTGGTCTAAGGGAAGGGAGCTGAGTACTGCCTCTGGGATCGCCTGCTCCCCTGCTGCCTCCAGGCTTCTGTAAGTCCAAGCTCACGTTAGGCCAGCCTCTCACCACTGAGGAGTTCAGGTGCTGGCCACAGTGTGGCTGTACAGGCAGCTTGAGAAGTTAAAGGCTCTGGAGAGACTTGATGGGACCTTTCTAAACACGTCCCTCAACTTCCAGTGTCCACTTGCTCATGCTTACAGTGAGTATTTGAGTATAAAAATACAGTTTGAGTTAATTTAAATTATATTTATTTATTTTGGAAAGTGTGGCACAGTGTGTTGCACAATGAAGAATTGGGTTCTGCCAAGAACACACTCACCCAGGGCTTGATTAAATATACTTCAACTGAAAGAGGGTTCACTTTGAACCCAATCTCATTTCTCCATTGCCCAAGCCTTGGCAGTTGACACAGCACCCTAGGCTGTCCCTCAGCTGTCCTTCAGCTGCAGGGGCTTGCAACAGCCTGGAAACAAGCCCTGCTGGGGAAGCAGATGACAGGGAAGTTAGTTATTGAAACTGCCTTGCTTCCCGCCTGGGCTGAGTTCGGGTCTTCTCTGGTTTCTCCTTTTTTTGTTGACTCTAAGAGCAGGAGTGGTAGGCAGAGCTCACTCCTTCCGAGCACGCTCCTCACTGGCAGTGGGTTCCAACACCGTTCCCAAGGAGGGAAGGCACAAGAGCACATTCTGGAGCCATGCCAAGTGGCAAGGAGATTCTAACGCCTGAAACATGTCACAGGAGAGCAGGACACAAGGAGTTCAGGCCTGGAAAATGTCCCTCGAACTGTTGGGGGCAGGCTCACAGGGGCTGGGAATGTGCAGGGGCAGATGAAGCACTTGTGAGACTTCCTTTTCTTCCAGAGCAACTATTTTGAAATCATATTCTCCACAGTTTTGAGTTGTTGTGAAACCAGAATTCACTAAGACACTATAGCGTGCTCTTTTAGGTTTCCCCGGATGTTGACAGAGCCACTCCGCACAGAGCCAGGCACCAGAAGAGATTAGGCTGTGAGTAACATGGAGCATGCTTACTCTGTTTACCGCCGGTGGTTTCAGTACTTAGTAAGAAACCAGCTGCCAGGACTCAGACAAGTGTAATCACCGAGTTCTAGGAACTCAGCGTTAAAGCTACATGCGTGTGTGCTTGCATGCGTGTGCGCGCGCAAAGCAGTGCCTTCACATATTTGCCAGCAGGAGGAGAACCTATGTGTGCTATATAGTTTCTTTTTGTTCCCCTAAGACTTTCGATTACGTTAGTATAATTCATATACAAGGGAGTAAACCATGCTTTTAAAAACACAAGTATTGGGAGGTAGAAGCAGCCAGGTCTCTGAGTTTGAAGCCAGCCTGGTCTACAAAGGGAGTTCCAGGACAACCAAAGCTACATAAAACACAAATGTTAAGGGACTTGATGGCTCAATGAATAAAGTGCTTGTTGCTTAAGCATGAAGGCCTGATTTTGGATCCCCAGTACCCATGTAAAAGCCAAGCATTAGGGTCCCATCTGTAACCCCAGTCCTGGGGAGGAGCTCCTAAAAGCTTTCTGGCCAGCCAATCTAGCTAACACAGTGAGTGCCAGGCTCAGCAAGACCTTTTATCAAAAATAACGTGGAAAGGGCTGATGAGCGTACTGCCGAGCAGACAGATGTGCCCACCACCAAGCCTGATTACCGGAGACCTGGAAACCTGTCCTCTGGCTTCCTCCACACATGCACCGTGGTGCACATCCCTCCTTCCTCCTCCTCCCAGTAAATAAGCAAAATGCTTATTTTATGAGTATGACTTATTTTGTGTGTATGTATAATTGTGTAGTGCATGTGTGCCTGGTGCCACAGAGAACAGGCATCATAACTCCTAGAACTGAAGTTACAGGCAGTCAGAAGCAACCAGTGGAGTTTGTTGGGAATCACACACAGGTCCTCTGCAGGAGCAGTTGGTGCCATCTCTCTAGTCAAAAAAAAAAAAAAAAAAATTGAATTGAATTAGAGAAAGATACTTGATCCTGACACCTGGTCTTCACCGATGCATGCACAGGAAACCACAACTGCACATAATGTGCACACACACATAGCAACAAACACTAGAAAGAAATAAAGTACTAAGCTATAACTACTTCATACAACAGTGCCATCTGACTAGTTCAGACTAGACTCTAGTTTTCCTGCTCACCTTCAATCTGCCTCAGCAAACCAGTGATGCATGGGTTTCTCTCCTGGTTTAGCAGCCACACTGAGGTGTGGCTTGCCTGTTAGACTCACTTATTTTAGGTGTACAGGCTGAGGAATGTTAGAAAATTACACCCCACAGAAACACCCCCATATTCAAAATGTACTGCGCATGTCAGAGCACATGCCTGTAATCCTAGCAGTTGGGAGGCAGAAGCACGCAAATCTCAGAAAGCTTGAAGCCAGCTTGGCCTGTCTGTCTATTCTGGGCCAGCAAGGGCTATATGCACAGTGAGACAGTTTCAGATGGTGGGACGGGAGGGAGAGAGAATACATGTCTGTATTCCCTCATGGGCCCTCCCTTTATCCCTGGCCTCGGGAAGCTTCCAAGCTACTTTCTTTAACTGTAGCGGTGTTTTGGTAAGAATTTAAAATAAATGAGCCCTTGTGGCCTGTGGCCAGTTATAGTCATCATTTACTTGACATAACTCTTCAAGGTGACTGCTCCTTTTCACGTTCCCACCAACACTACCGGCCAGTTCCAGTTGCCCCACATCCTCCCAAACACTGGGGCTTGCTGTGGTTTATAACTTTAGCTGTTGGAGGTATGATGCGTTTTTTAACTAATATGTGATAACTAGTGATACTCTTTAAAGTATATTTTTATATTATTTTATGTCTGTTTTGCCTACATGTATGTCAGTGTACCACATGCATGTCTTGTGCCTATGGAGGCCAGAAGTGTTTGGATGCCCTGGAACTAAGAGTTAAAAATGGTGGCAGGTTGCCATGTGTGTGCTGGGAACCAAACCGGGGTCTTCTGCAAGAGCAGCAGGTGACCTTATTCACTGAGCCACCTCTTCAACCTTGATGTTATCTTCCTAACCATTCCTAGACAGCCGCCCCTCAGCTTAGAATGGGTTACATGGTAGGATCCTGTCCTAGCAAACCCAAACGTAAGTTGAAAATACAGCAAGGCAAACAGGCATTTTATATACCTGACCCCACAAAAACCGTGGCTTAGCCTCATGTACTCCGTAGAGGACCAGTTGTTCAGGTCACCCGTGATACGGTGGGGCTCACTGGAAGTCACTCCCAGCTCTGTGTCTTTCTGCATATCACAAGCTCAGGAAAAATTCAGCTTCAGAGTGTGATGTGCAGTGAATGTGCATTGCTGTGGAATCGCCATAAAGTTTTTTAAAAGAAAATCTTAAGTCCAACCTTACTAGTTAAGAAACTGCATGTACTTTTCCTTTTTCTTTCTTCGTTTTAAATTTATTTTTCTCATCTCTTGATCATTTTTAAATTGAGTTGTTTATTCATTTTATTGAGCTTTAAACATTCTTAAATATTCTGAATATGAGCCTTTTGTCAGGTATATATTTCGCAAATATTTTTCAAAAGAGAAAAGTTTTAATAAACTCAATTTTGCTCGTTTTTGTCTTGTAGACTGCTTTTAGAGTCCTCTTTAGAAAATCTGTCTCATGTGGGGTTGTGGAGATGGCTTAGTGAGGAAATAAAGTTGACTTGAGTTTGGACCCCAGGGACCCAGGTAAAAAGCTAGATGTGTGTCTGTAGCAGGGGGCTGGGGAGAGGCTGATCTTTGCAGTTGGTTGCCTAGCCTAGCAAAGTAGGTGACCCTAACCCTGTCTCAAAAACTAAGCTGGAAAGTGATTGAGGCAGACACCTTAAGTTGACCTTTGGCCTACACATGCATGTGTGCACACATACATATGTGTGCACATACATACAAAAAGGGAAGAAAGTGTAACTTAATGTAAAAAGCACTTTCCCCTTTGTTTTCTTCTAGAAGTTTTGGTGGGGCATGTTTTGTTTTTATTTTGAAATAGGATTTCACTGGATAGCCCAGGCTGGCCTGGAACATAGGATCCTTCTGCTCCAGCTTCCTAAGTGCTGAGATCACAGGGTTACACCACAACAACCTGCCTCTATAGTATATTATGAATTAGTTTGTATGTGTGGTATGAGGTAAAGTTCGAGTTTATTTTTTTCCTACATATAACCAGCTCTTATATTTCCCTACTTGAATCTCTTAACGTTCTTGCTGACGATCAGGTGACCATCAGTGTAAGGAGTGGTTAGCATGGGTAATGTAGTCTATGTTCTGGTGTCTCTTGGGAAATGCTGGCCTCTTGAGAAAGGCAGTCCTCATAAGAATATATTCACTGGGGGTTGGGGATTTAGCTCAGTGGTAGAGCGCTTGCCTAGCAAGCGCAAGGCCCTGGGTTCGGTCCCCAGCTCCGAAAAAAAGAAAAAAGAAAAGAAGAAAAAAACAAAGAATATATTCACTGGTGAAAGCGCATAGTCCAGTGTGAAGCTCCTAGCGTCAGAATAGCTCATCTAACTGTACAGAAGTCCACTGAGATGCGAAGACTTTGGGTCCAGTTAATCATGATGTGCGATTTTTAAATAAGGTGTTTTGGGGATTTTGTTTTTTAAGAAATTCTTCAATTTAACTTTGCATTGCTGCTTTCTGAGCTACTAATAACCTACTAGCAATGTCTGTTTTCTCATTTTCTATATTCTCACCAACATTTGGTATGATCAAATCTTCATTTTTACCAGTCCTATATACAGCTGTGTTTTGCTTTGCCCTTTCTTGTTTTTAAATAGAAATTCAATGTCATCATTCCGTCCTGGGAGAGGGCACAGTGAGAGTCGCAGGACCGTGTTTTACACCAATGAAGAGTGGGAACTTCTAGACCCGCCTCCTAAGGACCTGGAGGAGTCCCTCGCACAGGAAGACAGGAAAAAGCCAGTGCCTGAGGGGAGTAAAGGTGCGTGTGCACCTGTGCTCTGCTGCTCTGCTGCACCTGTGCTGCATTTGTTACCTCCAGGGACAGAGGCGACACCGGCTGGCCAAGTCCCTGGAAGCAAGAAGTCGTGGGGCCGTGCATTATAGGAGTGGGGATACGGGTGGGGGCGGGGCAGTAATTCATACGTGTTTGTAAAATGCTACAAGGAGTAAATGTCCGGGTAGCCTGGTTGCTGCAAACTTCTTCCGGGAGATTTAATACCTGCCATGCCTCTGTACATCACAGAGATGCTGACTGAAGAGACTTTGTACTTAAGCCAGGCATTGTGTCATATAACTCTAGTTTAGGGCCAGGGAGGTCAAAGCAGGAGGATTGCACATTTCAGAGGAGCCTGAGCTGTATATCAAGACTCTGTCTCAGAAACACACACACAGACACACACACACACACACACACACACACACACACACACACACACACACCATCTTTATTTACAGAAAGTTGAGATGTATTCAAAAAGAAGAAAACATAATATCACAGATCCTGGAGAACTGGTGAGATTAATCATATTCCTGTTACTATAACAAGTACCTGAGGGAAGCTGTCTTATGTAGGGAAAGGATTTATTTTGGTTCACAGTTGTAGAGATTAGTCTGTGACCAACTGAGCCCATCGCTTTGTGCCTGCAGAGCTGCATCACTGTGGGACCCTGTGGCCGTAAAGCAAAAGAAAGAAGGAGCCTGGGGTATCACTATCTAGAAGACTTTACGTTAAGCCCCGGTTTTCATCAGCACCAGCAAGCTGCTGGCTTAAGTCGTTAACACATGGGCCTCTTGGAGACGTGCTAGATCCAAGCAAGGCCCCAAGTCAGACGTGTGCCTCCGAGCTGTCCTGAGGCAAGCACACCAGGCATCCAGTGTCAGGGGCCACTGTGCTCTCCTAACAGCACTGATGGGTGCCTTTGTCTCTCCTAGCTTTAAATAATCAAGAGACCATAGAACTTTTGTGTCTCCAGTTTGTATTTTTGAGTGTACATTTGAAGCTGTCCACACTAACTATTATTTGGATTATTTAATATGTAAAGTCGCACTTCAAACAGTGTATTTATACTTTTTAAAAAACATTCATTTTGTTCTTAACCAAAAACAAATGAGTAAAAGTAAGAAGCCAGGGATTGCCTGGTGCACCTCAGTTTTCCTCACAGTGCTCATGCTGCTGTAGTCTGCTGTGAAGAGTGGTCCAGCAAGGACTCTCTGCTGGCTTTAGGCCTATTGGGCATTCTCTACAATGAGGTGGGATGAAGAGACACCTGGCTGTCCTGCTTTCTTCATGGGTTGATGAGTCCACATACCCCAGGGTATGATTTGTAAAAATACCAGAAGGTTTGACTTGCTCAAAAAAAAAAAAACCTTTTTTTTCAATACAGGAGTCACTAGTTCAGGATTCCCCTTTGAGTTTGGACGGAATCCTTACAAAGGAAAGCGCCCCTTGAAAGACATAATTGGGTCATACAAAAACCGCCACAGCAATAGTGACCCTTTGATCGAGGGAACATCATCAGGCAGCAGTGGGGGTCTCGCTAAGCCAGTCCCCGAAATGCAGCTGCAGATTCAAAGCCAGCAGGAGGAGCTGGAACAACTCAAGAAGGACCTATCCAGTCAGAAGGTAACTGTCTCTCGATGTCTGTGTACTTTCAGTGGCCAAAGACTGGGGAGTAAAGCTCTTGCTCCCCGGAAGCCCTTCCCTGAAGCTGCTGGGGCTACCATCCTGTGCCCTGAGCTATGCTCATGTTTATTGAAAGACCCTAGACCATGGGCAGGTAACAGGTGCTCCTCTCTACGGCCATGCCCAGTGCCTCAGCCTTGAGTTCTCAAGTTTCCACGTCCTGTTAGACAATAACATTTTTCTAAACTGTTAAGAATTTCTTCTACCTAATCGCTGGACAGCTCAGTGAACCTTAGAGGCTAGATCACTCCCTCTTTTATTTTACTTTTAATTATATGTGTGAGTTTGTAAGTGTAGGCATCCTCAGAGGCCAGAAACCAATGTCAGGTTCAGTGAGCCTCCTAATGTGGGTTCTGGGAATCAAACTCAAATCCTCTGCTGAGCCATCTACACACACACACACACACACACACACACACACACTCTCTCTCTCTCTCTCTCTCTCACACACACACACACACACACACACACACACACACACACACACACACACACACACACACTCACCACACACACACACTCTCACACACACACCCTCACACGCACACACACTTTCACAAACACACACTCACACACACACTTACACTCTTCACTCTCCTACACATTCTTCACTCACACACACACACCTACACACACCCTCACACACCACACACCACACACACCTCTCACACGCACACACCCACACACACACTCTCTCACACACACACACACACTCTCACACACTCACTCACACACACACTCTCACTCACACACACACACACACACACTCTCACACACACACGCACACACTCTCTCTCACACATGCACACACTCACACACACACTCTCTCTCACACACACACACACACACACACACGCACTCTTCTATTTATTCATTTATTTTTGAGACCTGGAGCAGTTAGTCCGCCTGCTTCCCCACTGGATTACAGGCATGTGCCACCACACAGCTCTTCACAGATCCCTTAGCACTGATAAGCCTGTGCCAGGAGCCATTGCTAATTACAGCATGCATGTCCATTACTTCCTGTTTCCTATTATTGTTCTCTTCAGGCTGTATTTGTGGAGTGCATTTTTTCCCTCTCTATTTTTGAGGTCTTTCAAGAGGAAGTTCAATATTAAAATGTTTCCAGTGGAGTTTCTTTCTGCATTTTCTCAAATTCCAGTGACGACTTATATAACACTGTTGTGATTTCTGCTTTTCTCCCCCACACCCCAGCTTTCTTATTCTTCACCTCATTGTCTTGGCTTCTAGGAGCTCATTCAACTGCTCCAACAGACGGTCCGATCCTCACAATATGACAAGTATTTTATGAGCCACCAGATCAGCGAGGGGGTCCCAAGGGACACACTGGAGCTCCTCCACCAAAAGGACGAGCAGATCTTGGGCCTCAGCGGCCAGCTGGAGCGCTTCGGCCTGGAGAAGGAAAGCCTCCAGCAGGAAGTGAGGACGCTGAAGAGCAAGGTGGGAGAGCTCAATGAGAGGCTGGGGATGCTAATGGAGACCATCCAGGCCAAGGACGAGGTCATCATCAAGCTCAGCGAATGTGAGGGCGGCGTATCTTCGCCCACCATGGGGCCCAGCTCTCCTTTGGCCACCCCAGCCAGCCGGGACCAGCTGGAGCTGGACAGGCTAAAAGTAAGGGCAGGGTGTGGGCTGGCTTTCTAGGCTGACACTGCAAACTCAGTTAGCTCCATCCGCATTGACTCCTAGAGGTTGTCAGGAGCAAATTCTGGTAAGAGCAGAGCAGGGGTGAGGTATAGAAAGAGACTTCACAGTCAGATCCCAAGAGCTGCCTCAGAAGCACTTCCAGCACTGCTGCCATTGCTGTCATTGCTGCCATTGCTGCCATTGCCTGGGACACTTTCAGCTCTTCCTGTCCCTGGTTTAGAAATAGCTGAAACACTTCATGATACCAAGGAGGTTGTCAGTTTCCCCTTTGTGTACATAAATACAAACACAGACTTAGTTTGTACAGCCTCCCACAGGCCTGGGTAAGCGTATTGTCCCAGTAGTCATTGTAGGGCCAGCTGGGAAAGTGGACCCAGCTCCAGGCAGACAGGAAGAGAAGCCTGCTCAGTCAGAACCTGCCCGACGTGAGAAGTCCTGCACTCAGGGAAGGTCAGAGCTGTCTTTCCAGTGCCCCTCTCTCAGGTAGCCCAGGGCCGAGAGGCTGGCTCCTGAAGAGAAAGGAACTGGACTGAGAAGCAGCATATGAGGGAGAGGGAGCACGCTCCCTGTGGGAAGCAGGGGCAGCCTGTCCCTTATGCCTGTAGAGCATCCTGCTGGTCCAGAGCAGAGAGCTGAACCGTTGGGGCTGTGCTGAGGAAGGCTGTAGAGAGGACCAGCATGCCTTTGCTATCCGCAGCTCCTGAGACTCTACCAGAGAAGTTTTAGGTAGACAAGCATCCTCTGGGACACTGGACATTAGGTAGAGCCCATCTGACTCCAGCAGATCCCAATATGTCTGCTACCCCCAGTATTCCCACACAGCTGTTGGTTCTAGGTGTTTGAGTTCCGAATGGAGTTTATCCTTGAAGGATCCAAGTGTGTTACCATTGAGATCATTCTAGATCATGTGCTTCATGGCGTCCAGCACCTTGCATTTGCCAGCAATGAGCCGAGTGAGTGCTCCGCTAGCCAGGGACTTTGGAGCAGCGGCTGCAGTGCTGTGATATGTAGGTGGTCTGTTTTAGTGACAGCACAAAGCCAGTGTGTATGTGTGTACTGTGGGTGCACATGCATGTGCACTTGCACATGCACAGGTATACTCGTGCATGTGGAGGCTAGGTATTGATACTCTCCCTTCATACCTCTCCACAATATTTTCTGAGACAAAGTCTTAATTTAGAGCTTACTAGTTGGCCTGGAAGTCCCAGGAATCCTCCTGTCTCCACACTCCCTGCACCAGAGTTAGAGAAGTACCATCCCACACGGCTTTTCCATAGGTGATGGAGATTCAGACTCAGGTCCTCATCTTGTGCAGCATATACTTTACTGCCTATGCCCTCTCCGTAGCTCCCAGTGGGATTTATTAATGAGAAACCAAAGCACCTCTCACTGTTTCATATTTATATCCGCTATAAAACAGCCTTTATTTTATTTATTTACATTTTGAGACAAAGTTTCATGTTGTAGCT
Organism: Rattus rattus; assembly: GCF_011064425.1. Classification (NCBI taxonomy): domain Eukaryota; kingdom Metazoa; phylum Chordata; class Mammalia; order Rodentia; family Muridae; genus Rattus; species Rattus rattus. Next base: position 5,441,887 of record NC_046165.1, on the reverse strand, counting down.
CAGGCTGACCCAGAAATCACTGTAGCCCAGGTTGGCCTCAAACTCAAGGTAATCCTTTGTCTCTGTGTCCCAGGGGCTGAGAGTCCCGGGTGTGAGTGCCCATGCCTGATTGCTTGTTTGGTTTTGTTTCATTTTCTTTTTATACAAGGTTACTGTTGCCTGTAGAAGGCAGTTTAGTTTATATACCCAACTTAATGTTCTGTCCGAAGTAGTCATACGCTTAGTGTCGCCATTTGTAGCATGGGCTTTCCAGACAGCAGTTTTTGTTTGGTACAGGAAAAAGTATTTCCCAGGGATCTGAGCCAGGGTGTGAGAATGGGCCGAGTGGCTGCTGCGACCACTGAACCTTTGTAGACTGCTAACTTACCTCATGTAAGTGGGCCATCTCCTCCCGTTTCCTTGGGTAGCTAGGGTAGTTTTGAATCTTCAATAGCCCTCAACCTTTAAAGCTGTGACTCTAAAGACTGCACGGTGAGGCTTACTCAGGGGTGTGTCCTGAGTGGCGGGTGGTTATCAGGTGTGTTCCTAGTGAGCAGGGACAGCCTGCCTATGTCAAGACCTCATGTTTTCAGCATTGCTTTGCCTGGGCCTGTTACCGCAGTGAGATCCACTTCTCCCACAAGGTCAGAAGCTGCTGTTGTGAAGAAAGGGGATGTAGAAGAGTGTAGACAGCTTGCACAAAGCTCAGCCAGCCTTACGTGGTGAGCTCTCAGAGACCTGAGGTCATCTAGGAAACAGTACTCCCCCACCCCACAGGGTGCTGTGAAGGTTGAAGGAGTACTCCACATCTGGGCCTGGCACCTTGTGGAGTCTTTACCGCCAGATGTTAATTGTTAGATCAGAAAGTGTACTTATAGCAAATACTTAGCCTGGGGCGCAAATTTTACACTAAAGACAAATCCACCAAGTTCCTGTAGTCTTAATCTTTCCCTCGCTGTTGAGTATGTTTAGTTTCTCTCCAGCCAGCCTTCCTCTAACTGAGCTGCCCTACAATGATGCATTTGTTCCTTGTTTTAAAGATGCTGGGAGAGAGGAGGAAAACCATGGTGTGGACCAGGAAAGAATGCTTTAGTCTTCTTTTAGGTCAGACATTTTTACAACTTGAGTTGCTGAGGCCAAGTTGGTCCAGTGCAGAGTTGGGGTGCAGGTGGGGAGAATCAAACACCTAGCCTCGGCCTCTGAACTCAGAAGCTGGCTTCTCGGTGCAGCATTTAATGGATGCACAGCGGCGGGGCTGTCTGGGAAATAAGGACGAGATGGCTCCTGGGACTGGGAGGTCTAAGTGCCTTACCATAAGCATGTGCCTTATGACCTGTAGCACATGCTCCATGAGTGCCAGCACGTCAGGGGTACCAGGGAGACCTTTCTACTTCTCCTACATCTTATCTGGACAGACTACAGCCTCAAGGAAGTTCAGTCTGGACACCGGAGAGTGTCTGGAGAAATATGTAGAAATGGTCGGGGCCAGAGCGGGGACACAGTTACAAAAGATGGAATTTATGAGGCATCTTCACCAACCACAGCCTTAAAGATGGTTCTAATTCTTCTTTATTTAGAAGCCATCTTGAATTATCACGCAGATGATCTAAAGGAGTCTCTAAGCTTATTTTCAGAGCATTTTCATGAAAACTCTTCCCAACTCAGTTACACCTTCCTTCAGGTAGAGCAGGGCAAATTCGTGACCACAGGAGGCTGAGGCAAGCCAGATCTCTGAGTTCAAGGCCAGACAGGTCCACATAGTGAGTTCCCAGGCAGCCAAGGTGACATAATAAATCCTGTCTTTACAAAAAAGAAAAAGAAACCTCTGTCTCCATCTTTGTATTCTCTAAATACAAATAAATGTTGCAGAAGTAAACAGTTGGCCAACTCAGTGAAGGGCTGACTGTGTTCTTGGTAATTTGGGAGGTGGTGCTGGGGACCGGACCCAGGGCCTTGTGTCTGATAGTCAGATACTTTACCACTGAACTCTACCCTCTGCCTAATGTCCTCCTCCAGCTTTTCCACAGTTTGAAACTGCACTGTACAGAATGAAGAGTGTTCCCTCCAGAGTGCCTGATGCACCACAGGTCGCAGTGGTGGTCATCGTTACGTGCCTTTCTTAATTAAGGGCGTTTGTGTATTTTTATAGCCTTTTAAAAATATAGAACTATGTAAGTAAAAATAAGAACCTACATAGAATACAGTCCGTCTCTGGTTTAAAAGGATATCAAGTAACTGCTTTCTCTCGTCACCAACTCATCAGTGTGGCTGGAGTTAGGAAGTGCATCCTCTTCTGCTGTCAGCTGAGAAGAGAGCACCACTGATGAGTAAATGTTCTCCCACCTCCTGCTGCTGCCTCAGAGGCCAAAAAGATTTACCAGAGAGCGCCTACTAACGTCTTCCATTTGTTTTAGAACTTGCTCTAGCTTAAAGATGCTAATTACATAGGCTAATTAGCCAACATGCAACCCACATGAATTGATAAAAAAAAAATTTCCCAACAGGACAGTCTGCAAGGGTACAAAAGCCAAAATAAATTTCTAAACAAGGAAATTTTGGAACTCTCAGCTCTACGAAGAAATGCAGAAAGGCGAGAGAGGGATCTGATGGCGAAGGTAAGTCAGGACAGACACATCGTACCGCTCAAAGGGAGGGTGGAAACCATGCTTGAGCAGATGTGCTTTCAAACCTACCCAGCTACCATGATGGGAGACACATGGCTCCTGGTATCAGAACGTGTAAAAAACGTCTAGTACGTTTCCCTGTTAATGACAAAGAAATTTTCTCACCCGGGGCCTTTGGTGAGCAGTTTTAGTGGTGAATGAAAGCAAAGTGCAGTCGTAGGGTTGCTCCAAATTAAAGTAACCTAGATCGTTGTTTAGATCGTTGTTTATACTGTTGACGTTTAGGTTCACACGTGTGAGACAAGAGTGGTGAGAATATTACCTTCCCATAGGTTTAGCAGGGCCAGTGTAAGATTATGGCTGCAGAGGGCTTTGGAAAGGGTAAGGGGCCACAAGCAGTCCAGTTTATGAGTTATAAGTGCCTGGCGCGTGTCCACAGCTGTTGTGTGCATGCACTATTTTGAGCAGCCTCCCAAGCACATTTCTAAAGCCTTATTCCTGCATATTTGCTGGGTAAAGTTGATTTTTCTGGTCAGGAGGCAGATGGGGACTGATCCTGCCAGGACATAATTCCTAACAAAGTTGGTATGCATGGATCAGTGCATTCACAGCCCATGTAACCAAGTCAGGGTAGGCTCGACCTCAGTCATTGGCTCGTGACCCAGTTTCTGTTGCCCATTCTAACCATGCTGAAGGGTGGTTCTCTGCTTATTGGCACCCTTTCTGTGCTTAGACAAAAGGGGAGCCATAGCAGGCTCTTTAACCCTGAAAGGGTCTCAGGCATGAGTTACCTTTTTTTGCCTGGGTTACAGTTTGCAGCAGGCTCACTTGAGCATGCTAGTTTGGGCTGATTGGTTGCCTGTGATATCTAAGGCTTGCTTTGCCATCTCTGGATGGAGGTAACACCTTATACTCTCTGTAGTACTCTAGCCTGGAAGCCAAGCTCTGCCAGGTTGAAAGTAAATACTTGATACTGCTCCAAGAAATGAAGACACCAGTTTGCTCAGAAGAACAGGGCCCTGCCAGGGATGTCATAGCCCAGTTGTTGGAGGACGCTCTGCAGGTTGAAAGCCAAGAACAGCCAGAGCAAGCATTTGTCAAGCCTCATCTGGTCAGGTAAATACGCTTCAGCCTGTTGGGGCAGTCTGCCCGTATCCCAAGTTCCCTTCCACAGCAGTAGACATTCCTAGGGCACCTAACACTGTATGTCTCTTTTGATGCCCGTGGCAAGTGCTGTCAGGCCAGCAAAGCAGGTATTGTCATTCTACCACAGAAGTCAAGTGATGGAGCTGGAATCAGGCTAGGCCTATTGATTCCAACACCATGTCAAAGTAACCTCACCTCCAATATATACCTCCTTCTGCAGGGGCCAGTTTTCCAAAGAATTGGTGCCTTTCATGACACCGTTGCATCCTATCTGTGGGGGGAACTGAAAGCAAACAGGCCGTGGAAAAGCTGGCTTTTCTTTGTGTGGGAGGGCAGTTTCTGGAACCTGATTGAGTAGCCTAAGACCACTCCATCTGAGACAAACCATGGACCCACCTCCAAGATGCACTTGGACATATAACCTGTAAAATACTGCGTCTTTTTTTATGGGAGGGGGTCATAGAACCTCGACTGGATCTTGTACTAGAGACTCGTATAATTTCTGACCAGTCTCAACGTGTCAGGGCTAGGAGAAATCTGCAGGTTACCTGGTGCAGCCTCTTCTGTCTCTGTCACTCGGATATAGCACTGTCTCTGGGCCTTGCTCTTTGCAGTCTCCTCTCTGCCTTTCTTCCAGCCTCAGACAAAGGCCTTTGACACAGCCTCCCGGGCTGACAGATCCTCCCTTCCAGCATTGACTGTGCTTGTCAAATGACAGAAATGAACTTTCAGAATATAACCGACACCATTGTGGCAGAACACGTATTGTGAGCAGTGTGCTGGATGCAGGAACCATTAAGTGGTTCCCATGCAGAATCGTGTTAAATGCTCATTACAGGTGGATCTGCTCTCACTCTTAAGTGAGGTGGCTACGTTAGGAAGTGCTGTAGCATATTCTGGGTTACACATCCTATGGCACATGAATAAGACCTAGCCCAGGCAGCCAGAGTCTCAAGTTCAAGAGTGCTACCCACATCATATATGGTTGCTTTGTTCGTAGTCACTGGTGACCTCTGGGCGCTGTTCTGAAGTGTTACCTTTTTCCCCACACATTCTTACCGCTTTGCAGAACTCCGTTAGGTAAATAGACCACAGTGGCATTATTGTTCCCCGTCATGAAAAGCACATAGGACTTTTCCAGTTTTCTTAGTTTCAAACACCATGGTATATGTTCTGTGTACCCAGGCAAGAATTACTCCAGGATGTAGAAGAGAAAGGAGATTCCCGATGTGAAGGAGGTGCATGCCTTCAACTCTGCTAAATTTCCAGAGTTCCCGAGACTTTAGCATATTCAGTGTCAGACGTGTACTGGATTCTGATACTGCCATGACTAACCAGGGACTCAGCACCAGGTTTGCTGTCAGAGTTCCTAGGTCAGAAGGCAACATAAAGTCTGATTGGACCAAAATCTCAGTTCGATCAAGGACCGGGCTCCTTTCTGGAGTTTCTGGGGAACCGTTCATTTCCATCATTGAAAACGTTGGTGGACACAGTTCCTGGCAGATAAAGCAAGACCCTGTGTCCCAGCTGCTAGGGACCACTCGCATTCCAGAGCTCATGACCTCTTCCATCTTCAGAAGCATCAGCAGCTGCTCTAGTCACTGGGCACATGTGAGTGTGTGCACTCTCACACATACTCACACCTACACCACACACTTACTACCCCACTCACACTCACATATACCCCACACTCACTCACTCACACACACACATACACACACTCTGCCTTTTGTCTCTCCTGCCTCTTCTCGACCTCTGACATCTTCCTCTGATCTGTTCTTCAGCCTTCCCTTCTCTTTGAAGGGTTCATGTGGACATCAGGTTCCTTGGTAACTCAATCTCCTTGTATTAATTCTGTGACCTTAGTATCACTGCCACTGTCCTCTCCCTGTATTTAGTCACAGATTTCAGGGGTAGGATGTTGACATCTATGGGGCCATATCCTGTCCACCAAAGGCTTGATTAATATTCATACCCAGCATCTTACCAATACCCTCTTCTTTGTCCTTCACCTTTTAAAACGATGCCTTCTGAACAGGTATAGTGACACACACCTGCAATCCCAGCTACTTAATAGGCTGAGGCAGAAGGATCCCTTGAGACTGGGCATTTGAGACTAGGCTGGTAAACATAGTAAGATACTATTTCTTATTAAAATAATATCCTTTGAAGCATGAAACCATTCTGTATATAAATGTGATATATCAAGGCATGGACATGTACGGTGACATAGCCACATGGAGAGGTCTCTTTTTTCTTTCTTTGTTGTCCCATCCCCACACCCTCTCCTTTGGAGACAGTGTCTTTCTAGCTACACTCAGACTTGCTCCAACCTTACAGTCTTCCCTCTTCAGCCTCTTAACACTGAGATCAGAGGTGTACACCATTGTGCCCAGCTTAGATCAATCTTGTATGATAATGGTGTCTGTATTTCCTCCTGACTTTATATGCAGCGTTTTAACCCATCTGACAGTGAATTTCCCTGTGCACTATTGAGAGTCGATCTCGTTTGACCTTTCTGTCCCTGCTCAGTTGCGAAGCGTATGTGCTTCGTGATCTGAAAGGGTCCTGTTTCTCTGCACCCTTTGCCAAGACCCTCTTGTTGTTTGTCCACAGTGAGTTCGATATCTACGGGTTTAGGACTGTCCCTGACGATGATGAGGAAGAGAAATTGGTCGCCAAGGTCCGAGCATTGGACCTGAAGACTCTGTACCTCACAGAAAACCAGGAAGTTTCCACTGGGGTCAAGTGGGAAAACTATTTTGCAAGCACAATGAACAGGGAGATGGTGTGCTCTCCAGAGCTGAAAAACCTGATCCGAGCAGGCATTCCCCATGAGCACCGCTCCAAGGTGTGGAAGTGGTGTGTTGACCGTCACACCAGGAAGTTCAAGGACAGCATGGAGCCAGGCTACTTCCAGGCCTTACTCCAGAAGGCTCTAGAGAAACAGAACCCGGCCTCCAAGCAGATTGAGCTGGACCTGCTTCGGACTCTGCCCAATAACAAACATTACTCCAGCCCCACGTCAGAGGGCATACAGAAGCTTCGCAATGTCCTACTGGCCTTCTCGTGGCGGAATCCAGATATTGGCTACTGCCAAGGCCTAAACAGGTGGGTGTCAGACTATTCCTGTCTGTGCTTTAGAAAAACTCCAGGTACCAGGCAGTACCCGGCAGCTCCCTCTCCTCCCAGCTGACTGAGAAATGCTTGTATCCTGAGGGAAAGGAGGGATAGCAGCAAGATAGTTTTCATGATGCAGTACCTCAGCTCCAGAATAAGGCAGGCAGATTCTGCTTCAGAAAGCATAAGGACTACAGAGGGCTGTGGGCTGTGGCTCAGTGGCACAAGTGGCACTCGGCTAGACCCCAGCACCGGGATGAGTTGGCACAGGCTCATTTTTCCCTCCTTGCTCTTCTCTTCACACTTGGGTTTGAATCGTAAGAATCTACCGCTCTGCTTGACAGTTGATGGAGCAAAAGCTTGTGCCCTTTGCCTATGCAGGCTCCTCAAGTGTTTGGGTTTTTGTTTTCCTCTGCTGATTAAAACTCAGCCCTTGAAGGATCTAAATGTTCTTGCATATATATATATGCATCCCCATCCACCCTCTCCTCCCCATAAATCTTTCTCATTCGTATCTGTTCAGTTTTGTAGCCAGTTTGAGTAGACTCCCTTACAGGTCTTGAATATTTTTCATAAGCAAAAACCACTTAGGGCCTCTCACCATTTTGGTGCCCCAGGCTTGCCATCCTGAGCTCTGTGTGCTGGACCAGGACAAGGCTTTGGGAGTAACCAGAGTCCGCTCCCTACCCAGCTCCTCTCAGCACCACACTCTGAGTGCCGGAAGTGGCTTTTCGCCATGAGTCTCCTCTTACCCTGCTTCATCTCTCTCTGCTTTCTGTTCTCACTTCAGTCTATGTGTTCGTATTCCTTTCCAGGTAGGGGTAGTAAGTAGCTTGTCAGAGAGATAAACTGGGCATGGTCACTTAATCCCAGAACTTGGGAGGCTGAAGTAAATGGGTCTCTGTGAGTTCTAGGCCAGCCTGGGTCTATATAGTGAGTTCTAGGCCAGTCAGAGCTAGATGATGAGACCCCACCTCAGAAAGGAGTTGGGGGGTGGATATTTGTGGGTACCTGAGCAGATCTCCCATAAGCAGTGTGCATGCTTGAGTTTCGAATGCTGGCGTTAAGTCTGTCTGCTCAGAGGCTCCTGGCCCATGCCAGCTTCTGACCCCACCCTCAGTAAGCTGTGTGTCTGCAGTGGGAGAGCTATGAGAGGGAAGGTTTAAAGCTGGACTGCCACTTACTTAAAAAGCAGATGAAGCCCAATGGCTACCAGGGAGCCATGATGTCGTTGTCAGCGAGGACAGAGTTGTTCTCTTTACCTTGGAAACCATGACTCCTCTGTCATCAAGGATGGGGTAGTTCTCTCTGCTCTTGGAAGCTTAAAAGGGACTTCAGGATCTCTTAGAAAGTCTACATTTAAAAACCAAAACCAGCCTAAAGCGGTCCTGGTTTTACTTAAAGCCACAGCTCACACTGTATTTACTATAACATACTAGAAGCTGAAAACCAAGTCCAGGACACCACAGTGAAGACTAACCGGGCGCCCGCCCTGCCCCCAACAGGTCTGTGAACCTTAGAGTACTGAGAGCTGTGACTGGCTCTGCTCCTGTGCTATTAACACTTCTGAGTTTTAAAAGTTGGGGTGGGGGAGATATTTCCCTGCCTTCCGAGAGCCTTGTTCTTCAGTGTAAGAGCCGTCTCTTTCCGGATTTGTACATATCATCTCCAGCCTCGGTTTAAAAGACGTCTGACACTCTCAGTTCTGGATGTCTCACCCCACTCCTGGTGTCCTCAGGGTACACCTTTGATTATTTGATTTTTGTCTGTGTAACTGTCCCCCACTTTCCCGACTCCCCATCCCTTTTAGGAAGCTGAGGTCACCCCCTTGCTTCCTACCCAGGCCCTGCTTTTTAATTTGAGGTTTGCTGATTTCTTTCATTTTTATCAAAGAAAAAGGAGAGAGCAAATTCCGAGCAAGGATGTTTTCCCTATGACTCAAGCAGATAAGCTTTAATTAGAGCAGAAGTTCTTGGATTTCAGCTAAGTACAAAGGGACTTTTCCTCAACTCTGCTCCATTTCTGAGAATTGACCTCAGGGCCTCATGCATGTCAGACCAGCTCTCTGCCCTAAGTCAGCCTCATCCCCACCCCTGTTTTGTGATGCTGAGAACTGGACCCAAGGCCTGAGGCATACTTCTAGGCAAGTGCTGTACACTGAGCTGCATCCCCAGTACACACACCTCCTCACACTCACCTCTATTCCAGACTCTGAGACGGGCCTTGCCAGCTTGCCCAGGCATGAGCCTCAAGACTACTCCAAAACTGGGCCTAGTCATTACCAGCAGCCTCTTGATTGTGACAGTGCTCAGATGTTTGGAGCCAGGTTTCCACTGTGAGCAACACAGCAGTTGATGTGTTGTGAGCCTCTCCGGCCTCAGGAAGTTGCGAAGGCCTCTCCTGGGATCCTGTGCAATCCTGTGTCCTCCCTGCAGTGAGGCAGCTGGGTAGTGGGTGAAGTCAGACTCGTAAACCTCCTCATACTCTCACATTCACCTTGTTTTTTAGACATTAAAGGATTTTTTTTCTTTTTTTATTGGCTATATTTTTATTTATATTTCAAATGTTACCCCCTTTCCCGGTTTCCCAGACATTAAAGGATTAATTAAAACATTCTAAGCAATGAGCTCAAAGAATTAGCTGCATTAGCAAAATGTAAGAGCGAAACATTTTTTTAAACAAGGCTAATGGATCACAGGGAGGTGATTTCACTGGGGAATAATTTCAATTTTGAACGAAAATCAAATAAAGAATCAGAGGAATGTGGTCTTTCTCTTCAAGTCTTAGAGGATCCGTCACTTGCCCAGATGTACTTACCTTTCTTCATGAGAGAAGTGGAAATCACACTGGCTACTCGAGAAAATGGCTTGAGCAGGTGTCCTGGTGAAAGCAGGAGCCGGTGCCAGCACTGACCTAATCCTGTCTGCCTGTAGGTTGGTGGCAGTGGCGCTCCTTTACCTGGAACAAGAGGATGCTTTCTGGTGTCTCGTTACCATTGTGGAAGTCTTCATGCCTCGAGACTATTACACAAAGACTCTATTAGGATCCCAGGTACTTTCAAAAACCACTTCGTCTTAGTCACTGGCGTAGAACCATAGTTGTCATGTGATCTAATTAACCTGGGGTTGGGGGTTGGGGGGGCAGCTTGCATACATGACTGCAGTGACTGATCTCCGTGTGGACTCTGTCAGCTCCTTCAGCTCACTGCATACCACAGAGAGACAGCCCTCCTGATGGCAGTCTGTCACAGAGCAAAGATGCTGGGGGAGCCTATTCTGTTACCTCAGGCCTCCCAGAATGCAGGCTCCACCTGGAGATGTGCCTGTAGGATGACAGTGGACTGCTGAGGAGGCTGGGTGGGATTCCATCCTGGAGAAGAAGTGAGTTGAAACAGACTCTCAGCCATTAGAGGTACCACAGGATCAGCTTCCTTGGTACCCTACCTTGCCTTTCTCTAGTTTCTGAGAACAAATAGTGATGGATCCTGAAAGCAGCTGTAGGATTGGCTCAGAGGATCTGAGTGGTGCATTTCCATTCACACCTGCATCTTGACATCAGGGGCCTAAGCAGGGTGGTATGGGCTGGAAGAGGCCAGATCATCGTCTACATTTGGTCTTGCCTTGGGCACTCACCTCTCTGGGGGGCCTGGGGCTGCCCTAGTATCCTTCCCTGCTTTCTCTGCTGTCCTGACCCTTTTCTGTTTCCTGACTGCCTTGCTCTCCGGCTCTTCTTGTCGCTCAACCACAGCTCTGCCGCAGCTGCCTCCCCTGGTCCACAGCCAACCTTGCACACCTCCTTATGCAGCCTGTCCTTGCTTTCTGCTCCTCTTAGGCTAGCCCCATGGGCTCATGGACAGCTTCCACACACCCATAGAGCTGCTGGATACGGTTCACCCTCTAGTGCCAGGGCACTGTCCCTGTTTGTGGGAGTTCTCCCAGAACACCATCCCCTGCTCATCTAGAAAGTTCCAGGTCAGGCCCAGAGTACACCCTCCCCTCCACACTGCCTCGCTGTGTTCCCAGGACAGCTGTGAGGGGCTCCTCAGTTCCTGCCACCCTTGCCTGTGATGAATATTCCTGGCTGGATTAACCCTTTCCTGCCTCTTATCCTCCAGCTAATTGCTGGTATCATCTGAGTTGCAGCTCTATTAGGACGCCCAGCACATTCCAGAGAAATGTCAGCACTGCAGGAGCTCCTGTTTGACCAGAAAAGGGAGCCGGTATTTAGTGAGGCTGGCCGCATACAGTCAGATCCACTCTCGGGTCATACCGAGTAGCAGCTTTCCAGTCCCCCATTGGACTCTGGAGAAAAGGAAGGCTGAAGATAATGAGCTGAGGCCAGTTAGTCGCCTAGGCCCAGCAAGGTGGCTCACTGGGTAAAGACACTTGCACCAGTTTTGATGACCTAAGTTTAATCTCTCACCCACATAGTGGAAGGAGAGACTTGACTCCTGCAAGTTTTCATCTCCACACCATGGTACATGCATGCCGAAAGATGATGCAGTTGCTATGGGGCTGAGCTGGGAATTGGACTCAGCCCTTGAGTCCCCATGCCTAAGCTCTCGCCCCTTTCCGCAGTGTCACTGGGAGGTGGCGAGAAGCTTCCCACAGCTGCCAGGTCCTGGTCCCTGTGCAAGCTGCTCATATGTCCATGGGCACTGAGAGAAGCTCGCCCAGCCTCTTTGGGCTCTCTTCACTTTCTAACTACCTGTGAGGTACTTCCCTGTCAGGATGAGTTTGTAAGCTAGGACATGGACAACAGGGGTGAGGCACTGCTCTGGTCAGCTGGGATTTTAAAAGCCAGTGGCTAATGCTTCATGCGCTCACAGCACCTGAGGGTAGCCCTTCAGGCACCAACTCAAAGTCTCAGATGACCTGGGGCTTTGGAATAAAAAAACAAAACAAAACAAAGCGTTGCTGTCCCTGAGCACTCTGGGTCATCTGGTACCTTTTCAGCCTGAGGTCGGTGCCAGTTTCTTCTCTGAGACATCTATAACACATTCAGTTATCTTCAGTATCAGTGTACCGTGTGTGTAAGGCTGCCCCTAAAGCAAGCGGGCCCTCAGCCCCAGCTCTGGCTTTGCCAGATCCCGGAGCGCCAAGCCTGCTGCCTGCTGTTACTGTGACCCAGCTGCTGGCCAGGATTCCCATCTTGCCATCCTTGAAGTGCACATCATGTGCCAGGACCTCACCAGGCATTTCAGACACCAATGAATGACACACTTATCCCATGTCCTCCAGTGCTCAGGGAAGGCGGGGTGAAGCAGGCCTGAGCAGGCGTTCCTTGGCAGCCTGCTCCATGCCCAGCCCTCTGCCAACCCCTGGACAGCCTCATGTGGGGCACCGTCTGCCACCTACTTGGGGGAAGAGATGTGTTCACAGATTTTCTCCTGCGTGAAAGCCAGATGGATACCCTGTCCTTGCAGATGTGTTGGCTGGCCCTCATCTGGATAGAATAGATCCTGTGTCATCACTTGGTCTCATGCTCGGATGCCCATCTCTGTTTCTTTCCAGCTACTCCAATGCAGCACCCGTCCCCATTGCCAGAGACTTGAAGTGTTGCCGGATGTGTCATTGTTTGAGTGCTGAGGGATGAAATGAGCAACAAGTGTGTGGTCTGACTGTTAGGACGGCACTCCTCAGGGGAGGGGACAAGGCTTCCTGGCAAATGCTTGACCTCATAGGCAACTTCTGGGCACCATGGGATGGTCTGACAGCTTTTAAAATAGTTTTCAGCATTTTACATCTAACCTGAGTTTGTCAGGGACGGGTAGACATGGGTGAGAGGTGAGACGGGCGCTATAGCCTTTTCTGGGCACTTTTGTTTCTTAAGTATTCGAGAAAATGATATTCATTTCAGCAGTTTGTACCTCTGAGCCTGTCTCTTGTTCTTGTTAGAAAGCAAATGTGCATTTTAATGCTGTTCTTCATCGACCCTAGGGTACATTTGTAAAGTATAGAATTAGTTCTAAAACACAGTTTTTAGCTATTTATTTACTTATTTGTTTTGGGGTTTTTGAAAGGGTTTTGCTGGCCTAGAACTCTGTATCATTCTGCCTCAGCCTCCCAAGTGGAAGGAATAAAGGTGTTCACCATGCCTGCTGGTTTTTAGCTTTGCCCTTTAAAAAGTTAAAATTCAAATAGAGATTATTAAAACACACACATACACACACACACACAACTTCCAACAAGTGTTGCCATTATCAAAGTTTTGGGCTGTCCGTTAGAATAATGTTCTTAAAGTGTTTCCATTTGATTAGACTGTAGCTGTGTTAGTATTCCAGAAATCCCAGTAGTGTACACACCTGTAGTCCTAATTAACTGGGGTGGTCCTAGTAAGGGTTACTGTTGCTGGGATGAAACGCCATGACCAAAGCAACTCGAGGACAAAAGGTTTATTTGGCTTACACCTCTGTATCACTGTTCATTACCAAAGAAGTCAGGACAGGAACTCAAGCAAGGTGGGAACCTAAAGTCAGGAGCTGATGCAGAGGCCATGGAGGAATGCAATTACGGCTTGTTCTTCATGGCTTGTTCATCCTGCTTTCCCACAGAACCCAGGACTGATACAGCAGTGATTCTCAACCTGTGGGTCAGTGACCCCTGGGGGGTGGTTGTCAAACAGTTCTTTCACAGAGGTCACCTAAAACCATCAGAAAAGCAGATATTTACATTATGATTTATACAAGTAACAAAATTACAGTTATGAAGTAGCAACAAACATAATTTTATGGTGGGGGCCGAGGGCGGTGTCACCATAACATAGGGAACTGCATTAAAGGGTCACAACATTAGGAAGGTTGAGAACACCGCTCTACAGGCTTGCCTACAGCCTGATCTTATGGAGGCATTCTCTCAATCAAGGTTCCGCCCTCGCAGGTGACTTTAGCTCATGTCCAGTTGACATAAAGCTAACCAGCACAGGGACACAGTTAACAGCTTTGCAGGTTAGCCTGAGGTGTCCTCCAGTACCTACGTGCTGCCGTACTGTTCTCCAAAGTGGCCATCCAGCTGATTTCCTAGTCAGCTTCCCTAGAGAGGGTGTCCTACCCCACGGTCTCAGCACGAGCAGACCACAGCCTGATCCTCCAGGGCCTGGCTGTGTGCTCCTCGTCACCCCCTTCTTGCACGTGTACCTCTCACCGTAGTGGTCTCAGAGGCCACATCTTTGCCGTCTCCGTGGCAGGCTCAGGAGTGGGGTGCTCTGAGCACCCTTTCTTCCCACACACACAAAGGAGAGTCCCCTGGCAGTTACCTTCCAGTAGTTCTGAGTTCCTTGCACCCACCTCTGTTTTCATCGGTTTGGCCAGGGGCCTCGGCCATCCCTTCTAGTCTCCCTGTTGCAGCTGGAAGGATGGACCTAGAGAACAGGCTTCACTCTCGGACGTCCTCCTGAAAGCCGTAAAACGTTCTCTTTTCTTCTCGGATGTTTGCAGACTGGGGATAGGGAAACTGGTATTAATCTTTTCATGTGTCAAGCAAAATTGATTAGACTGGAAAAAAAATGCATCTGAGTCCCACTGTGCTATCTGAGCATTGTTCCGTGAATCTTGTTTCTGCTACCTACATGCACACGCACACGCACACATACAGACACACACACACTCACGTGGGGGGGGTCACACACAAAGTAGGGAAAGCTCCTTGGTGTGGCCTCTCAGCCCTCGCCACAATTACGCTAATCCATTTTTCTAGCTGCCCCACTTATCTCTTCCATCCTCTCAGTCATCCTAGAACCTTACTTAGCCTTCTACCCAACACAGGCAGTACTCACCAGTTGCCTAACTTAACATGCAGTGTCTATAGCCACCTGTGGCTTGTCTGTCGTGTAGTAGTGTACGTCTCTTTTAATGCCCACAGCAGCACAGTGGTAAGTCAGCTATCTCTACCTATTCTCCAGAAGAGTACAGAGCTGTTCCGAGCATCCCTGGTAGGTGGGTAGACCCAGCTAATAAACTGGAACTGAGTGAGATCCGCCTGGCATCCTCTGACTCTAGGGTTCCCTGACCTTGCCCTGTCAACCCTGTCCACTGCGTGGTGTGAGCGGTAACGTTATACTCTTGTTGGGTGCTCATGTATCTAAGATGCCTGTATTCATAGGAGCGTTGGCAGGCTGACACCAGCCTGCGCTCTTAAATAGCCTGCTTCCACGTGAGATGCTGAGTGCGGGGGCTGCTTTCAGACTGGAGACCGTTCACTTCTCCCCATGCCCTAGGGAGAGTGACACTTAGTGGCCCTGCAGCATTTGAGGTCGGCTGCTCCTGGGTCACAAAGCTGTCTGGCTCTATGATGTGTCTGTCCCACATGGCCATCCCAAAGAGCTGTGTTGCTGCGTGTCCCACGGGCGCCACCCTCTGTTCTCAGGTGACACAGCTGTTGTGGTTCGCTTGCTTCGTGCCCTGGCAGACCCCAGTCCTTTCTCCGCTTTGTTCCCTCTCCAGGTGGACCAGCGGGTGTTCAGAGACCTCATGAGTGAGAAGCTGCCTCGACTGCACACCCATTTTGAGCAGTACAAAGTGGACTACACCCTCATCACCTTCAACTGGTTTCTGGTGGTGTTCGTGGACAGCGTTGTCAGCGACATCCTCTTTAAAATATGGGACTCTTTCCTTTATGAGGGACCAAAGGTGAGGAGACTCTGCAGATATAGACACTTGTCAGACTGCGTCAGTACTGGCAGAGTACTTGTGAGGTTACCCCAGCATCAGATCTCCCTCCCTGTGATGTGCCCCTGCAGGCCTTGGGGAGCAGCAGTTACTCGTCCATGAAGGACCTCACTGTGAAGCTATCCTGTCGTAGAGTAAACTAGCATAACACTCAGTAGCTTCGTGGTCCAGCACTTGCCTTGCTCATGGGAGGCCTCTAGGTTCAGTCCCTGTCCTCCTGCTGCCTCCTGCTACTGCGCTACACCGTAGCACAGCACACCAGAAATAATAAATGGCTGGTGGGACAGCACAACAAGCCTCACAGCCCAAGTCTAAATCTCTGGAATTACATGTCGGCAGGAAAGAACCAACTTCTGCAAGTTTTCCTCTGACCGCTACACATAAGCATATGAACACACCAAATAAAGAAGTTTAGTAAAAATAAGAACTAAATATAACTAAGGATATATAATAGGAGCACAGTCTCTCGGTTTATATGTTGTCTTCCACGTTTCGTAGGCGTAGCTTTTAACTTGAGTGCACCTTGGAGCTGGTTCTGTGTCAGCACATACAGGACCTGTTTTGTAATTTGCTAGAGTTTCCTTGTACCCAGCAGCCCCCAACAGTGGCCATTATAGTTGTTTTCAATCTCTTGCTGCTTCAGAACGAGCTGCACCCAGCTCTCGTGGGACTTTCATCTCTCTCCACTTATGCAAGTGCATTATAGATTTAGCCTAGAATTTCAGGATGGAAGGTTGGTCCATGGGTAGCATTGGCGTTACATCAGATTGCCCCTCCAAAGGGCTTTCTGCAGTTGAGTGTATATGTCACCCCGTATGCAGATCCAGTGTCCAACACAAGGCGTTACCGCTTTTATTGTCTAACTTACCATTAGTACAAAGATTTCTCAGCTAGCATCATCAGCACTGTTTCTATTGGGCCATAGCTGAGTATGTGAGGAGAACCATGAACAATTCAACCCTGTAAATACCACTTTCTAAGTATGATAAAGTGTAGACTAGAGAAGGCTATTCAGGGCTCTTAGATGTAGAAAACAGTTTGTTCCAAAGATGCCTGAACTAGTAAGATCCCCCCCTAGCCTTGCCCGGGGTACCCCAAAAACAAATCAGCGAAATCCACTAATTATTTCACCATATTGAAAAGTTGGTCAGACCCCTGTTCACCAGCCGAGACTGTACCTGACTCTGGAGTTGGTGGCTTCCTATTTTCAGTCACAAAAGCCCGGGTTTTGATCTTATGTGAGACTGTGTCTGGGTGTGCATTCTTTGTTAAATACAAAGATTAGCCCAGTGTGAAGGGATTCCATGAGTCACCTTCCTTCGTGGGAACATTTCTGATTTGGGCTGAACAGTTGGGAACCACAGTGTTGCTTTTCCTGTACCTAAGGGCCTTGCCCAGTCCTGGAAGTCACCCTTCAGGGCAGGTGTCTGCCCACGGGCAGGGCCCTCAGGATACTCCTCTAGCAGTTCCAGGAAGGCACTCAGCTTCGGTTACAGTTCCCTGGTCTTCCTGCAGGTTATTTTCCGTTTTGCCCTGGCACTTTTTAAGTACAAGGAAGAGGAGATCCTGAAGCTGCAGGATTCGATGTCCATTTTCAAGTATCTCCGATACTTCACTCGCACCATCCTGGATGCCAGGTGAGTCCAGAGGGGCCCACACTCAGCTGTCCAGGGCGCTGTGGGGCTCCGACCTGGAGAGAGAAATGGGAAGGGCTGCGGCCTTCCAGTGACTGGACGCCAGAGATGAAGTGGGTTTTGTCCTTTATTCAGTGAATTAACTCCCAGTGACTGAAAGCAGTGGTTCTTACCTAAAGCTTTCTCTGCCTCTGATAGGCCAGAGCCTGTAGGAGATGGTAGACAAAGACTCAGCCTGAGCTCGAGGCCCCCGAGAGAGCAAGCCTCTCCTGACCCACGTAGTAATGAGATGTGCGCCTAAGCTGTGCTTGACAGGGATGCCTCCGGCACAGAGGTGTTTGGGGACAGTGGGAGGGGCCAGGCTCTCGCCAGGGTGCTGAGGCCCTTGGCTACATCCTCACCTGGCTCCTTGGACTGTGCTCAGGAATTTTAGCTTAATTCTAAACATGATGGAAAGCCACTAAAGGATAAAAGGATTGGGGCAGGACCAGCCACTGGGAGAGTAGACAGTGGCTGTTAGAAGGCACCAGGGAGGAAAGGTGGTGGCCTGGAGGGGGTGTCCTGAGAGTTGGAGAAAAGTGGAACAGATTGAAGAGATTGGGGATTTTGAACTTAGAAGAACCCGAGATTTCCAGCTTGAACCTCTGGAATAGTCATGAATCATTTCCCCACATGTACACATGTACACACACACATGTACACACATGTATACATACACACACCTCAAGCCACATGGCTGTTTCTTGTCTGGGCCGCCATTTTCCCTAGGCCACAATTGGTGGTTGCTCTGGTTCTGGCAGCTGGGGTAGACATTGGTTGGCAGAAGCTATACCAGGTCTCAAGGGAGGCTGTCACTGTTTTTAGGCTCTTTCTCTTGGGGAGTACATTTTCAAGATGGTTTTAGGCTTAGTGCTAACAGTAAAACTCACCGGATTCGTGCACGGTGAGAAAGGGTATCTGAGTGTTTGCTGGGCAAGACTGATGGAAGGTTTAGGATGAGGACTTTGTTCATACCGCGTTGGTCAAGATTATTAAGAATAACTGAATTCCCACATGGCAGTTGATACTGTTGAGAGAATTTTGGTTCCAGAGATGGATTTTGCCTCACCATGACAGTCTTAAGGGAGATGTCAGGGCGGCCTGGAGATAAGTCCTCCTCGTCTACTTCCTGTCACCGTTGGACAGGATGGGGCAGCTCCCATCTTGCCTG
The DNA here is from genome assembly GCF_011064425.1 of Rattus rattus. Classification (NCBI taxonomy): domain Eukaryota; kingdom Metazoa; phylum Chordata; class Mammalia; order Rodentia; family Muridae; genus Rattus; species Rattus rattus. The sequence goes on along the minus strand of NC_046165.1, from coordinate 5,423,509 downwards.
ATCCTACAGCGCCACCTTGTGAGTGGCTCGTGATGCAGTTTCCCCTTTGCTTCAGAAAGTCAAGGTCAGGGACCAAGAGCTCCCAACATGAGTTCCAGTTCCCATTCCCCCTTTCCTGTACCCTCCCTCCCACCTCCTGAGAAGTTGCTGGGGCTGCTGGTGCCTTGGTCCCACCCCCACTCTGGAGCTCCAGTATTGTAAGGAGCTGCCCATACTAGCTGTCTGAGGAGAGGCAGTCATGCAGGGTGGATACAGGAACCAGTGTAACTGACCCATGAGTGCTGGAGAACAAAGCCAGGCACTCAGACAGTCCTTAGCTCTATTTTTATTAAAGACTGTCCAGTGGCTCAAGTATTACAAACTTGAGACATTGTTGTCATTTGGTGCATTGAAAGCTGAGTGTCCCACTGTAGAGTGTATCTGGGCACAGGTCAGACTGCAGATAGGATCTGATGTCAGGATCTGATGTCACCACCCCGCCTCGTCCTAATCCAGGACAGTTTTCCTGCAGACTCATACTCGTTGGCACCTGCTGTCACTAAGTGAGCACAGGCTCTCAGAGCCCTCATGTAGGAACCATCTAGACTACGCCGCCGTTGCTTCCCGCGTACAGATGAAGAATCAGATCAAAATGGGTTCTGAGCTCACTGTGCCTCAGCTCCCGGGATGGCGTTCCCCCATCACCGGCACACATCCTTCCCCCCTCTCTGTGTCTAGGCAGTGCTCTGAGCTCTGCTGACGTCTGTCTGCTGCCCTTTGTCCACCAGGAAGCTGACCAGCATCTCCTTTGGGGATCTGAACCCCTTCCCCCTGCGCCAGATCCGGAACCGGAGAGCCTACCACTTGGAGAAGGTCCGGCTGGAGCTGACAGAGCTGGAGGCCATTCGAGAGGACTTCCTGCGTGAGCGGGACACTAGCCCTGACAAAGGCGAGCTGGTTAGCGATGAGGAGGAAGACACTTGAATGAATCCCCACCCCAGGATGCTGCCTTCCTTCTTGCCTTCCTTCATAACCAAAAGTAGCAAAGGCGCGTCTGCACATCAGCTGTCAGAGTGAAACATCTACAGCCTCTGGGCACCTGCGGGGCAGATGTCCAAAGCTAAGCTGCACTTTCTCGTCGTCCGCCATGAGGGCAGGGGTCTGATGGCTTTACAGCCATGTCCATGCCGTGGCATTCAGTCATATGCGTCATATGCTTGCTGCCTGATGGGTGAGTCACCAGGCGACTGTTTCCAAGGGCCTGTTTACAGCATCTGCCAGTTGTGTGTTTCACCTACAGAGACTGTTTGACATTTCCCTGTGCGCTTTCTTTTTATCCAAGGGCAGCGCTGTGGAGGAGTGCACATGGAGCTGCAGCGTGGCTGCATCCAGGGGCAAAAGGTCACCATAAGAAGAGGGACCTCTTAAAAAAATCGAACACAGAACTGGCCTCCCTAGAGAGCGTGGGAGCCCTCTGCTGGTGGCTTCGCACTGCCAGCCACTATCCCTTCTGGACTAACCTTTGCCCTCCTATACAGCCTTTCAGACTGTAGCACTCACGCTGCTCTGCAGCCAGCCCCACACTTCTCATTGCCAGCTATTCTGCCAGATGTCTATCCCAGCTTACAGTGGGGCTAGCGCATCTGGGAGGTGACTTATAGACAACATTCTCCAAGTGTGGCTAGATTGGAGTTCCAAAGGAACCTTACAGGAGACCCACCCCTGCATAAAGGAACACAGGAAACTCCTATCTGTGGCTTGTGGGCTCCTGGATGACAGTGGCCAGGGCTCTGGAATCTCTGCTGCCCAACAGCTGGGTGGGGAGTAGGACTGACTGCCAGCTTCCTACATCTGGAAGCACCTTTGCTTGGGAACAAGAGTAATGAGTTCTCCTAGTCTCTGTGTTGCCTGGATCATCCTTGTCCTTAGCAGGGATCTGAGGACACTGTGGCCTCTGGTATAGCAGACTCTGGGGACTTGGAACACTTCCTTCTTGAAGCCCAGAGAGGGTCTGAACAAAAAAGGTTATTTTTGCTCAGTCCCAGAGCATCCCTGATGGTGGCTGTTATGAGAAAACATCTTCTTACACAGTATTATGGGAACACAAGGGAAACAGCCTCAAGTGGACTACTTTACACTACCTAGGGAAAAGAAACTAGAAACAATCCCTAGTGTAAACACTCAGACTGAGGAGTGGGGCAAGACAGTTTCGAGAAGCGCTTTTTCCATGACCCGCTTTCCTGTTTTTGCTGTCTGCTTTCTAGCACTTGAATGGCTGAGTCCATTTTTCAGCATCTAAATTTGCTTCACTTCTCTAAAAGTTGCTTCATATATTACCATGTAAAAGGAGCTGGTCTCTATATTTAGCCAACAGCCTGTCTCTTTTCAGGTATCAGAAATGTCATCCTTGTGTCTGAGATGATGGTTTGAGGCCCGGCTTCTTGAAGAAGCTGTCGGGAACTGGACAGTGATCTATCTCACCGCTGTTCCCAGGCCTCCCTGAGACCAAATGCTGGAAGATGCCCCACCCCCTGTAAGATGCCGGCTGTCAGCCTTGGGGACAGCTGTTAGGAGGTTAGAGTTGGAGCCCCATGGCTTAGCTCCAGCCGCTCTGATTTCGGTTGCCATGTCAATTTCCTACCAGAAGATCCAGTCCAAATAAGTATTTGGTGTGAATGCTCTCAGTGGAGCATTTGGTGTGAATGCTCTCAGTGGAGCATTTGGTGTGAATGCTCTCAGTGGTGGGTTGCTTTCGCCCTGTGACCAGTGGAGGCATCTTTAAGTACTTGGTGATGCTGGGAACAGGACCATGTTCCTGGCATGTGGGGCCCTGGGTTCCATCCCAGTGATGAAAAAAATCTTCAGTATGTGGGGGTTGTGGAGAGGCGCTGTTCTGCCATCCCCTGAGAGACAGCATTAGTTTCTCAGGCAGTTAGTATCAGTGCCCAGGTAAAAGTCTCAAGAGGTCCCAAAGGGACTCTCCTCCCTGGAATAAATGACTCGATGTCTGCAGAGCTGAGAAGGGATGGTTGCCCTCTTTCCAGAATAACAGAGTAACAGAGACAGAATAACAGAGATTCATCCCAGAGACACAGCCCCAGTGGTTGAGCCATCATCTCTCATGCCCTCGTCACTGAGATTGTCTTTACCCTCCAGTACTCCTGAGGCTCCAGACTTCTACCAGCCACCATGGCAGGTACCCCTAAGGTCAGTGGCTGCCTCAGGCTGCTTTTCATCTAAACCTCTACCCAGCATGCAACCCATGGCTCCTGCCTGGTGAGCCTTGTGGGCTGAGAAACCCAAAGCACAGCCTCCAGCGCGTGGGTCCAAATGCGTGTGCCACAGTAGGGGAGCACCCTGCCCTCAGCACCCCATCTGGTGGGACTTGCCAGTATTTCAACTGTTGATACTTTTATATTTTCACTACATTTTATATTTTTATAGACTATTTTATATTAAGGTTTTTTCTAGATTCTGTACAACTTTTATATAACAAGTTCTATTTTGTGTGCACATCTCCCCTGTATGTATTTATATCAACCCAAACCTCCCAAATTCCAGGTCCCTCTTGTGCCACCTTTTCCCCTTAGCCTTGACTGTCACTCTCTTCTGCTCACCGAGGTAGCCTCGGGGGCTACTTCTAGCCACCATGACAGCCAGACAGCAGGAACTGGTGTTTGTCAGCTGTGGTCTGTTGATACAGGAAGTACTCTGGGCAGTAACCCAGACAGGTTTTGTTAGCTATGTTACTGCACAAGCCCTTCTCGCTTAGTGCAGTGATGTCCTGGTGCAGCCAGCTGTGGGCGGGTGCTGGGCCCATCACGAAAGTCCTTGAAGACAGAGGCTAGATGAAAGCCCAGTGTCTGAGGTCCTTATGTGGGCAACTGGAGGACTTGAGGGCACACTGCCAAGTGACTGTCCGTTTATATCCTAGCAGCTTCTGTGCTCATCCCTGAGTTAAATGTTAGACTTTTAAAGGAAGAAATAAACTAATTTGTATTACATTCTGCCTCGAAAGGTAGTTGTAGTCATTTGTGACAGAAGCCTCTACATGGTCTTGTGGTACAGGGTGTGCATGAGGGGCCTCTCCAATTTGCCAGCCTGTGATTCTTATGTCTCCTTCCCTGGTTCCATCGGGATAGGAGAGACAGACGAGCTGCCCTCCTCAGCATGGGTAGGCCTTAGTTGTCCTGAGTACCACGGCTGAACCCTGGGCAGAGGCTGAAGCCATAGTGAAATGCTGCCTGTATCAGGAACAGTTGACCCACCACACACCTCACCCCTCGGGAGATAGGTACCCTTTTGCACCAGCTGTGCATGCCCAGCCTGACTCATGGCTTGTTTGCCTCCTGTCTCTGTGGCCAGCTCAGACCCAGCTGCCACTAGGGACTCCCCCAACCATCTCTGGAAAAAAACAAGAATGATTAGGACCAAATGTCTTTCCAACAAGGGGGAGGGGAGTTTGACCAGGGCTCGTCAGTCAGTGTAGGCCTGGACCTATTACACAGCTGCTGTTCTTTGGGAGACGTAAGTTTATTCAGCAAGGCTGGGGGAACTCCTGAGGCCACATAGCACTATAGTAATGGCAGAGGCCAGAGCTGGGTCAGGGACTTTAGGGCTGTGCTACTGTGCCAGCGCCTGCCGTGTATGGGTCTGGAGCAAAGAAATGGCTCTGCTCCCATCTTTGTGAGGAGTTGCTATGGGAAGTGAATTAGGCAAAGTTATAGGAAGCCATTACTCAGACTGTGGGTCCCTAGGGCCTCTTTGGGCCCACAGGGCAGCTGCAGACACAAACAAGAAGGAAACCCAGTAAGAAGCTTCTCCACCCTCATCCTGGTAGTACTTGGATGCACACAAGCCACCAGTGACTTGCTTTCCTGAATGACCTGGTAGACTGCCTGACTTTGACCAAGCCATGTATGGGTGTACCTGGAGCCCAGAGTAGGAGGTAGGGGCTCGAGCTATAGTGGGCCTTTACCTCCTAGGCTTGCACTCGTGGACCAGTCCCTTCCCTCTACTATGACCTTCTCACCTGTCAACTTCAGGATGAGATGGCAGGAGCATATGGAACCCAGAGCTGGGTAAACACCTTTACTCCTAAGAGCACCAATCCCTGTTCCACCCTTCCCTACTCCTAGATAGAGCAAGTCAAGGGACAAGCATTGACTGGGTCCTCCTTCTGATGCCCTTTCCTAGCCTCAGGGAGCGACTTCCAGTGTGCCCACATTCTCAGTGGCCAGGTGCCTCCGTGCTCCCGCGTGCTCCGCACTTTGGCAAATAAAATGGGGCGGGTGCCCTTCCTCAGAATCTCAAGAGCCTCAAACTTGGAGGAGGGCCTTTATGCCTTCCAGAAGACTCCAGAGGATGGCTCTCAGCCAGAAGGAAGGGGTAGACGGGCCAAGCCCGGAAGGAAGGCTTAGTTACCCGTCACTAACCAGGATCATCTTCTAAGTACCTGCATGCCCAGCTGCTCTCGAGTAGCACAGCTGAGCTGTACCCACTGTCATGCCACAGGTAGTCCCTGTGGGAGACAAGACAGCCTATTGTATGAGTACCCAGGTCTCTGAGGACCTTCATGGAACACAGCAGGCAGGGGTGAAGAATGATCGGGGACAGTGAATAGGACCCCCTGGACCTCTGCCAACCTGTACCCCCTGTGAAGAGGACCTTCCTGCTCACACCATGTAGCCCTCCAGAGATACGTCTTCCCTAGAAACCACCTCCATGTCTATATTAGGCGTCTTTGCATGGTTTCTGTGCTGGCCATGCTGACTCGCCCCCAAAGGAACAGAGAAGCTGCCGTTTGCTGTGGCTCCAACAAGGGACAGGGTAGTAGCCATTTGACAAGAGAGGTCGGTAGGGGTCATATTGGAGTCTCCAAATCCAAGACAAGGAAGGCCAAACCACTCCAAATGGTAGATACTCATTTATGTAAAACAATAACAAATGTGCAAACTGTTAGAATAAAAAAATACCTTTTTCTGAAAGGAAAGGGGGTCCCCAGCCTGCCATTGTGCAGGGATGGGGTTAGCACCATTAGGACACGAGGAGCAGGGGCTCCACCGCAGCCTTGGTGGGGCACTGAGGTCTGTGTGTCATGGGTCGGTCTGTGCATCCTGATGGTGCGTGGGTTTATCGTCTGGCCACCCGTTGATGGCCTCGGGAAGGGACACCACGGCTGAGTGGGGGACATGAGCGGCAGCACTGAGCGCGGATGGTGGGCAGCTGGCAGCGGCCCAGCAGACGCAGCGTCTCACAGAAATTGAAGGGCAGGCGATCCCGCTCACAACCTGGAAAGGGAAGAGAGGAGAGGAGTGCAGTGGCGTGGTTAGAAGGGGTGAGCATGGCCTCCAGAACCACACTTCGCCACCCAGTGATTCAGTTGAAAAGCCCCTCGCCCTATTGCCTTAAGAAGCCTAGCAGCCAATAAGAAACCCGGTTTCTGAAGGATATCCCCAGAACCCCAGGTCCCTATCTCTTGTCCCTGCCTCACCTGCCCTTGTACCACTGACACCTTTGGGACTTAGCTTTCTGGAAAAAAGGTTCGATGACTCCATCCTTTACCACCTCAGGAGATACCCAAGAGCCTACTGGTCAGTCATGTAGTTCTTGGACCCCTGGTACCAGGCCCACCACTTCATCTCAGGCACTGGGTCAATATGCATCCACTCTACACTCTGCCACCTCTCTTAGTCCCACAGGCCTTTGCTGTCATCACTGTGACACGCACACACACACACACACACACACACACACACACACACACACACACCACACCCCTCCAGCCTTAGTTGTCAGGAGCTGAGGCCCAGCTGGCTCTCCTGGGAGAGCTATTTTGGAAAGTGGCTTGCTTCCAGTCCTTGGCCTTCCTCCCAGTGCTACTATTTTGCTTTTGCTGCCACTGAAGCCACAGCTGCCCAGACCCCTGCTTGCTTGTGCAGATTCCCTGGGGAGGAAGCACAGGAGGGCGCAGCTGTGGGCCCTGGTCTGGGTGCAACAGAGGGCACAAGGCAGCAGACAAGCCCCTCTACCCTATCGTTTAGGCAGCAACTCCAAACTGTTACACTAGTTCCCCAGGGGTGACTTCTGGCAGGCCTAAGCACTGAGTGAAGGTTTCCTCTTGATAACTGTCCTCCACCTCCATGGGGAAGGACACATGACCAGGCACGTGAGCTGCCTTGCCACGGTGATCACACAGCCTGGAGTTTCCAGGATTTCCAGATGTCCTGTTGAACAATCCCACAGACCACAAAACATCCTGGAAGCTCCAGGAGCTCGTGGTCCAAGAGTCTTCCCTGATTAGCTCCCTTTACTTGGGTGGGGATGAGAGATGGGGGGAGGGATGGGCATTGGGTAGGAGCCTAGCCACTTCCAGGAGTCCCTCCTAAGCCCACCCTTCCCATTCCCCCTGGAGATCTTGCAAGCCCACAGCCTCCAGAGCCAGGCTGTTTCTGGTAGAGCCTCAGTTCCTGCCCTCTCCCTATCTGTACCACCCAGGGCCATAGATGCTGTGTTCCCTGCCAACCCAGAGCTTGGTGTGAGAAACGGAAGAGTCGTAGGCACTATCAGCCCCGAAGGCCAGCACTGTGCTGAGTGTCTTAGAAGTCTGGGATAAATGGAAGGAGATGATGAGAGAGAAACAAGTTGGGATGGCTTAACAAACCCAGGCTGCCATCTCCCTGGCACCTTGAGGCAATGGGATTCAGGACAGAATAGCAGAACAGAAGCTGCTCTGGTCCTGAGCCAGTACCACTAGGAACTAGCTGCTGGTATTGAAGGCTGTGCAGAGCAGGGAGAAGCAAAGCAAGACGGACATCCATAGACTGTCCTAGGGACAGGTGCGTCAGACCAGTAGGTAAATGCCATGCTGTTGGGTTCCCTCAGGTGTCAACTCCCCATGCCTTCGCAATAGAGGACAATAATGGCTGACAAAAATGGGAGGGAGGGGGTAAAGTGGCCCAGCCTTCACAGGGAAGGGCCCTGGTAATACTGAGTCCTTTACCTGCAGGCCCCACTAATACAAGAATGAGGATTGACAGCCCCTTTATGCATGAGGAAATGGCCATCCAGATCAACAAATAGAGCCCAAGACTACAGAGTTGGTGAACAGGTACCCAGATGTGACTCAAGGGCCACGCTGATTCCTGTGTTCAGCACCGCTGGGGACAGCTGGGGCTTCAGGAAGGAGGTGATTTCCAGAACCACTACTGGCTCAGAACTTTACTCCATAATGGCCCAGCTGGTCAGGAAGCCCACAGTCAGCAGCAGCAGCAGCAGCAGACTGGGAAGGAGTCCTTCCTGTGGCCCCACTGCCCCCTCCAGGCAGCTATCCTCCTAGGATTAGGGAATGCCCACAGCCTGAGGACATCTTCCCTTCACTATGGGGACTAAGACCCACAACTAAGGTCAGGAGGTTCCTTCCACATCCCAAGGCTACCAAAGCTGCCTGTAGGATGCCTGAGTAGCTGGGATTCCCCTTGGCTGAGTCCCAGTTTTGGACCTTGGCACCCTGTGGTCTCCCAGTTACAGTGACCGTGTGGTTTGAGCCAAACTGTAAACAGAACAGCAGCTGTTCTGGAACCGACATTTAGATGATTCTCTAGTTCCCAGCCATCCTCCTCCCCTCATCCCACCATCCCCAAGAGTAAGGAGACACTCACGTGAGGGTTCAACCAGTTCACAGTCCTCAGTGGCACATGGCCGTGAGCTCTCAGGCCAGGCCTCATGGCTACACAGGTCACTGTCTTCCTCTGCCAAGCCTGTCTGAGTGTTCACACACTTGACCAGACGCCGCTGAACACCACCACCACAGGGGGCTGAGCACTGCACAGAAGAGAAGAGAGAATGAGTCCAGGATCAGCCGTCACAGTCAGGGACTGGCCGTCACCGGACAGCACCACCCTCTCCAGGAAGCTATCTCTGACTAGAGCCTAGTGCTGACCCCCACTGTCCCTGGAGAGCATCTGTTCTTTCAACGAGTGCACGATGCAAGCAAGAAAACTGCAAAACACATCCAAGAGGCCTGCACAGAGAAGGCAGACGTTGGGGATGAGATACCGTGGTGCCCACGAGACACAGAAGCTGTGCTCCAAGCAGAGGGAGGAAGACAGTGTCTCGGGTGTGGTCCCCACCGTGAGTCAGCCTGTTCTCAGGTTTAATCTGTGCTGACACGATCCAGACTCTTCACTTCATTCCAATTTTCCACTCCCCCTCTCTGCTGCCCCCAACTTAAAGATGAAGGGGAAAAACATAGCCCAGCAAGGCAAAGCACCTGCCCAGAGTCACTCAGCAGCCAGTGGGTCAAGGACTCACTAAGGTTCTTGAACCAATGAGCACACAACAGACGCAGCAGCAAGCTATCCCTCCCTATAGGGGTCTCTCTCTACTTCCTTTCTGCCCAGGGGTCTTTGCCCCATTCCCCAAACACCCCATCGCTCCTGCTTCAGGGCTCAGTACTTGCTGTTCTCTTAAGCCCTCTCTTTAGCATCACTGACTCCTTTAGGTGTCAACCCAAAGTCCCCTCCTCAGAGGACTTTCCCCAGATGGCCATTTTTCCTCTATCTGATTTTCCCTGGCAAAGTCCAAGGACCCAATCAGGGCACTACTGTATATGTGGTGGCCACAGGGAGACCAGCACACAGCACATCTTCTCACCAACTCATCCTTCAAGGGGCCTACCTGCCAAGGACTGCTGCCAGTTCCTCCCCACGAGCAACCCTGCTCACCTGACCCCAGGGCCCTACCACCCACTGTGTGCAGGGGTGGGTGTTGCAGGGCCTGGTGTTGTTGGGTCTCAGCGACTCCTCACAGAGGCCTGGCTCTGGACATGTCACCAGACGCTGCTGTTCACCACCACCACAAGCCTCAGAGCACTGGAAGAACAGGGAAGCATCAAGTATAGCCAGGGTCTGAGGCTGTCCTCAGTTCCCACTTCCCCCAGATGCAGACCTCACCTCTCTCCAGGAGGAGGTGTACCAGGGGAGGCAAGGTTGGGTCCCACAAAGCTGACGGGTGGGTGGCTTGGTAGGCCCGGGCTGGCAGTGAAAGGGCCGCAATGGCCGGAGATCCCGTGTGTCCACACACTGTACATCCCTGGTAGCGGAACCGCCACCACAGTTGCGAGAGCACTGGAGAGCCAAGAATAGATACATAGAGACGTTCTGTGCACACGCATGCAACGGGACCCATTGAGGTTTATTGTACAGCAGGGTTAAACCTTCCAGGCTAGACTAAAGAGTCCCAGAAGACTTCCCACACTAGGTGGCAGCCCCAGGGGATGAGGCGGGGGGAATTAGGGTGAGCTGTAAGAGAGAGCAGGTGTCGCAGATACAGAGGAAAGACAGCCATGTGAGCGGGGCCAGGTCGTTCTGAATGAAGAGCTCCAAGAGGGATAAGGACAGGACGGGATCAGAGTACAGACTGTGGCATGACGTTCTCCCTGCCCTGCTGGTCTTCAAACCACAGCCATGGGACCCGGGGCTTCCAGTTTACCTTACTCCAGTTGCCTGCGCGCCAGGCAGCACAGGGCCTCAGATGACAATGGCGGGCCGGCTGGGGACGGCTTGAAAGGGTGCAGTCTTCATAATTGCCAGTGCTGCAGCGCACAAGCCTCCAAATGGCACCCAGGCCACAGGTGGCGGAACACTGTGGGACACAGATACTGTAAGCCCAGCAGCCGCTCACCCTCCAGCACCTCGAACCTACCATATCTTTATCTGCAAGATAGACTCCCCCACCCACCTCCCAAGAAGACCTCTATGAAAGAAAAGTCAGATGTCACCAGCAGTTAACTATCCCGGCTCCCGAGGGCCCAGCAGGCCCACCTACCTAGGCTGCCATTCTGTGGCTTCTCATCGGGGAAGCCTGGCCCTAATTCATGCAGTTAAGTGGGTAGGTATTTCAATCTGCCTCTCTCCCCACAGATTATGAATCTCTTATAATGACAATCTAGAGGGGAACTGGCCATCTTTTTCCCATACAACTCAGGCTATTATGTGATCCCTAACTAAAAGAGGGAACTTTGAAGGGTGACAATGGTTGAAACATCTAGAGGAGCCGTGCTGGGCCTCAGCTAAATCTGCCAGACCTTCCAGGCAGCCCTGGGTCTGGGAGCCATAGAAAGAGGCCTTGCTGACCCATATAGCTAGCCAAGGTATGATTCCCATTTCTGGGGCACGCAGGCCAGTGCGAGGATGCTCCTCCCAGAGGCATTTAATTTGTAGCTGCTACTGTTTTCTGAAACCATTCCATGTGGCTTAGGAATGGCCCTTTAGGAACTCAAGACTCAAGCAGATGAGAACCCTCACTTTACTTCTACTTCAAAGTTGATCAACTGAGGCTCAAGGCTGTAATTCTCTTCTTGTTTTGTGGACCCTCAACCCACCGTGGCTGGCAGTCAGCTCACCCCAGGAACAGTTACACTGTTCTCCAAGGAAGGCAGGATGAACAGGGCTGTCTCGCTCTGCTCAAAGCTCAGTCCCAGGGTCTTACTCAAACTTTCCCGCCATCCTGGTGCTGCACAGCTCACCTGGCTCCAGTTTCCGACTTGCCAACTGGCATTCTTGGCAGGCAGCAGATCTGCAGGGGCGCCGTCCTCCACTAGGCTGGGCTGCAAAGGCTGGACTGCAGGGTCCTTGCTACTGTTAGTCTGAGTCTCCTGAGCTGGTCTAGGTAACAACCCAGGACTCTGGGTCCCCTCAGTGTGAGGGGTCTGTATCTGGTCCAATGGTCCCGGATCAGTTGGTACTGTCAAAAGGAAGGTCCCCGGCACTGTCAGAGTTTTTAGGTTCTGTGAGCTCAGTCCTGGGGTTGAAGAGGTGGAAGTCCCTAGTTCAAGAGGGCTCTCCCTGCCCCAGACGCCTGGCACAGTGGCCATGGAAGGAAGTGGAGGAGAAGCCATCTCCACAGTGGGTCGCAGCTCACCGTGTACAGGCTTCAGGTCAGCCTCTAGCACAGGGTCCAAGGCCACATTCCATCTTGTCGACACCTCTACCGCATCAGGACTCGGAGAAGCTTGGGTAGTACTGATGGAGGGTGATGAGGGCTGGGTGGGGAAAGGGCTCTTGGGAAGGGCAGGTGATGTAGGACCCAAGGGGTTACCATCTTTAGAAAGCTTGTTCCTGTCAGACCATGGAGTGGATGGCTGGCTCTGCGTATCTTCTCTCACTAGCAACTCATCAGGGTTTCCAGGGGCAACAGATGTCACCATTCCATCAACTGAAGCAGGGGGCCAGGACACGCTGGGGAGCCCGAGTTCAGGGGCCCCTATAGGACTCTCTTCCTCGGTCAAGAAATTGGCCAAGGGGTTCACAGGAGTATTCTCTAATAATACTGGTGGGGAATGGCTAGCCTCACTGAGTAAAGGGCTAGGAGACCAAGATCCCTGAATGCCCTCTTCCTCAGCTCCAGGAGCTCCTGCAGTAGGCACTGGAGAATCTGAGGGGGGTTCAGTGGGTCTGATGTGAGGTGGTACTGTCTGACCCCCAATATCAACCAGGTCTGAATGGGATTCTTCAAAGGACCCATAGGACAGGTCTTCGTGGAAGTTAATGAAATTGTAGTCATAATAGAAATCATCCACAAACACAGGCCCTGGCGGATCCAGTTCCGGGTCTTCCTCATCAATAGCGTTGCTGATGCTGACTGGCTTGGGTGAGGATGCTGGGGAAGGGCGTGGGGCCGGCTGGTGCGGGTCGAAGTCAACCTCATTGAAGAGCTCAGGACTGGAGGAGCCGCTCCCAGAGGCACCTGTGTCCACTACGTACGTGGAATACTGGCAGGGTTGCAGAAAACAAAAGGTCTCAGTTATTGGTCGCTCAGCTCCATCACAGGGGACACCAGTATTGTTGATGCAGAGGACACTTCGTTGCCGAATGCCAGCTCCACATGTCACAGAGCACTGCAAAGGAGGTCAGAGCTCAGGCCAGGAGGGGGGCTTCTTGGAAAACTGGGGCATGGTGGCAGAACCTGCCCGAGGCTGGTGTCATAGGGACAGAAGTCTCAGACAGCCCTCTCTGGCCATGCTCAGCTCAAGATAACGGAGTAAGTCACAGCATGCCAGAGAATCCCTGACCTCCAAGGCTCTGAGAACAGTGCTGTCCCAGGAATGCCCTCAGGCTCCCTCCCACTTCAGGAACCCAGGTAAAGGAGTCCAGGCAATGGTAGGTAGTACCAGAGGCAGGTCCCCTTCTACACTTACCTGAGACCAGTTCCCCACACCCCAGGAGGAAGGACAGGCAACATAATGGTAGCACGGGATTTCAGCCAAGGGACGGGGAAGATGTCCACAAGCAGATGGCTCAAGGGCACGCTGCTCATCCAGCCCTACACTACGTGTGCAGAACACAGCCCGGCGAAAGAAACCTCCAGGCCCGCAGGATCGGGAACACGGCTGCCAGTCCCCTACCCACCACCTGATAAGGGGCAACACAGTGGTGACAGAGTGACATTAGCACCTATCATGAGCAAAGATGGCCATGGCGTACATGGCTCCCAGTCACTGGGGTGCAGACAAACCTGAATGGAGGATAAACCCCAGCAAGCCAAGTCCCAAGTTGGTGCCCTGCCCCTGAAGCCCAGTGGCAAAGCCCTCTTCGTTCCCACCACCCAGGTACCCTGGGACCTGGACAAGGTATCCAGAAATCTAAAGAAGAGTTATCAAGAGCATCTAGGCTGGCACGGGCTGCCCAGTGCACTCCAGGGCCAAGCTGGGTCCATGGAAGCCAGCCAAGAAGCCACCCCCTCTTCTGAGCTACCAGGGTCTGCAGAGGCAGGAGCGGGACACCTAGGAATCGGAAGTCTGGCAGGGAACAGTAAGCTCACCTGGCGGGACAGGGCTCCTCATTGCATTTCCTCTTGCGTTCACGGGGCCGACTCAGATGGTCACAGTGTCCCTCATCTACAATTCCCGCCTGCTTCTCCATGCAGTACAAACTCTGCTTCTGCACACCTGGAAGCCATGGGGAACTCAGCCTCGGCCTGGCACTGGGATGTCCCGAGAGACATGCACACAGCCTCTCTGCAGAGACCTCACAAAGCAGGGTTCCACTGCCTCCGTCAGGGTGAAGGCAGGCCTCCACTGCCTCCCCTCACAGTCCTCCCAGCTTCCCCCACCCCCACACACACACCCAGGGCACCCTGTACTGTAGGCGAGTTGGCCCACCCTGCTGCTTCTCAGTGGCGGCTTGAAATGGAAACAAATAACGAGACCCACTTCAAAGCCCCGCGGTGACCGTTACATGTGATCACACAGGAGCAGGCTCAGCATAGGGCTTGGCAAGTGTTGAGTCTCACCTGTCCCACAGGTGACCGGGCACTTGCTCCAGGGCCCATAATGCCAGGAGAACTCAGGTGGCTGGGCTTCACTGTGGCTGGCCCTCTGGATGGTATACTTGTAATGTACCCCAGGGTTTCTCTCCTGGAATAGCAGCTGGGGCAGACAAATGAAGGCCTATGAGCACAAGGGCTCTTCTCCATCCGCCCAGCACCTGCCCCTAGGATCATCTCCAGCCACCTCTGGCAACTGAGCTGGACTGGAGACCTACACTAGAGATGATAAAACTGAGACCAAGACTCAGAGACCCCAGCGGCTCAGCTTAGCCCAGAATCAGACCCTATGGAAGCCCTAAGGTTTCCCCCTTTGTATCCTGCCTTGGGACCGCCCCATTTATTCCTCCCATCCTGGCCCTGAGAGGCAAGCACCTGGATCCAGACAGGCTCAGTGGTGGGGCCTGGGGATGTGAGGGTCTCCCAGTTGCCCTTGCGTGTATAGGTGAAAGTAGTGCCTGCCACCTGGTAGTCCCCATTCCACTGGATGGTCCAGCCGCCATTGAGGAAGTACTTGTCTGGGTCCTCACTCCGCAGGGCCAGGAAGTTGGCAGCCTCGGCCACCTCCTCAATGAGAATCTCTCGGGCTCCGGCTGGGATCAGCCCTACATCCACATACCCTGTGGGCAGGGGATGTACAGAGTTTGGTCCCCGGGGTTAATCAGTCAGTTGTCCCCCTCCTTCTTGCTTGCACTTGCTTCTGCTGCTGAAGCCAATGACTCTACCATCAGCTCATTATTCTGAGTCCCCTCCCAAAAAATATAGGTATTGTATCCACGTCAGGTCTCAGAAAGGGTCCACGGATCCTTCCCCTACGGTTCATGCCCCAACACCACTGTCTGGGAAACTGGGAAACGGAACTGATCTTCATTAGTTCAGCCTGGCCCATCATCTCTCCCGTCCTGGAAAGCCACTCAGGTCTTTCCTCTCCCCAGGCAGCCTGACTTTTCTCTTTCCATTAAGCAGCAGTGCTCTGAGGTGTGCTCAGCACTGCTCCATAACATAAGACACTGTCGTTAGCCCCACTCTACAGATGACGAGATGAAGCACTGAGGTTAGGAGCTCTGCACAGGGCTCCTACAGAGATACAAGGCAGCCCTGGGAAGAAACACAAGCTGTGGAGCCAGCATTATAGCCTCACAGCCCTTCTGCCTTACAGGAGCAGGTTCTACCACAAGCTTGCCTCTAGCTGGGATTCTCCTCACCCAATCTCCAGAGTCATTCACCATGGGGCTCCTTCTCCACCTCCTATGAGAAGTCTTCCCTGATTTCCCTGACTTCCCAAGTCAAGACTTTCTAGCTTGGTGTTTCCCTCTCTCCCTGAAGTACATAGCCCACTGCCTTTGTCACAGTGAAGATTCCGTCCCCTGTCAGCTCTTCACCTCAGTGTCCCCCACAGTTAAAGCCCGCAATTGGCACTTAAGCAGTATGTGTGATCAGACCTCAAGGCTGAGACATGGTTCTGGGGATGTCTCTGAAACTTCAGAAGACAGCAGCCCTCTGAAACGTACACACCATTCACAGTCACTTGGAAGGACCCCTAGGAGGACGGGTCTCACTTGGAACAAGGACTCACTGACTGCTGCAAGGATAAGTCCCTGGCCAAACACGGAGGGCCCTGTTGCCACATCTAGTCTAGACGAGGAGCACAGGGGCAGGGAAGAGGATTACAGGCATACATTCACAGCCCAGCAGCCCCAACATACCCATGCCTTCAGCCTCCTTGAAGGTCCTGCTCACGGTATGGCAAGTAGAGCCATCCCCCCGGCACACCCCACAGCGGTCCTCCTCAGCACCAGAGTCAAGCTCGAAGTCACAGCCCACTTTCTGCAACAGAGAGAAGGTCCTTTGTGCTGGCTGCCTGCCCCCATGAGTATCTGCCAGGGCTCAGGGGAGAGACCCGAGGAGGAGGTCAAAAGCCTTTGCTTGGGTTCAATCCCTTCACTGTCATCCCACCTGATGACTGAGTTCCTTTCCCTCTGAGCCTCAGTTTCCCCAGATGAGGAAGGGGGGAACATCATTCATGCCTTAAAAAGAGTGTTAAGAGCATCCCAGGAGACAGGAGGCAGGAAGTGTCTCTTACATAAGGCTACAGCTAAGCATGGACGCTGTCTGGCCTACTGTGGAATTTTCTAGAAATAGGATTCACTATCAAAGACACTGGGTTAGCACCTCCTTCTTAAGCCTCCTCTAAACCCGGACCTTTAGCGCAGTGGCTTTAAAGGCAAGAAGCAGGGTGAGGAAGGTGGCTGGGGTCCTGGGCATGGAAGAACAGCAAGCACTAGAAATCAGAAGAACCATTACCAAGCACAGTGCCATCTGTGGGCTCAGAGCCCAGCATACCACCAGTACCGCCTTGCCAACCCCTTCTGGTGAGAGAGGAGGCAGTTGCCTAGGCTTTCATGACTGGAGCTGTATAGGTAAGCACAGCGGGATGAGCAGTAGGAAGCTACTGGAGACAAAGTGATAAGGTGGTAGTGACAGGAAGGTGCTAACTGTGGGGTCTCCATTGCCAGAGACAGTTGGGCTAGGATGCAGCCTGGAGAAAGCCAGGTAAGCCCTAGAGGTGCGTCTGGTGCCTGCCAGCAGGGCTGGGAGAACCTCTTGCGATCCCACACACCTTGCAAATGCCATCGATGCAGATGTCACGGCTGATGCGGCCTTGGTAGCAAGGGGTGCCATCCATCACAGCATCCCTCAGCTTCTCTCTATTGGAGTAGTTGAAGGGCCGGCAGTGCAGCTCACAAGGGTTCTCTGATGGGACAAGTAGAGGACTCATGGGGCAAAGCCAAGAGCAGGTGTCACAGAGGACACTAGGAAGACCCCTGCATCCTCCGTGACACACATCAGTGGTAGGCCAAGGGCTCCCAAGGGACACAAGCTGTCAGGGCATCTGTGGGGCTGCAGACTGAGGAGCTAGGAACCAACAGTCATCTCAAACATCATCAGGGAACCGCCAAGGACAGAGGGTCCTATATCACTGCACTCCATACATCCCCCACCTCTGGGCCTCAGTATCCGTGTGGGTAGCATAACTTACCGTCGTTGAGCACAGGCACCCATTTGTGTAGTTTCCCCTTGTACAGCATGCTATCAAACTGGCTACACTGGGTGTGGCGGAAAGAGGGACGGTCTGGTGGGCAGGCCTGCAGGTTGCAGAGCCGGTGCCGCTTCCGCTCTCCCACACAGTACTTGCCTTTGTTCTTAGGCCTGTAAGGAAAGCCATGGGGCTGTGAGCATGCTATTAGTGCCCAATGCCAAGCAACATCTACATCTTCTGCACCCAGATTCCCCTGGCTATCCTCCCCTCACCATGCTGCTCTGCCCTCAAGGGCTGCCACATACACCCCTCCCCCACCCCAACCCCCATTTCCAAGGATCTAAGGAAAAGTGGCAGCAAGATGCCTAGGCCCCTTAGCCCAGAACTGCTGTATGACCAAGAACAAATGCACTGCCATGTTCCGGACCTCAGTCTCCTTGTCTCTAAAATGGAGTCGGACTGCCTCTAAGATGGGTACCGAGAGGCTGGAACATGTAGTGGGCTGATGGGCTAGTAGTGTGTTGTTAGAGTTGTTTCTGGGGGCAGCATGCCTGGGCTGGGTCAAAGGAAGCCTCCAGGACCCACCTGAGTGAGAAGCTACCTTGGCTTGTCATCTAACCTGTACCTCATCTAAGCCAAGTCAGCCCTACACTGGCTGAGCTGGAGGCAGGACATGCAGAGGAGTAAGGACCAGAGGCCTGGTGAAGCGCCATCCCTGAGATGGAATTGGCTGTGAGTCCACCTGCCTGCCGTCCAGCCAAGCAAAGAAGTTTGTCCAGTGGGGCCAGGCAACCCCTTGTTTCATTAAGTCTCCCAAAGCCCCATTTAGATGAGAAAGCTCACCCGAAGCTACAGCCACCCCCTCAGTACTGCCCTGTTCTCTCAGCTGCAGCCAACCTCAGATACCTGAAGCAGCTTGTACTGGGTGTTTCCCACAGCATGAGGAAGGTTCAGTGCCTTACCCATATTGCCTGACTTTACCCAATGGCAGCTCGACTAGAAAGGCTCTGCTAGCACCCATTAGCACCGAAACTGAGGCCCGGAGGGGCAGTGGAGAAGGAAGGCCCTGGTGTGAGGATGGAGGACCTAGAGGCTGAGCATCCCAGGGCCCTGGCTGTGAGCATTCTCCTCTGCACCCTCCTCTCTGCAGCCACTGCCTTGCAGCAAGGTCTCTATGCCTCTCTCCAAGCTCTTGGAGATCCCTCCCCTCTTGGCTACTGTGTAAGCTCTGGGATACACTGCAGAACACTCCCTGGAAGTGTCCTCTGGTGACTTAGACACTGGACTCGGCCATTCTAGGGACACTTCTGAGAGATGGAGGCTGAAACAGAGGTAGTCTCTGCTATCAGCTGGTTCCATTGGGATCCTTCTTCCCAGCCTGGGCCCCACACTCACACAGGCTGTGTGCACTGTCGTTCAGAACTCCGTACGCCCACGCCACAGCTCCGCGAGCAGACAGACCAGGCACTCCAACCGGACCAGCCACCGTCCACCGTCTCGGGCTGGAAGCCCTCAGGGACGCACTCTCCATTGAGACACCACTACTGAGACATATGGGGGCAGACCCCGACACCTGTCAATCAACCTCACCCCATTGAGATCAAAGTGGGCAAGACAGTATCAAAGACAGAGGAGGAGAGGAGCTGTAAGATAGACTTTATGGTCACTCACAATGCAGACACCATGGTAAAAACAAAATAAAGCCTATGGTGACTGGGCCAGAGAATTGTAACAGCAATTAAGAAGGGCTCAAGAGAGCTGGAGAGATGGCTCAATGGTTAAGAGCACTGACTGCTCTTCCAGAGGTCCTGAGTTCAATTCCCAGCAACCACATGGTGACTCACAGCCATCTGTAATGGGATCCGATGCCCTCTTCTGGTGTGTCTGAGGACAGCTACAGCGTACTCATATAAATAAAATAAAAATAAATCTTTAAAAAAAAAAGAATAGCTCCAGATGGTAAGCCAAAGCTGACCCCTAGCTAGGCATGGGCCTCCCCGACCTCATATTCAGCCAGGGCTGAGGTTTCTCACTCACCTTGTTCTTCCCACAGCTCGTACCATCCACAGCAGCATCCATCTTGGAGTGACAGGTGGTCCCCACCGAGCACCACAGAGTGTAGCAGACATTCTGCAATGAGGCATGTTCATTAAGACACTCTTCCCAGCGATACCACCCATTCTGTCTCTACTGTCCCCCAAGAATCCCCTGCACACATTTCCATAGGGACAGCCTATCGTGTGAGTGTGCAAGTGTAAGGATCCTCTGGCCCCTCTCCCTCAGTCACGTGATATCATGGGGCCTTAGAGAGGGGCTAACCTCCAGGCTGAGTTGGTGCTGACAGCTGTCTGCAGCTGGCCACCTCTTCCAGCCCCAGGCTAAACCTCCTGAAACAGTCAAGATAGAAGTTCGTGTCATGTCTTTACGAGATGGTCTCTGGGACCCTAAAGAGCTGACTTTTCCCCCTTCTTCGCCAAATCCAGAGAGCTGAGGGACTTGTCCCTTAAGGCTTGATATAGAATCCAGACCTGGACCTGTGCCCACCCAAACCCAGGCCTCTACCACAAGTCACATTAGGTATTACCATGCCCCCTGAGGGCACACCCCAAGCCAGGTAGTTTCCCTGAGCCTGGCATTGTCAGGCTGGGGAGGGCCACCCACCTGTGCCTCCCATACCCACACTCACATCCACGTCCTCACAGTAGGCTGAGGAAGGCCCATACTGAAGGCGGCACTGATGGTTCACATCGTACAGGACACCGGGCAGCACCGAGGGGAAGTTAATGACGCCCTTGGATGGACGGTCATCTAAGCACAGGCCCCACCCACGGCTGAAAAACAAAACGGAAGGGAGGATAACTAGGGCAGCAGTGCAGCCTGAGACCCATGGGAGAAACCTGGGTAGAAGAACAGAGCAGGTGGGACTTGTGGGCCTGATAGGTCAGCAGGTTATGTGACCTCAGCCTACCAAAGCAGCTCTGAAGACCTCTCTCATCTCTCTGGAGCTCCAGTCAGCTGACGAATATCCCACCCCCACCACAGAGACTCTGGCATCCTTCTTCCAAAGGCCTGGTCTACCAAGTCCTCAAGTGGTTATGTTCTTAGCTTCTGCAGCACCTGCTGGGATGCTGAGACCCTTAGGCCAGGCTGGGCTGCGTCAGGCTCTGGAAACGGCCACACCACAGCTGACACAACAAAAGACCTCGGGGGGAGGGGGAGAAGGCTACCCAGCCACCTCCCACCCTGACCTGAGGGACCAGCCCTCTGCTTCTTATGGCCCATTCCTTCCTGCCTTCTAGTCACCATTCCAGGGCAGTGACAAGAGAATGGGCCAGTATGAACAGGTGCAGCCCACAACCTTCACATACTCTCTACAATGTAGTACCAAGAAAGGTGGCCATGCAGCCCCACTGAGCAGACAAGGAGCAAAGAGGCAACAGGACTCTTGAGGATGGCCTCCCAAGTCCCACCAACCACCTCTACCCTGACTATATACGTTCTGTGAGGTTGCTTGAAACAGGAGGGTGGGAGCTGCCAGCCCCCTGGGGCTCTTTTGGTCCTTCGGGAATGGGAGAAGGGTTCAAGGCCCAGAGCCTAAAGAGAATTGAGCCACAAAATTAGACACCTAGGAGCTGAAGGGGTTTGCAACCCCATAAGAACAACAATATCAACCAACCAGAGCTCCCAGGAACTAAACCATCCAATGAGTACACATGGACAGACCCATGGCTCCAGCTGCATATGTGGCAGAGGATGGCCTTGTTAGTCACCAATGGAAGGAGAAGCACTGGGTCCTGCCAAGGCTCGCTGCCCCAGTGTAGGGGAAGTCAAGTCAGGGAAGGGGTGGGTGGATGAATGGGGGGAAAACCCTCATAGAAGGGGAAGAGGAAGGGATGGGGGTTTATGGATGGGAAACTGGGAAAGAGGATAACATTTGAAATGTAAATAAAAAATCCAATAAATAAATAGATATGCACCTGGGTCACCCCGGCAGAAAGGACTTGGTTAGAAATAATAGGGGCAAGATCTGTGGGACACAGTGGAAGATAAGGACAACCCCAGGCCAGGTAGACTTGAGGACAGAAGGAAGCAGACCAGGGATCCAGGGTGAACATGGTGCTGGTTGGGGCAGGAAGAGAGAAATGTCCCAGGAAGAAATACAGAAGCAGAATCTGTCAGAGGGAATGAGGGGACACTAGTCCCTTGTGACAGTGTGCCAACTTCCTGCAGAGAGGGCACTGATGGGCTTGATGCTGGACAGCTAGAGAGATCGTAGCCTGCCTCTCTAATTGGCTGAGGGTATCATGTGGCCTCGGTTTACCCCACAGCCTCTCTGAATCATCACATCCTCATGTCTAAGGGGCTGATCTCAAGCTATAAAAGTACCCACAACAGTGTCGGTTTGGGAAAAGTCAGGGAGGTGGCCGTTCCTTCCTCTGGCTGGCTCACTGCCAGGATCCTCACCCAGCCAGACACACACCCAGGTTCCCACACCCATCAACTGTCCCTTCAGGGCTCTTCCTTATGCTAAGTATGGCAGGGCACCCCACATAGGGTTGAAGTAGACAAGGGATGCCCCGTAGGAAGCCTTACTGTTACCTGGATATTGCAAAGAGCTGTCTACTGCCTGCGTGCCAGTTTCCCTTCTGAGCTCTAGTCTCTGGTCACGGAGCAACTCAATAGGAGGCTGTTGGAGGTGAAGCAAAGGATTCCACACTCCCTTAGGCCTACCTCCCACTCTGCAAAACCCTAACTTTAAGATCAGGCACAAGCAGGGTTACCGAGGACTGAACAGTGGAGGCTCATGGGTGCTGCAGCCTTTCCACTGTCCCCAAGCACTACTCAGCCCAGAGGGGTTCCTGGGGTTCTTCAGGTCAGCTGTCTTAGACTAGCAGGCTCCCTGTCACCCCATTACCACACCCTGATCCTTCACCCTGTCGGCTTCCCTAGTCCTACCTCCACCCAGCTTCCCCCATGCCCAGCTTCCTCTCCTACCCAGCTTCAGTGTCAGCTCTAAAAGCCCTCAGAGTGTATCCCTGACTCTAAGAGAGCCTCTGTCCCTCTCTACCTACCTATACGACCCCCTCCCAACTGATGCTGTGCGCTCTTCGCCTTGAGTTACTGTGTTTCCTCTTCGTATAGTGAGAGCCTGCAGACAGGCTCTACATGTGGCCCACAAGGACAAGCCAAGTCTCTCAGTCTACTGGCACAAGAAGCAGATATTTGCTGGGAACCGAGGAGTGTGGTCACATAGGGAGAGTGGGTGGTCTGTACATTATGCTGAGAGTTCCCCCAAGCTGTGGAAACACTGCTGCACTACCCATTCAGCACCCACTCCCTCAGATTCCCGCCCTATTTGGGCAGAAACTATCTCCTGTCCCACCCCAGCAAGGAGCTAGTGGAGGGGAGATAGAACAGCCGCTCTTCCTGTTGTGGAGGGTCCCCTGATTTTTCCTGCTCCTGGACTTCGCTCTCCTTGCCTGTCACTCACAGGTAGAGCAGAGAAGTGTGCCCTGACCTGGGGTGCTCGACTCTCTCTCAAGCACCTTCAGGTGGTTCCATTTCCATCTGCAATGAGGGCCTCAGGCTCTCCTCCTACCCTCGGCCCAGGCCCCCAGCCAAGGTTCTCACACATTCCAGCAGCTAAAAGAACACTGACTTGCCTGTTCAGCTGTCTGTCCCAGAGCCAGGGTGCTGGGTGGCACTCTGGGTGGGGCAGCCGGAAACAAGCCCTGCGGGTGTTTCGGGGTCCTCACTATTCTGATTTCCCAAGCAATCTCATTCCCTGCCCCTCTCTGGGGGGAGGCTCACCTCCTCCCCAACCCCAGGCTACTTCTCTGGTTGAAGTTCATGGGGTCAACCATTTGGTAACTGCAGAAATAATAGCAACTGTGGCCATGCACTCATGTACTGTGAGGTAGGCACTGTGCTAAGCGTGCCTCGTGCTTTCTTGGTTAATCCTCACAGCAAACACGGAGGTTGTCCATCATAATATCTATTTTTGGAAGCTTAAGGGCTAATGTAACTCATCCGCTAACACGAGGTGACTGGGCCAGTATCCAAGTTTTAGTCACCAAACTGAACTCTTCATTTTCCAGTTGTCACCCCTCACACAAACCCTCTTCCAGCGGAGACCGGAGTCCATGCTCTCACTGGCCCAGAGGCCCTAGGCATGCATCAGGCTACCCCGTGGGGAGTGGGCTTCCAGGGAACCACAGCACACTGAGCAGGCCGGTCTCTGCTCTCTGCTGAAGCTTTTCTGCCCTGACATTTGAAGGATAAACAAAGCATAACTCGACCCGGGCAGAGGGTAAGAAGGAAGTGATGACAGCAGATGAGAGATGTCGACGGAATTCTGGAAGCTGGAAAGCAGATGGCCAATCGGTAGCTGAGTTGGGAAAGGGACAGAAGCTGAGAGCTAAAGCCTGTGAGAAGAAATGGTGGAGAGGCAGAATGCTGGAAGACTCGGGATCTCGGAGCGCCTTAGCTATCTGGGGCCAGCAGAGCTGAAGCCAGCTAATCTGAAGGTTTCTACTCCAAAGACCCAGGAGGATCTGGCCTAGGGATTCCAGCCACAGGCAAAGGCCCACAGTAGAGAGTCCTACAGAGAAAGGGACACTAATAGTCTATACAGTTAAGGCCGGGACACCAGCAAGCCCTGCCCTATTGGCTATGACAGACAACAGCAGACAGATGTGGCACTCTCCCAGGAGAGTAGCATCTTCTCTGGGTATCCCGAGTCACTCAGAAACATGAAGTCAGTTTCTAGCTTTTAAGGATGCCCCCCCTCTCCCCCACAAAAAAAGCTGCATCCCGAGAGGCTATTCAACAGTGACCCAGAGAGTCATAGCCAAAGCTATAGATCTCCCAATAGGCAGGTGTTTCTCCTCTGTACATTCTGTATGTGAAAAGCTGCCTTTGGCATCTCAAATAGAACTGGCACCAGGGAATGGACGTGTAGCAAAGTTTCCAAGATCGTGCCTGGCCATGCTTGAGGCCCTGGGTTTGAACAGCAGTATCCCACGCCTGGTCTGTACGAAAACAAAGTGAATGGTAGACTGTGTGCTAAGAAGTTGGTTAGGTGCCCACAGGGCTGGCTCAGTGGTTAAGTGACCCCCTATCCAACTGCACATAGTTGTCCTCCATCCCCCATACATGCACTGTGATGTGCAAGTGTTCTCTCTCCTCTCTCTCTCTCTCTCTCTCTCTCTCTCTCTCTCTCTCTCTCTCTCTCTCTCTCTCTCTGATACAGTTTAAAGGGAGAGAGTACGAAGCATCTTAACGTTAAAAAACAAGAGGACGGGGGCTGGGGATTTAGCTCAGTGGTAGAGCACTTACCTAGGGAAGCAAGGCCCTGGTTCGGTCCCCAGCTCCGAAAAAAAAAAAAAAAAAAAAAAAAAAAAAAGAGGACGAAGAGGAGTCGTGGGGGAAGGAATTTCAGACCAGGGAGATGACGCCACAGATAAAGGCCCTTGCATGACAACCTGAATTAGAGCCCCAGAACACACCTAGATTGGATCTAGAAAACCAATGCCCATAAGTTGTCCTCTGACCTCCACACATGCACCACAATAAATAAATAAATAAATAAATAAATAAATAAATAAATAAATAAATAAATGTAGAAAAATTTAGATTTAAACTCTTTTCTTATTTAGAATAGCTCAACAAGGGAGGACGACGAAATGGCTCAGCAGTTAAAAGCACTGACAACTCTTTCAGAAGACCCAGGTTCAATTCCCAGCACCCACATGGCAGCTCCCAACTGTCTACGACTCCAGTTCCAGGGGCTTTCGTGCCCGCACACAAACATACATGGCGGCAAAATACCAATGTACACAAAAGTAAAGTTTTAAAAATGGCTCAACAAAGTAAGAAAGGAAGGAAAAGCCCACGTTTGCTGCTCTCTTTGCTTGTTCTCACTGGGCCTGGGGAGCTGGTCACCTATTCTCCAATGTTGCTCTACATCTTCTACATACTGCTAGCTCTCCCCCCATGAGCTCCTGCCCATCCTCCAAGGCACAGCATAGGTACACTTTCCGAGAGGACCCTTGAGGCACCACATCTCCCAGGTGCCCCCCACATCACACTCCCTGGCATTGCACCCTGCTGTGGGTCAATGACAACAGATACAGGACCTGCCCACCCAGCCCAGGACTTACTCGAGGAACCTGGTGATGTACTCGCGGCTGCAGCGGGACCAGGTGAGTGGAATGCCTCTGTCGTACAGGAGCTGTGGAGACATGATGAAAGGCCGTTTCCCAATGGATTCACAGTCATTGCCGGTGCCGTCATGCTGAATGCCAAAACTGCGTGAGAGCACAGGCCCCAGGGGCAGGTGAGCAGCAGGAGGCCCCCAGGCCCCCTTTCCATGGAGGCCTGCAAGGGGTACAGTCCCAAGTCCCAGAGCTAGCTCTGTCACCTAATGTCCGCATGGCCTTGAGAAAGCCACATGCTATCTCTGAGCCTCAGTTTCCCTAATACAGACTGTGGGGATGACAGCGGTATTCTCTGGGTTTCCCATCTACATGTACTAGGCTAGCTTCAAATGAACCTGTTTTGAGACCCTCACAGACACATCCCTGTACCCAGATGGCAATCCAGGAGACACGGATTGGGAGTCTGTTGCTGAAAGTCTATTGAGACCCAACAACCTCCCTGGCCCCAAGATGACCTCAGGTTGTGAACTTGAGTTAAGAGGTCTGAGCCACCATGTCCCCCAAAAGTCTCAAGAGGTCATCCTTGGCTCAAGAAAATGTTCCTGAGCACCAACTATGAACCAGGAATCATGCCTACTACTAACTCACTCACTCCTCATCACCTCAGAGAGGCTGTGGAACCTGCCAGAGTAACACAGCCAGGAGGACTGGAGTCACCAACACAAACATGGCTGTCACTCAGTCCAAGCCCTCTGGCCCACAGAGCTCTCTGGGAGCCAGCCAATGAAGCTTTGGCACAATTCAATCCACCAACTCGCCAACCCCAGCAACTGGCAGCCAAGGACTCACTACTGAGTCTAGCCTCCTCTGTCTATGTGGAGCCCACAGAGGCCCATGAAGGACTTGACCCTTGCCCAGGGCCACAGAGCAGGCGGGAATGGAAGCGAATGACAAGAGGAAAAGGAGCCAGCACCGAGGGCAAGAAAGGTGGCCAAGGCTCCCACTGACTGACCATCCCCACTCCTCCCACGTGACACGCTACAGATGGGTCTCAGGGATACCCCAGCAGGCCTCACTCCCGCTCCTAGGGGAGCAGTCTTGTGGAGGAACTGAGACAATGCTGGGGCTTTGTGGTTGAAACTGCCATCTCAAGCTGTTTTACTCCCTCAGGTTTTGTGACCCCGGAGCCCTGCTGGCTGGTGCCCAAGGTAAAGTCGGGTTGCTAACTGGCAGTGAGGGTAGTTACCTGTGTCCTAGCTCATGGGCCACAGTGAAGGCCAGAGGCAGGCCAGTATCCTCACTGACACTACAGCTGAGCTGAGGGTGGCACAAGCCAGCCACGTGAGACAGGCCCAGGGTTTCACAGGGGTGGTTCAAGGTTGCACACAAATCCTTCCTGCAAAGAAAGAAGTAGTCACAGGCTGGCTTAGCCCAATGCCAAGAGGGCAGGGAGAAGGCCAGGCCACCCCAGATCGGGCAGCTAGGGCGTCGTTTCTCCTCACTCTGTTATCAGACCCACATATGGCCATTTGAAGCAGGTGCTTTTGTTCACATACCACCTTCCCTACACTCACTGGGATCTGAAAAGGGAATATGTGCCTAGAACAAACTATTTTTGTGCCCGTCCTGGTGCCGCAGCCCAGGAGAGGGAAGATAACTTCAGTGGAACTAAAGAACACACTCTGAGTCAGAGATAACTCAATGGTAAAGGCACTGTGGCCATCCTGGGTTAGATCCCTGGAAACTACATGATCAGAGGCCAGAAACAATGCCTGCAAGTTATACTCTGACCTCCATCTATGTGCTGTGGCATGCATATGTGCACACACACAGACACACAGAAATACATAAATAAAACATTTAAAAGTTGGAGAAAAATAAAATAGAGCCCCAGAAGGTAGGAGAGAGGGAGAAAAGTGCCATCGAGAACAAGTGACATGAGAGTGATTTGAAGGCCACTGCTCAGGAATGGACTCTTGGTCACCAACCTACACTAAATATCACAACACTGTGACTACACACTCTACACATACCATCATACCATACACACCACACATATGCCACACACATCACACATATACAGTCCACAAACATACAGCACATAGACCACACTCAATGCGTCTGTCACACACACACACACACACACACACACACACACTACACACACATGCATGCACACACATGCATGTACACATATACACACACTCACACCACACACACACTACATACACACCACACACATACACACACGCGCACACACACATACACACACACCACACACACTACATACACACACATGTGCACACACATACATACTCACACACCACACACACATGTGCACACACATACATACTCACACACCACACACACTACATACACACACATGTGCACACACATACACTCACACTCATAGACACAGAACCAGGGAGTCCTGAACAGGCCTTTGGGTTACACCTCTGCCCACTTCCTGCTTGAGTTAGGTAAACTCCATTGGACAAGGCATGACCATGGAGAGCTTGGATGGCTGCGAGGTGTTTGTGCATTGCTTCTGACAATAACAGGAGAATCCTCTATTCTAAGGCACTCCCATCCTTCTTGGCGAGGTACCTGGTAAGCAGGATGGCGGTGTCATGGTGCTGTGGGTGGTCATCCCCCTTCATGTTGACATTCTTCTGCCACCTACAGAAGTTCTTCAGAGTGTCATCAGCATGGTGTGTGATCTTTAAGTCCTTCTGTAAGGGTTGGGGGTCAGTGGGGAGAGTGTGGCTCAGGACTCATACTGAGCTCTGGAGGATCAGTCCAATTTGCCCCCACACCAAGTCAGGAGTCAGAGACTCAAAGGGCAGATTGACCAGACCTCCCAGTCGCCACCCCTTTGGCTGTAACTAGCCAGAGACTGTCTCAAGGACAAGAAGCATCAGAAGATACTGTCAAGGCCAAAGAGGCTGTCCTTCCTAGGGCACTCAAGGCACAGGGCAGGAGAGCTTACTGTTGGGGACAGCTTGGGACTATGTGGCCTCTCACCTCCTCGTCTTCCAGTATGATAAGGCGCACAACGGTGATGTGAATGGGGTTCCCAATGCTTGGATCGTGATAGAGTCCAGCCACCTACCCGAGAAGGACGGGGAGGAGAATCAGGTTACAACTAGCATACAGGAAATGGAACCCGGTGCCCACCCCAGCCACCCGGGAGCATGCACATCTGATCACATACACGATCACTCAGGGGGGCATACCAGCTGCACACATTACTGTGGTCATGTATGAACTGGTGCCTGCCCCTCTCCATACCTGCACTCACACCGCCCCAACCCAACAGTGACAGATCACACACAAAATCCTTCCAGGTCACTTCCTAGGGCTCTGGCCTTTTCGGGAAAATTTTTGACATCTACTTGCAAATACAAAGCCAACAGCAGCCCAGATCTCTGAATGATAGCTGCTTATCATGGGGCTCTAGCTCTTCTCTTTCTCTCCTGGGGAAGCCAAGACCAGCCTTCCCAAGGAGTAGACATGAATGGATCCTAAGAGCCAAGGCAGACGGTTGACCTTGGATGTCATGCCTTGGAAACTATCTCGTTTGTTTAATTTGATTTATTAAACTATTTATTTATTTATGCACACTTATATACAATATGTGAATGTGGACATTCACTTGGTGCATACATTTGAGGAGGTTGGAGGCCAACCTTCAAGGGTTCATCCGTTCTCTCCCTCCACCATCAGTTCTGGACATCAACCTCAGATGCCCAGGCACTGCAGGCAAATGCCTTTACCTGCTAAGCTCTCTCTCCAGCCCCCATCTTGTTTGAGATAGCTTCTTCTTTGACCTGAAGCTTGCTGATTAGTCTCTGCTGGCCAGCTAGTGAGCTCTTGGGATTTACCTGTCTCGGCCTCCCCAGCACAATGATTACAAATAAGCATGTGACACCTTATCTGGCTTTCTAATGTGGGGTTGGAGCCCCTGGTAAGAGCTTTGCCAATTGTGCTATCCCTTGGGCCCTAGACGTTCTTTTGGCCTCTAAACAGGTGAGGCAGGGTTCTTAGCCCTAGGGTCCTGTTCTTCCCAGTGAAAGGAGAAATGTCCAGGATACATATCCTCTTGAGGTCAGACATGGAAATAAAGTGATGCCAGGGGCTACCATCACCCCACATTCAGGCTGGATGATGGTCCCTTAATCACCTACAGGGGAATTTAAAAAACCAGCCTGCCTCTACCCAATAGAAACTGCTGAGCCCTGGAGCAAAATGCCTGACCGGGAGCCCATTAAGGCTGGGTAGTAGGTCCCACTGTGCGCAAGTCTTGACACACACCCACTTCTATCCCCTAGAACTCAGAAGAGGTGAGGTGAATCCTACTAACTATAGGTGGTCCTGGCCCAGCTGCAACCTCTTTCAATCTGAGCCCTTAAGCAGGGACACTGGGAAGAACAGGACCTGAGGGTGAGAACCCTGCCCTGCTCTTCCTCACTCAAGCAAACAGGCTTGAGTGAGACCCCTGAGGCAGAAGGCCTCAGAGGTCTTTTGCTCCCTAAAGAAGAGCAAGGAACCCGCAATGGCATCCAATCAGAGGACTACCTCAGAACTGCACTTCCTCAAGAGGACTCGGGCAGGGGGACTGTGATGTTAGCTGGTAAACATCAGCCATGGATACAGCTCCTTTTTAGAGCCCTGGATTCCCAGCCATACATCCTAGCTGATCACTGAGACACTTCTTTTAAGGTGGCAGCAAGCGAACCCTGGCCTGGGGGACAGAGCAGTACAGAGATCTTTTCTCCCAGGAGGCTTACAAGGATGAGCCTGCTGGCCTGCAGGTTCCTTCCTGCCCCTCAAGGAGGGATCTGGGAAGAAGGCCTTGACAACACCGTCAGCACAGGGCGGGGTGGGGATACTGGGTGAGACTTTGGAGACCCAGTTTGCCTTGCCTGGCTCTGCCTTGCCCCTTTGACTTGTATGGTAGCTTGAATGAAAATGGCCACCGTAGTCCCGTAGGGAGTGACACTATTAGAAAGTATAGACTTGTCAGAGGAAGTGGCCACTGTGGTCGCTTTGAGGTCTCAAATGCTCAAGCCACACCCAGTGCTTCAGTCTCTTCCTGCTGCCTTCTGACCCGGATGCAGAACTCTCCTCTCCTTCCCCAGCACCATGTGTGCCTGCCTGCCTGCTACCATGCTTTCCACCATGACAGTAATGGGCTGAAGCCGTAAACGGCAAGCCAGTCTCAGTGAAATGTTTTCCTTTATAAGAATTGCCACGGTCATGGCGTCTTTTCACAGCAATAAAACCCTAAGACAACTTGTTAAGTCCACACCTCCCCAACCCCCTGTCATCTCAACTGTCAGATGGAATCTAGAACAATGTGCCCAGCTCACAAAGTGTTACCGTCCACCCCAGCTCAGAGACCTGCTACGTCATCAGCTAGGAGACCCCAAAACTGAGCAGATATTTCCAGCTCGAAAGCTTGTAGATATCTCAGGTAGGGCTAGTCTAATTACGTGTGCCTGTCCCTAGCTCAGCACAGATCCTGACATAAAGCAAGAGGGATTTGTTCAGGGCATAACATATGCACCAACCAGACCACGAACAGGCACAGAGCTGGGTGACCCCAACCTTCATTCACTCACCCCGGCAGGGTGGCTCAGCACTCTGTGTGGTCTGAGGCAAGGGAGGGGCATGCACAGTGCAACTCAATATCCAAGAAGCCCCATGACTGTGTTCTATAATACATCCCCCTTCCCTGTCAGGGCCCGCTTCTCTCTACACTGGAGCCTGGAGACCTCCTCTTTCATGCTAGGAGCCTAGTCCACCCTCTGGAAGCCACCTGTCAGTATACCTATCCATATCACCCTTTATGTCCCATTGCAATGTCCCCTCCTCTGTCACTCTGTCCACCCCTGTAAAAACTGTAGCAATCTCACCATGTTCATGATCGTCAGCACATAGCTCTCCACCTGCGGCTGCCCGTGGTACTCCACCATCTTGGAATCAGCCACTACCAGGGTCTCCACCCACTTCTCTTTGCTGATTGATCGCTGCTGCCTCCGCTTCTGCTGCCGCTGTTCCCAATGTTCTCGCTGGTGCTTCAGCTCTGGGGACCCTGGAGGACAGAGATGAAGTCGATAGATTCCCCCAGTACTACTGAGCTGTAAGGCCCCAATAATACAGGTTGCTAAGACTAGAGTAGAAGCAGGAGAGAGCAGCAGAAGGCTGCTCACCAGTATCCCTGCTGGAACTGGCTATGGGCAGGGCAGCCCAGCCACTTGAGAAAAAAATGATTGACGGAGTCAGAGACACCATAAGCAACATGTGGAGAGAGCAGAGGAAGATGAATTATCAACATGGACAAGGGAGATGAATAGCAATAGGAGGGACAGTCCAGGGGAACCGCCATGCCCATGCCACAGGTTAATAGAACATCAAAGGCTAGGGTGGTAGGTCTGTTTAACTAGTCCAATGGTTCTCAACCTACCTACTGCCGTGACCCTTTAATAAAGCGCCTCATGTGTGGTGTCCCCCAACCATAAAATTATTTTTGTTAATTATTTTTGTTGCTACTTCATAACTATAATTTTTACTACTGTTATGAATCATAATGTAAATATCAGATATTCAGGATACCTGATATGCAACCCCTGTGAAAGGATCATTTAACCTACTCAAGGGTCTTGACCCATCGGTTGAGAAGCACTGCTCCAGTCCAAGAGAGCCTGGCGTGAGGGTGTTCAGAGAAGTTTCTAGAAAGGATATGAGTCTCCAGGTAGTCCCTAACCCCAATGCCACAGGGAGATACATACCTTGCACCCCACAGGTGCCTGAAGTCCTTGAGTCGTCCTGCTGCCCAGAGCATTTGTGCTTGTACACCATATGGGGCTGGGCATGTCCAGGCTGAGCTGGAACTTCATCCAGAGGTTCAATGAAGTAGTCCTCATTGGAGAGCTGGAACACACCTCTCTGGGAAAAATTTACCAGGGACACAGGTTGGCACAATTGCCTTTCCACATACCCCTGCCCTGCCTAGTTGGGCCCCACCTCCACAATCTGGACCCACAATAGATAGATAGGGCAACTCCCTCCTTCTGGGCTGTTGCTAATTCTTTCCTTGCCATTCTGCACAGCCAAGGGCTTCAAAGAAAAGCTCAGGGCCCTTACTAGAAGCCTCTTGAAGCATCCCCAAGGCTTTGTCCCATCCCTGACACACCATTAGGAGGGAGAAAGTGGCCTGCATTGGAATCTGACAAGATGGCGTTTTACACAGTCTCAGAAGGCCCTCCTGAGTCGGATGGCCCACGTCCATGTCCCCAGGATGTTTTGTGCTTCCTGTGCCTGCCAGTCTTCTCCAGTCACCATGCCCCCTCCCAGCTGGCCATTGCTTCTCTTGACCTCTTCAGTCTCCCTGAGGCAATGAATCACTTCAAAAGCAGCTCTGTCACACCCAAGCCACCCAGTTGCCATGGCCACCAAGATATTCTGCTCCCTGAGTCCACAGATGGCCAGAAAAGGAAAACTGGCAGAAGCGCTTTGGACGCATCTGCCTGGCATAGAGTTCAGAGAATGGAAGGTCGTAAGACACATTCAGGCAGGCCACCGTGTCCCTAGCAAGCTGGAGACTCCAATAGAGAGGAAGGGGTCACCCCCTTTAGACTTCTCCCACTAGCATCAATTAGACCCCACAGAGCCAAGAAACCCAGAGTACCAGAAAGTACACCTGCTTTAGGGACTACGGAAGGGGCTTTGAATCAGCCTCCACCCCTTAGGCAAGGTCTGCTTGAAACTGTTCCCTTTCTGTGTGGAACGGGAAGAACTCCTCTGCTCAGCCTCTATACAGGTTCAATGAGAGGAGCTGCACCTAAGAAGCAGGCACAGGCTTCTAAACCAGACCAGATCACTGTGCAGATGGGCCGCTCAGGCCTGGGCACTGTGCAGCTCACGGTGCATGCCTTTTGTTTCTGGTCTCATGGTTTCACCTGAGCCATTTTGGTGAGAGACCTTTGGAAGCAGTGGATGGTTGTGTCTGTGTACCCCCATTCCAGCTACACCCCTCGGGGGTTTGATGGTGCAGAAAGCAAATGAATAGTGTAACCTTTGGGAAATGGAATCCCACAGGCAATTAGGAACTGTCTTAGAGGCTAGCAGAGGAGGGAAAAGAGGGGTTTCTGGGATCTCTAGGCTGGGCTGCAAGGCTAAAAGACAAAGGGTTTGGCTCGTAAGTGAGTTTGCAGAGAAACGCTCATAACTGGCACCCCAGGGGAAAGGGGTCAACTGCTTACTTAGCCTCTACAAACTCTGGGGTCTCTGGGGTAGTAGCTTCCTTGCTACCCAGGACATTTTCAGAACTCCAAGAATTGGATCCCATAACAAACAAACAAAGCCAGGGCCGTAGTGGTACACACCTTCAATCCCAGCACTCGGGAGGCAGAGGCAGGATCTCTGAGTTCAAGGACAGAATGGTCTACAGAGTGAGTTGCCCAACCAAGGCAAACAAGGATTCTGACACACATAAAACTTTCAGGCTTTCTGTCCTTTAGAACAAGGAAGTCTGCACTGCCGTTTCTGTTTCCCTCATAAGCACGGAGCTGACAGAGGAAGGGTTATACTGAGCAAAGCCACCAGCCAGAGTCCATGTCGCACCAACCCCAGCCCTCCCCGCATGCATCCCAGAGAACTCACTAGGCCATCACAGGCGCTGATGGCTGCAAAGCCACCTTCCAGCTCTGGGTCTTGGACATCGCCAAGCAAATGGCAGGTTGGGACACTGGTTTGGATGTGCACGTTGCTTAAGTTGCTGCGACGTCGGATCTCACTCACAAAGCCGGGAGCCAGGAGATAAGGGTTGGTGGTCAGGTTGAAGAGCAGCTCCCGCCCTTGGTACTGCAGCTGGTAGAAGGCGGATGAGGCCTGCGCAGCAGACACATCCCGCTTACGCAGCACCCGTGGCCACAGCTCATAGGACAGGAAGGAGCCTCCAGCATCCACTCGCACAGGGTGCACAATATCCAAACCCGCCCGGCCCTCAGTTGGGAGACCTGCAGAGAGAAAGCAACATTTAGGTCCAAGGCAGACTCGGAGGTCTAGCCGATCACCAGGAACTAGAGAAAGGGCAGCTAAGAGGTGGCAGGATACCTAGATGCAAATTCCTACAGTGACTAAGCAGAGTGTGGAAAGTTTGTAATTCCAGCACTCTGGGGGTTCATTGAGACCCTATATCGAGGGCACCCCCCACTATACGAAACCATCCCACTTAAAGCGCAGCTCAGCGTTACAGCAGTGTCGCACGAGGCGCTCGGCAAGGAGGCTTCTCCAATCTTATCTCCAACCCCTCCTTCCCTCTGCTCGATCTCCCAGTCTCAGCAAACCAGATGTCTCCCCACCTCAGGATTGTTACTCCCTGTGTCTGAACAACCTCCCCTCTGTCTTCCACCGTCTTCCTTCACCTCTGCTCTGAGACATGATGTTGTCAGAACAGCAGCTTTCAAGCCAAACCCTGGTCCTCAGTTAGAAACCGTCTTCACCAAGAGTCACACCATTCTGAGTACAGGGGTCAGGGTGCAATGTCTCTACCTCCTGCTCATACACGTGAACAACTCCTATTGCCAGCATTTCGAGGACTAACTGGTAACTAACTTACTTGTGCTGCTAAGGAAAGACGCATGTGAATACATCAACATAATACCAGAATCACCAGGTGTGGGAGTTTGCCACACCAGATAGAATCTTCTCACTTTGCACTTTAAAGGAGTCCCAAGATTGAACATGGCAGGCACACTGACCTACCATCATGAGCCTTATCCAGAAAAGCTGTCACCGTGAGGAACCTTCATCTGTCCTGGGGATTCCGCTCAAGCAGTTTTTTCTGTCAGGGACATATGGCCCGCTTAAAACTGACACTCAAGGGGTTGGGGATTTAGCTCAGTGGTAGAGCGCTTGCCTAGCAAGCGCAAGGCCCTGGGTTCGGTCCCCAGCTCCAAAAAAAGAAAAAAAAAAAACCTGACACTCAAAACTGCTGCCACCTGGACCTGCATTTGCTAACCCTGAGCTCCGACAGCTCTGTGGCTCGCCGGTCATGAAACTTGCTTGGTCCTGCTTTGAAGCTGGCTGCCTCTTTATCACATTCTGTAACATTTATATAGAATTGTGTGATGGATGATGTGCCAGCGAGAGTTAATATTAGTAACTAAGATGAGACTAGGGGGCTAGGATGGATGGTTCCGTGGGTGAAGTGCTTACAACTCTAGCACAAGGGCCCGAGCTCAATCCCCACAACCAAGGTTTAAAAACCAGGTGTATTGGCATGTATCCGTAATCCCAGACCTGGGGCAGGCAGACAGGAAAATCCATAGGCCTCCTGACAAACCAGCCATTCTCACCAAATCGGTAAGACCCTCTCTCAAAGGAGGTGGACAAGAAGTCCTGAAGAGGACGCCCAAAGTTGTCCTCCCTGACTTCTACAATGTACACACATGCCACACACACACACACACACACACACACACACACACACACACACACACACACACACACACACACACTTCAGAAAAACAATAATGAAATAACCTGTTTACTAAGGGCTGGAGAGAAGGCTCACTTGGTAAGAAGACCACTGCACAAGAGTGTGAAGAGTTTGGATCCCCAGAAAAAGCTGGGTGCAGTAGTACCTACCTGGAACCCCAACTCTGAGGAAAGGAGTAGGAAGACAGGCAGGTCTCTGAAGGTCATTAGCCAGAATCAACAAGTTTCACGACCAGTGAAAAACTCTTCCTCAGAAGTTAAGGTGAGAGTACTTGAGGAAAGACAACGTCTACCTGTGACCTCCACGTGCATGAGTACATGGAAATGCCCACGCATATACACTACCCAGTAAACGCACAGAGAGAGGTGGGGCAGGGGGGAATACCTGTTTGCTGATGACTATGAGTACCAATTGATTTAAGCTAGGAATACTCAGTGAATTACAGCCAACAAATTCCATTAACTTCTTGCTTTGTGTCTGTTTCTCCCATGGTTCATGCGTAACCTCCTCAAAGCCCTTGCTCAAACACATCTCTGTGAAGCCTCTCTTGGCTGTTTTATTTTAATATTTTGACTCACTGGCTTTCTCTATCCCCCTTCCCTGTTTTGTTTCTCCCCTACAGCAATGACACACCCTGTCACTTAACGTCTTTTGTCATGTGTCCCTTAGCTCCCTCTCTCCTCACAATGTCATTTCTAGGAAGGTGAAGATCTTCATGTTGTTTGTTGAAGAATTTAAGTGCTACAAGTGTTTGGAACACAGCTGTTTTTCAGGAAATGTCTGTTGAATGGATGTGTGGGATGGAATAACAGTAGAACTTACATTTCAGGGGCTTCTCTGAGGACTGAGCATACTAAGTCACTCTACACACAGTGGTGCCTGGCCCACTAGACTCCGCAGACATTGTTGGGATTGTTAGCCTGGTGGGGTGTGTCTGCAGATGCCTGTGGGATATGCACATATCTGTTGCCCTCCTGGGTTAGGGAGGAGGACCATCCAGACCGGGCCCTGGGCCCTCTGCTGCCTTTCTAGCCGGCTCATGACTTCTTCCTTTCAAAGAGTCCTTGTGAAGAAAGCACTCATGAGCTGGAGAAAGTCTGAAGACCTCAGCTTAAGCCCTTAAGGTTTAGAACTGTCCAGAAAGGAAAAACATTCTTCACATTGTCTATTTGTCTCTTGGTTTGTTTTCCACTCATCCCTTCTAAGAGAAGCATTTGCAAATGCCTTAGACGCAAGGAAGATCAAAGAGAGGTCCACCATACGGAATTATAGCTCTCAATATAACCTTGAAGGTGGAGTGCAGAATTGTGTGGTCACTGAGTCACTAAGCAAGGTCTAAGGACGACATGAGCAACAATGGTTATTTTGAAGTCGTGATGAGCAGTAAAGCTTACTTCAAAGTTTCTGCATCAGTGGGACAAGAAAATTAGGGCTGGGGAGAAGGGATGGCGGTTAAGACACATGCTTCTCTTGCAGCGGACCTGGGTCCAGTTTCTAGCACACCCATGGCAGGTCACAAACAACTGTACCTTCATATTCTCTTCTGCCCTCCTCTGTCCTTTGTACACATGTGGTACACATGCATACACTTAGCATACACAACATAAAATAAATTTTTTAAAGATGTATTCATTCATTTATTTATTTATTTATTTAATGTATGTGAGTACCCTGCCGCTGTGTTCAGACACACCAGAAGAGGGCATCTGATCCCATTAGAGATGGTTGTGAGCCACCATATGATTGCTAGGAATTGAACTCAGGACCTCCAGAAGAGCAGTCAGTGTTCTTAACCGCTGAATCATCTCTCCAGCCCCAATAAATCGTTTAGGTTAAGAAAAAAATGTACTTGCAGAGCTGGGAAAGATAGTTAGGTCAGTCAGTAAAGTGCTTGCCTTCAAGTGTAAGTTCGATCCCCGGAACCACATAAACATCCAGGCCAGGTGATACACACTAGGTGATCCCAGCACTAGGGAGGTGGAGGCTGGGCATCCAGGGACTCCATGGCCAGCCAGTCTAGCTAAATTGGCTAGCTCCAGGCCAATGATAGCCACTGTCTCAGTGGAGGTGAATGTCTTTCATAAAGATGATACCAATGTTGTTCTCTGGCTTCCACATGTATGTGTTAATATTGGGATTCATTGAGAATGTTCATAATTAAGTATTCATATTTCATAAATTTAGTGTGTTAGTCTTATGCATAACTAAAGAAAAATGCTACATGTCTTTTGAGGTTGTAAAAGTTGTAGGTGTAATATTTTCCAATCCAGGTTCATCACTTCCTGGGATTTGTGGTTCCCTCGGGCTGAAGACTCTAGGTTAGGGCTCCAAGAATACGGTATTATCAGACTGCCTTCCAGGTAAGAGAGCGAATGAGAGGTAGAGTAAGCTAGCGCCACACTCTGAGAGTGAGAGAATGACGACTCGACCCTGTTTCCCAGACGGCTTCTCTTCAGTAATATCTGTCTATACTCTCACACGTCTGTCCTTTCTCATTATCAAGATGAAGAAACTTGATGAGACACGTTTCCTAGAAGTCCATAGCTAGATTCAGAAGGGATCTCAGAGATGTCGCTCGGACGGTGGAGTGATGGGTAGCATAACACGAGTATATGAGCCTGAGTGTGTAACCACCAGCTTGGCAAAACTGATGGCACGCACCTGTAATCCCAGCATTTGGGACGGGAGAAATGAGAACCAGAGATCTAAGGTTATCCTTAGCTGCATACAGCGTGTGAGTTCAGACTGAGTTATTTAAGACCCTCAAAAACAGTTAATTTTTCTGCACACCTACCACAGTGGTGCTGGGAGCCCCTGCTCTTCCATTGTCCCCTAGCCCTTTCCCTCTCCGAAGTTTGTAGACTCCGGGGAACAGCTAGGAAACTCGATGCTCTGATTCACTGAGGTTGTCAGCCAGATATCTGACCCCTCAGGCCCAGAGGAATGTTCTGGTCCAAGTGTCCTGCAGACATATCCTGAACTCTTGGCTGCCACCTGCCAAGCTGGGAGGCTGAGCCTACTCAGAGGCTCAACTATGGCCACGTTACAGAACCAAAGCTTCCCTTCACCTGCTGCCAAAACTCACACGGGGCGCCTCTCACATGCCAATGGCGCACTCCTACTCAAGACATGGCCCTCTGCCCACGGCTGCCCTGACCTCCCTCAGAGGCACAGGACGAGTGGCTCTGAGCAAGTCTTTCCAATCAATGAACTTCACGGGGTGGGGGAAGTGCAGAGAGTTCCCAGACTTCCTGGACAAGAATTTCTTAAAAACAAATTCCCAGGCCCCATCCCAGACTCACTGAATCAGCATCTCCACAAAGGAGGATGAGGACGTTTCTTTTTTTTTTTTTTTTTTTAAGCAAAAACCTCAGGGAACGAACTGGACTGTGAGGAAGGATAGAAATCTCCCACTGGGAGTGAACTTGACTGACTGACCTCAGTCAGAGCTTTGAAAAGCTCTGGGCACATAAGACCTAGCCCACAAGCTGCTATTCTGTAGGTTTGGGGTTCTAGGGTCCCAAGACGTATTGCTGGGTGATCACACCTTCCCAGGGGTTCTAGCCAGGTCCTTTCAGAGGCTGGTACACTTGCTGTCCTGGCATCCTGAGAAGAGTGATTGAGACTACTACCCCATGACCTGGAGACCTGTTCTACTTTTTGGCAAATATGTTGAAAAAAATTAGCCAACTTCTAATGTTTAAAAATTATATGATCTGGGCTGGAGAGATGGCTTATCAGGTAAGAGCACTGACTGCTCTTCCAGAGGTCCTGAGTTCGATTCCCAGCAACCACATGGTGGCTCACGACCATCCATAATGGAATCCAATGCCTTCTTCTGGTGTGTCTGAAGACAGCGACAGTGTGCTCATATACATAAAATAAATAAAATAATTTTTTTTTGGTTCTTTTTTTCGGAGCTGGGGACCGAACCCAGGGCCTTGAGCTTCCTAGGCAAGCGCTCTACCACTGAGCTAAATCCCCAACCCCATAAAATAATTTTTTAAAACAATTATATGACCTTTACCAAAAAAAAAAAAAAAAAAAAATTCCAAGTCTTCCTTGAAGTCTTGTTATCTACACACATCCGACCTAAACTCCTACCTGTCAAAAGTGGCTGGAGAGGGCTGGAGAGATGGCTCAGTGGTTGAGAATACTGACTGCTCTCCCAGAGGTCCTGAGTTCAAATCCCAGCAACCACATGGTGGCTCACAACCATCTGTAATGGGATCCGATTCCCTCTTCTAGTACGTCTGAAGACAGCTACAGTATGCTCATATATAATAAATAAAGAAATTTTTTTTAAAAAATGGCTGCAGAAAAGCAGTGAGTCCTCCTTCAAAACCTGTGTTCCCCATCTGTCTCTGTCCCCACTACTTACTATTGTGGCCAGCACTGAGGCTGAGTGGAGACAGGTTGCCTGTTCAGTTCCACGCACGTATTTTCTCTCATTCAGTCAGAAACTTCATCTCTAACCAAAGTGGAAAGAGCAATAAACAGGCCAAGACCCCTTTGTTCTAAACAAATCTGTCTTTCCACCAGCCTTGTTTGCTCATTTCTGTTATGAAATGCTGGGTTCACGGCACCTGGTGTATGCCCTGGATCCTAACTGGGAGCATTCAGTGTTCCAAAGTCCAGGAAAATGCAAAAGACACTGCCCTACCCTCATTAAATAGAGAGGTTGGCACAAGGCATCCACAGCCTCTCACCCTGGCGCAGCATAGAGAAAGTCCACGCAAAGGAAGGAGACGCCCCTTGCTTAGACTGGACTGGGATGAAGATCTCTTCATCAGAGACAGCTCACTGTAAACCACGGGTCCTCAGACTTGCTCACATGTCCTCAGAGAGTTCACATGTGCCATGTGAACTGAGTCACCTCCTTAGCCTGAAACCACGTCAAAAGATAAGCACAATGAATTAAAAGATGAGTAATTCTCAGTCACCTACCAAAAGACCCTGGGAGAGACTTGGGTGGCTGAAACCATCAGCCCCTAGTGGTCGTAAAGGATAATTGCAGGTTCAAATACATTCTCGGGGGCTGAAATTCCCATGGCGTAGCAGCTGGCACCACCACCCAATAGGGCGCCAGGGGCTCATGGCAAAGTGTTCTGCCAGCTCAGGTCTGCCTTGAAGTGACTGAGCTCCTGCCCCACGACACACACTCCTGTGATAAAGACTCTGCATATCACTCCTAGGTGACAAATCTCACCCCAGAGCTTCTTGCCAGAGAAATGCCAACATTGTACCAACCCTCACCTCACTATCAAGAGCCTAAATTACCATCCAGCCCTTCAAATGACCTGCAGAAGTACACACACACAGGGCTTGCAGAAGAAAATACAACGGGTGTGAAGGGAGGGGGCAGTCATAACCCACTGGGCAACCCCAGAGACCTTGAGAAAAAAAATTTAATATGAATTTTCCTAAAACCTGAGCCTAGAACATGCTCCTTGATCTTCTATTTAGTGGCAAGAGTCCACACTTAGAAAAAAAAAAAGACGAAGAGGTCCACAGCCTCAGTCAGAAATCTTGAGACCAGAAACAGGAGGACCTCACACTACATATCTAGAGGGATTCCAAAGACACACACTCCACCCTGGTGGGCAGCAGTAACTCGGTTAGTGACGGGAGGGTGGCTGGCCTGCTGGCACCCTGGCAACAAATCCAAATAGCGGGGCTCATCGAAGACCAGTAATCCTATGGTGTCTGTCTAACAGGGTAATAACGACAATGGCCCCTACATGGCAGTTACTACCCAGTAATAAGCAACTGATCTTCAGTATTTCGGACCTCATAAAATCCTAAAAGGTGGACCTCTCCCGACTACACACACCTTCCAAGGACCCAGGCCCCGGGGCTGTTTCTTCTCTCTCTTTCCACTGCCCTCTCTGACAGTTCACACTAGTCTTTTAACCCGTCTCTGTACCCATAGAAGAACTTTTTATACATGCCGGCTGCCTTGTGGTCCCGGTAACACATGATGAGAAATAAGAGTAAGGCTGGCTCCTAGCAGCTACTCACATACGCACATACCCAACCTTCTTCAATGCTACTGTTAGGTGAATCCCAAAATGCTGCTCTCCTCCACCACACCCCTCAGTGGTTTAAATGTTCCTGGCATCAGACCCATAGCTACAGTATCTTCACCAGGAAGGCAAATGGTCTAATCCGGCCCAGGGCAGATCTTCCTTGAGGTCCTCCTTGCCCCATCCATATTGGTCCAACTCAAGAGTTCATCTATCTCTCCAGTCCCTTCATCCCTGTCATACCCTTGAATTCCTCGCCTGCTGACACTTGACCAGCCCCCATTTAGCCTAGAGCTTCCTAAACACAGGCTCTGGGGTCTCCCACATCCCTGACTCTCACAGTCCCAAACCCGCTGCTCCAGGCTCGCCAGAAGCGCGCTGCAACCCAGGTCGCGGCCAAACAAGAGCCTGGACGCTGGCCAGAGGCTCGTCGGAGGCCGGCCGGCCGGGCGGGGCTGGGAGAGTTAACCCAGGGCGGAGGAAGAAGCTCCGGCTCCCCACTCCCCTCCCTTGAACACTTGGGGGAGGGGGAGGCAGGAAATGCAAAGACGATGGGGACCCGGACCCCCGCGCCCGCCAAGCACAGAGGAACGGCGGCGGACCCTGGTAGACCTGAGACCTGGCGCGGTCCCCAACAGTGTCCTGGCTAGTTTGCTTTCCAGGAGAGTCACCAGAAGGAGAGTGTGAGAAGCCGTGTCTCTCGCAAATCGTTCAGCCCACTCAGAGGAACGCTGTCCCCGGAGAGATGCACTCAGCACAGCACGCGCGGCGGGGAAGCCGAAGCCCAAAGAGCACAAGCTCACTCCAAGGGCAAGTCCCGGACGCCAGCTGAGTGGACAACTGAAGGATGGCTCCCGGTGAGTGCAGCTTTTCTCAGCTACCAATCCGACCCCGGCTGATCCCTAATCCCAGGGTAAACCGGTCCCGGCGCGGGGTGCCCAGAGAAGCCGCTGGGATTGCCGGAAGGATGGCAGGGTCAGAAGGGTCCCAGAGGCTCATCTACCCACCTGATGCAGGTCCGAGGACGTGGGGCGCCAGAGCGCACAGGATCAGGAGGAGATTCAGACCACGGTGCATGGCCAGAATGGGGTGGCCGCAGGACGACCCCTTGTGCACGCCTTGGTCTGCGCCTTTGCGCCCTAGCCGGGCCTGGGTCCGACTCAGGACATGGCTGGTTTTAAACTCTTCCCAAGGTCCAGGTCCTGACTCTAGCCGCCGGGCAGCTGCACTCGCTCCTCCGGCAACAAAGACTGCAAGGCCCGCCCCCTCAGCCAGCTGCCCAGGCAAAGAAAGAGAGCGAGAAGCCTAGGGGAAAAAAAAAGAAAGAAAGAAAGAAAGAAAAGGAAGGAGGGAGGGAGGGCGGGAGGGGGAACAGGGCGCCCACCCCCGCCCCGCCCGGCGGGCTCCTGCCCCCGCCCCCACCGGCCTCGCCCCGCCCCCGCCAGGCCTCAGAGCCCCGCGGGCGGGCCACCCCTTACGGAGCACGGTCCCCACCCTACAACTTAGGCTCTGGACCGCCTGCAGGGCTAC
The DNA here is from genome assembly GCF_011064425.1 of Rattus rattus. Taxonomy (NCBI): domain Eukaryota; kingdom Metazoa; phylum Chordata; class Mammalia; order Rodentia; family Muridae; genus Rattus; species Rattus rattus. Next base: position 5,379,943 of record NC_046165.1, on the reverse strand, counting down.
AGACGTCCCCTGGCGGTGGAGCAGGCCCAGGCCATCTGTACCCTCTGAGGTCCCCCCAAAAAATCTGGAGTTCTGCAGTTTCTTGTCACCAATCTGTGTTTCAGATGTTTTGGGGTCCCAGGCAAAGAATGCCTGCCCTTCAGAGAAGGAAACCTGGAAACTCCCAAGAGACCGAGATGGCACAGAGAGGAGGCAGGATCTCCTTGGGGGGCTTCTAGATTTGTGTCCAAAGTCAACCCAGGAAAGAGGCCTAGGCCCTTCTAGACTGGGCAGCGGTTTCTTCCTGGAGATAGAGTTCTGATTCCTTGTCTCCAGATGCTTTCTGCATCTGTTTCCCGTGGAATCAGGACAGAGTTCTGCCAACAGCCTGGAGACTCTGCTGGGTCGAGAAGGGACACTGGCAGCCTGCTGGCCGGCCAACCTTGCCTCATATTCCCAAAACCCTTCTGTCCTTGGTGGTCTTAACCTGGTCTGGTCTTACCCCTTTTTAGCCTATACTTCCAGGAGCAGACCAGGAGAACACACACACACACACAGACACACACACACACACACACACACACACACACACACAGACACACACACACACACACACACACACACACACCACACACACACACACACACACACACACACACACACACCACACACACACACACACACCACAGACACCACACACACCGCACACCACACACACACACACACACCACACACCACTGCACACACACACACACACACACACACACACACACACACACACACACACACACACCACACCACACACACACACACACACACACACACCACACACCACACACCACACCACACACACAGACACACACACACCACACCACACACCACACTCACACCCACACACCCCACACACACACAACACAACACACACACATACACACACACCCCACACACAACAGACACACCAACCACCCCACCCCACACACACACCACACACACACACACACACACACACACACACACCACACACACACACACACACACACACCACACACACACCACACACACACACACACACACACACACACCACACACACACACACCACACACACACACACACACACACACCACACACACACACACACACACACACACACACACACCACACACACACACACACACACACCACACACACACACACCACACACACACACACACACACCACACACACACACACACACACACACACACCACACACACACACACACACACACCCACACACACACACACACCACACATACACCCCACAACACACACACACACCACACAACACACACACACCCACACACACACACACAACACACCCCACACACCACACACCCAACACACACCCACAAAACCACACACAACACCACCACACACACACCACACACACCAACACACACCCACCCCCACACACACACCCACCAACACACACACCACACCCCACACACACCACACCACACACACACACACCACACCACACACACACACCACACACACACACACCACCACACACACCACACACACACACCCCACACACACACCACACACACCACACACACACACCCCTCACACCCCACACAAACCCACCACACACACACCCACACACACACACACCACACCCCCCACACACCACACACACACACCACACACCACACCACACCACACCACACACACACACACCACACACACCACACACACACACACACACACACACACACACACACACACACACCACACACACCACACACACACACACACCACACACACACACACACCACACACAGACACACACACCACACCACACACACCACACACACACACACACACACACACACACCACACACACACACACACATACACACACACACCACACCACACCACACACACACACACCACACACACACCACACACACCCCACCTTCACTAAACCTGGTTATACCCTGAGAGTGATGTACTTGCACAGCCCAACTTCTCCCCTTGGCCACTCTTTGTGTCCCCCACCAAGGTACACGGGGACCCATACAGCTCCTTGGCAGTCTCACAGTCTCTCTCATACCTAGGAGCTCACTTCTTCTACCTCTCTGCTGTCCGGCTCCCTTACCTCTGGGGAGACTTGTACAATGCATGCCCTCTGCTCTCTTCACAGGCATCCTGGGTGACTCCGTCTTGGTTCCTTTCTGTCTTGGGACCACCCGAGGCTGTGACTGCTGTCTACTCACCTTCTGCACTGTTTGTTTCGTTTTGGTTTCTCCAGTCCCTTGTCATCTTTCTTCTCTCTCTGTCCTTGGCCTCTTCTGGTTCCATCCTCTCTCTCCCTCCACCTCTGACATCTCTGACAGTGGCAGGAACAACTAAGACTACCCCATCCTCCCGAACATCTCCCCGTGCAAAGGTGCCAAAAACTGGCACCTAACTGCTTTCTCTTCCTCTGAATATGTAGAGCAAACATTTTGCACTGCTGGAAAATGATTTCACCAGGACTCTGGGGCCCTCTCCCTCCCTCTTCCCCAAAGGATTCAGTCCCAATATCCTCTTCTGCCATGGTTTCCATGAGTATAAAACAGTCTATTCCTAGTAGACACTGATGCACCCCTCTGAGGATAACTGTCCCTTGTAACTCCTACTGGCTCTGCCCTCTTCTCAACCTTCTCCAGAGGGTTGTTCCTATCACTTGTCCTGCTCAGCCCCTCATGTACCCTCATACAAATCTCAAAGCAGAAACCTTTACACTGATTGGCCACTGCATATTGGACATGTCCTCTTCTTAGCAAGCTGTTCACTCCACAAGTGGTAGGCTTCACTGTAGGACCAAGGGATACATCTGTTTTAAAAAAAAAATCAATGAATCCAGACTCTGAAGGAGGTCACCCAAAAAGCACGTAGGAAAATGTAGAAATGGAACCAGCCACTGAGAAGCACACTGAAGAAAATAAACTGCAAGAAAAGAGAGGTCTATTTTCTGTGTGCTAGACACGGAATGCTGTCACGATTACATAGCCACAATGACCAAGTAGTAACAATTGCATGAAAGAGAAAAAGATGGGCAAATGCTTGTCGAACTCTCAGGCCTAGCCTTTATGTTACTTCTTTCAGGAAGCCTTTGTAATCCCTTTTCAGGGTTCCAGAACACCATACCATGGCACTAATTACACTAACCAGCCATTGCCTGGAATGGGTCTGCCAGTCCCACCACTGCGAACGACTAAGGCTGGCTTTTATTGGTCTTCATGAACCCAGCATAGCCTTTCCAGGCCAACATAACCTGTTTCCCTTATTTCTTTAGCCAGTCTCCAAAGCCAAACAATAGATTAGAGGTTTGAGGGAAATGCCACATTGACATTTGTATTTTCTTTTTATTTATTATTTATTTGTCTGGATGTTTTGTCTGCATGTGTGTGTGTGCTGGTGCCTGGTGCGCGGAAAGGCCAGAAGAGAGTCAGATCCCCTGGAACTGGAGTTACAGATGATTATGAGCCACCATGTGGTTGCTGGGAATTGAATCTGTGACCTCAGCCAGGGCTCTTAACCCCTAAATCATTTATCCAGTTCCTAAAGTTTGTATTTTCAAATCCACAGCTATCAACATCTCTGTTCTGTTTCCATCGTGTCCCAGGTCTTAGTTTATATTCTGTCCACATCTTGCTAAGTACCCTCATTGTAAACCTCTTTGGGAACTACACCGAAAACAGTGGTGTTAGTGGCTTTTTAAGAATTGTGTTACAATTTTCCTCTTACCCTGCTAGCTATCAGACAATTGAGACTGAACCACTACATTTATTTAACGTGCTTTAAAGGCACAACAACTGAGCAGTATTACTCTATCTTAATCCTCTAAGCTAATCTGCCTTCCTCCCAGCCGAAATCCCAGAGATATTTGCATTTTATGGCTTTCTCTACTGGAGCTGTTTTATCAAGGCGTCTCCAGGACCCTCTCTCCCCATGGTCCCTACCTTCGACACCAGCCCAGTAACTGGAGGCCCTGCCTACTTCTATTCTCCCCAGAAACTGAATGTAGTCACTTTTATTCAACCAATAGTTTTAAACTGGGAGTGAGGTTTACATAACAGAGGCTGGTGTAAATGAGAATTTGCTTGCCTGGGGACAACCAGATTTGGGGGTTCAGAATTTAGCATTTGTATAAATAGCACCAGACAAACCCCAAACACGTCCCCCTTTTTGTCTAAATAAAAAGATTCTTTCTCTTACAATAAAAAATGACAGGGGTTGGGGATTTAGCTCAGTGGTAGAGCGCTTGCCTAGCAAGCACAAGGTCCTGGGTTCGGTCCCCAGCTCCGGAAAAAAAAAAAGAAAGAAAAAGAAAAAAAAAAGACATATAACAAATATAAAACAATTGTGAAAACTATTAAGTAGGAATTAAATTTACAATGTCCAGTCTGTTTGGTAAGTTTTTGGTAAAGTACTGTAATATCTATCCTGTCTTGTTGAGTTTTGAGTTCTGTGCCTAAATAATTTTCTATATATAACTTGGATATTACTATATACCTATATATAGCTGATACATATGATATAACTATATAACTAATAACTTGTATTACTAATTAAAATATAGGTTATTAATATATAGGTTAATAACTGATATAGCCAACAACTTGTATTACAAACCTAAAAACATCTTATTAGATCTAAAAACATCTTTTTAAATCCCAAACTTAAGCTTAATTGTGAGACTACAACTATCTAGTCTTCAACCCCATCAAAGACCTAAGAAGGAATAAATATTCCCTGAGTATGCGGGAAGTGCAGGCAAGTGGTTTCCAAAGCTACAGAAAGAACAGAGACAGTTAGCTGCCTGAACAACACTGGAGCATGATCTTCAACCTTCTGGCCCAGAATATCTGACAGACCTTTCTGTGAAGTAGGAATTAGGAAGGAGTTGCCTACCTTGTCCTTGCAAAAGTCAGCAGCCGACTTTCCTGTGTCCAGTTTGGACAGCATTTTGTATGCAGTTGAGGTAAGGGCATTTTCTTTTTTTTTTTTTTTTTTTTTTTTTTTGAGCTGGGGACCGAACCCAGGGCCTTGCACTTGCTAGGCAAGCGCTCTACCACTGAGCTAAATCCCCAACCCCAGGTAAGGGCATTTTCTTGCACAGCTCCTAACTTGCTATATATGAAGCAAACTCCATATGGAGGTTCTTAGATTCTCATCATTGAAATGGAATGGAGGTGTTGCCAGGAGCAGACCTATCTCATTGCCAAAAAAGGCTTTAATTTAACAGAATGTTTTTTTAAAAAGATTTATATATTTATTATATTTAAGTACACTATAGCTGTCTTCAGATATACCAGAAGAGGGCATCAGATCTCATTACAAATGGTTGTGAGCCACCATGTGGTTGCTGGGAATTGAACTCAGGACCTCTGGAAGAGCAGTCAGTACTCTTAACCACTGAGCCATCTCTCCAGCCCCCTTAATAAAATATTTTAAATATCATATTCCGTAGACATTTAATGCTTTTAAAGACCATCTATCTATAATATGTCTGAATTGTTTGTTTCTAGCTATTTACTCTCTGCTCAATCTAGGAAACATATTTTTGTAATTAACTAAACTAGTATCTAACATGACCACGAGTTTGATAGTCCGATGATAATTTGCATTTCATAATAATCATAATAGTTATATCAGCTATCAAGAACTAGAACTTAACATTACATTTTCAAATGAATTGCATAATTACAATACTATAGTATGTTGTAGCAAAATATAATATTAAATTTGTATCAATATACAAAGCTCTATACCACTGTAACCAAATATAACTTAATATGTATCAATATACAAGATCTATACCAATGTTCATTATTGGCTATAAAACTTTTTTGGTTTAAGAGTAGATTCAATTCAATAATCTATCCCCTTTTCTATTATTCCTTTAATATTACTATAACCCCCCTTTTTCTTTGCAACTCCTCTCCCCATACATAAGAAAGAGTCAATAGAACACAGGACTTTTAGGGTCATGGTTTCATGCCCCAAGTTTGGTGACAGAAACAAAAGTAACTTTTATTCACCTGAAGTAATTGTTGTCTCCCAGGGTTACTGCCTCTGTCTGCTAACCTAGGCCTAGTCCTGGAATCCTCTGGCCTAGGTACAATCTAATCTAGGCTTAGAATGTTTTCTGCCTCAGACTTTTGTCTGAATAAGCTCACTCCTTCCTAGTTCTTTCTGATCTCTGAGTGTCTAGTTCAAGTCAGCTGTTCTGGATCAAACTTCTCACCAAGCTGACTGATTCAATCTGGTGTCTCTCTCTTGGTTTCTGAATTGCTCTCTTGGTCTCATGCTAACTATATTTTCAATTAGATATTTTCAATATGCAGATAGACATTGCATGATTGGCATTCCATTATGGGTGTACGCCCTTACTCTTACCTCCTAAGGTAAGTCCTTGGGTTGTTTTCCATCTCTTGCTGTGACTGTACACTTCACATGAGTTCATGTGTAGATGAAAAGCTTGGTCTAGAGTTGCTGGTAAGAGGATGTGCGTTTTTGTTTAGTGTTTTGAGACAGAATTGCGTGTAACCCAAGCATGATGGTTTGAATAGGAATGGCCATCATAGATAGACTCAAGTGTTTGAATGGTTGATCCATCAGGAGTGGCATTATTAGGAGGTATGGCCTTGTTGGAGGAAGTGTGTCACTGTGAAGGTGGGCTTTGAGGTCTCATACATGCTCAAGCTCTGCCCGATGTGGAAGACAGTCTCCTTCCGCTGCCTGTGGATCGGAGGTAGGACCCTGAGCACCATGTTGGCCTGTATGCTGCCATGCTTCCCCTCAGGGCGATAATAGACTCAAGCCTCTGAAACTGTAAGCCAGCCCCAATTAAATGGTATCTTTTAGAAGAGTTTCCATGTTTGTGATGTGTCTTCACAACAATGGAAACACTGAGACATCAGGCTAGCTTGATGATCTCAAACCCCTGAATCTCCTGTCTCCACTTTCTGAATATTAGGATTACAGACATATGCCATCATGGTCAGATAGATCATAAGCATTCTTTGTCCTTTTATCAAATTTATTTTTATTATATATATTAAACATATGTATTAAATACATATTAAACACACACACATATATATGGATAGTTCTTTACCTGCATGCGTGTCTCTGAAACACATTCACAGTGCCTGTCAAAGCCAGAATAGGAAGGACATTTGATTCCCCAGGATTGGAGTTATGGATTGATTTGAGCCACTATGTAGATGCTGGGAATCAAAGAGCCCCCAATATTCTTAACTGCTGGATTATTTCTCCAGTCCTGGTTCTATGCATTTCTAACATTGATAGACCGGTATTGATAAATTAAAGATATTATTTTTGTTGAATCTCTTCCACCCCAGAAAATTGCAAAGAAATTGAAAATGCTCATTCAGTTCCAATTGCTGAACAAAAAATGTCCAAAAAAAAAGGCCCCTACAGGACAGGAAAGAGGCTGAGTAAGAGGTGACCTTGAAATCGCTTGAGATGACTTAGCCAGGAACAGGATGTGAGCTGTCTCTGTGGGCCTAACTGGCCATTGTTTTGGAAGCCCTAGAGGCACAGGAATTCTCAATCTATTCCCGCTCTGTAAATGGCTACAGCCTTACAAGGCTAAGGGTGCAATCCCATACTGTGAAGGATAATGCCATAGAAACAGCCTTGTCTTCCTATCCACACTGAGATGTTGAAGCCATCAGTTGAATGAGAAAAGAAATGTTCCCTAGACTGGCTTCTGTCTTTTCAGTTGCTGTTCAAGCCTCAAGAATGACGGTGGCCACTGGGTGGTAGTGGTGCCTTTGATCCCAGAAATCAAGAGGCAGAGGTAGAGGCAGGAGAATCTCTTAAGTTGGAGGCCAGCCTGGTCTACAGAGTGAGTTCAAGGGCAGTCAAGGCTACACAGAGAAACCCTGTCTTGAAAGACCAGAAAGAGGAGGAGGAGGAGGAAAAAGAAGAGGAGGAGGAGGAAGGAGAGGAAGAGGAGGAAGAAGAGGAGGAGGAGGAATGTGTGCATGTGCGTGTGTGTACGCACGGACATTTTCTGGGTAATATTCCTCTCAACATAAAGTAAATATTAATCTCCTCCTTAGAGGCTTGGAGAGTGGGTGATTTGTCTCATGCCCCATCTTTGATAGTCTTGAAGACTCTTCCGGTTTCCACCACTGACTTGCCACTTAGAGATCTGCTTCTTGAAGGGTTCACCCTTTAAAGCCTTTCACTTTCAGACAGTAAGGTGTGTGAGAGGTGGATCACTTCCTCTTCACTAGCGACCCCTTGATGTCCTGGTACATTGTATAAGTGCCAATAGTCAAGAGCCACGCTGGTTTTCAAGAGGATCTATAGTAATGGCCACTGCGTTATTACCCGAAGTCACATATTGTCCTTGCCTTTTGCCCTCAAACTCTCATCTGTATCTGGTGCACCACTGGGTAGGATCTCTGTGAACTGTTATCTGAGAGAACAACTAGACCTCAGATGGGAAGCCACACACCCTGACGGCAGCAGAGCCTTACGCCAGTACAGCCATAACCAACCGCCTTTGAGACTTCGGCTGCTCCTACTAGTATCGTTCTTGCCTTGGCTCTATTTTTCTCTTAAGCTAATTTCTTCATTTCCATGCCATTGTTTCAACAGTGGACGAAGCTCCATGGGCTCATGTCTGGAAATAATTTGGAGGCATTTTTATGCTTCTCTGTTGTACTGTTGAATGTTAAGGATAAAGAATGAGTCGAAAGAGCCCAGAAACAACTGTTTCATGGACTGTATTAACTTTTATAATGAAAGTGTTCATTTTGACATTTAAAAGCCATGGTCCTTCCTCGTAAGAAGAGATTGGAGAAATGAGTTGCGTAGGCCATTTTTCTTTTCCTTTCTTTTAATCACTAAGTCATTTCACTCCATCGTTTATCCAACAAATACTCATTTGTACTGCCTGCAGTGAGGCTTAAGTGAACAAACATAGCATGAAACTACTTATGAAATTACTCTTTCCAGCATTTAAAATGGAGTTGCTTTTATGGTCTGTGGAAGGGAAGAGTATTTCAAAGATGAAATAAACAGTAAAATTTGTAGAGGGAAGCTCATGGATTTTTTTTTAACTATTAGAGAAAATTGTTTTCAGAGAAAGACAGAAAATATGACTAGAAGACCCTAAAATTCTCTCCATACGTTTTACAGATGCAAAGTCAACAACAACAACAACAACAACAACAACAAAGCCTTCAAAATTCGGGGAGAAGTGGTTTTCCAGCTCTGAGGTTCTCAGTCAAATGTGAGAATATAGCATGAGGAGATTTTAAGGCATGGAAAAACTCAAAGTATTTTTTTTTTCTCTACATCCGTTCTCAGAAAGCTAAGGGATGACAAACTCTACCAAAATGAAGGAATAAGACAGAAAAGTGAAAAACCAAGGAACTAAGAAGTGGACAATTCAGTGAGGTAGTGGAGGTGAACACCCAGTACTCCAGAGTCAAAGGCCTTCACATTTCTGTGAGTTCGAGGCCAGCCTGAGCTAGTTCTAGGATAACCGGGGCTACACAGAGAAATCTTGTCTTGAAACAAAGAAAAGAGAGAAAGAAAAGAAAGGAAGGAAGGAAGGAAGGAAGGAAGGAAGGAAGGAAGGAAGGGAGGAAGGGAGGAAGGAAGGTAAAAGGAGTTTCCAGAATAGTAATACTCAAGGCAAATTCAAGAATTATGGCTGTTGAGTGAGCTAAGAGAGCCACAAGTGCAGATTAGAACAGGAAATCAGAGATCTGGGCTGTGGGGTGGGGATCAAAAATGAAAGACAGTGATTATTCGATGTATATACAAGAGTCCACACAGGGTTCAGCAGGAGCCATCAGGAAGACCTTATGATAGATCTATATTTTTCTCACATGAACTCCATGTTATGATGTAATGCATGGACAACTTAAGTTGTGGTTATGTTCAAGCCCCAGGTATGACTAGCTGACCGTCATGGGTGAGATAGTTCAATAAGATGTCCCTCACAGTCTGGGCATTTGAATCTGTGGCCCCTGGTTTGTGACTCTGGTGGGAGGGCTTAAGGAAGTAGGACCTTGATGGAGGAAGTGTGTCGCTGGACAGGCTTTGAAGTTTCACACCCTTTCAAGTTCACTGTCTGTTTCCTGCTTACAGTTGAAGAGGCCTGGTACTTGCTTGCTGCCATGTTTTACTGCCATGATGGTAATAGACTCTTACCCTTCAGGAACCAAAGCCCAAGATGAACCCTCCCTTCTATAAAGTGCCTCATCAGTGCAGTAGGGAAGTAACCTATACAGTGGCACAGGCCTATAATCCAGCACTCAGAGAGAGAAGTAATAAGATCAGGAGTTCAAAGCCACCCTTAGATACATAACAAGCTTGAGACTAGACTGGGCTACATGGAACTCTGTCTCAAAATACATACACACAGGGTTGGGGATTTAGCTCAGTGGTAGAGCGCTTGCTTAGCAAGCGCAAGGCCCTGGGTTCGGTCCCCAGCTCCGAAAAAAAGAAAAAAAAATACATACACACACATACATACATACATACAGAGAAAGAGAGACAGACAGACAGGCAGACAGACAGAGAGAGAGAGACAGAGAGAGAGAGAGACAAAGAGAAATGGAGAGAGAGAGAGAGAGAGAGAGAGAGAGAGAGAGAGAGAGAGATCTGCTTATGAATGGAGTAGGCCCCTTGGGTAAACTGCTGAAACCTTCTTAGTCTTAAATTCTTTGTTTAAAAGAACAGGGCAAAGAGACACATTAAACAATGCCCCATGACATGTGAAGCTAATGAGATGACGATGACGTATGTGAAAATATTCTGTGACACTCGTTACAGTGCAACCTCTTAGCAGCCCTGGTTAGCCCATTCACTGTAAGTTAACCATACTCCTGGTGAACTGAGCATCGGAGCCAATATCCAAGGCTTGTGGACTCATCATACTAGTAGTATTCATTCTCACTATAGAAAGAGTAGCCTCTTGGTCCAGGTCTCGGGACATTACCTGAGAGCTTGTTAAAATACAAGATGGTTCTTAGGTCCACTCAAAAGCTATAGAACGAGAGTCTGTGTTTGCCCAGACCAAGGGATTATTGGTGGACACATTAAGCAGTGGTGTTCTAGGCCCTGCCCATGTTTCTCCCACCAAAAGAATTAGACTTTCTAAGAGTTCCCAAGCTGGTTTCTAATATGGTTTCTATTATCATAATTATGAAACTCAATTAAGTAAGTAAACCAAAATCACAAAAATGAGAGTTATTGTTTCCATTAAAACCAAGTTGAGAGGGTAGAGAGATGGCTCATCATTAAGAGATCTGGATGCCCGGTTCCAGAGGATCTGGGTTAAGTTAACCAGAACCCACATGGCAGCTCACAAATGTCCTGTAAGTCCATTCAGGGGATCTGATGATTTCCTGTGGCCTGTGTGGGCACTGGAGGCATGTGTATACATGCAAGTAAGCACTCAGATGCATTAAGTAAAACAAAAATATTTAAAATAAAAAGTTTAAAGCTTGATGTTGGAACTACATCCAAAGTGATTTGGTGAGAACGATTATTTATAATTAGAATTCAATCTGGGGAGACTACCAGACAAACTCCGATATCCTGAATTTTGTTTTTGTGTGAGAGAGGGTGTGCAAATGCATGTATGGGTGTGTGCATGCACGTGTGTGTGTGTGTGTGTGTGTGTGTGTGTGTGTGTGTGTGTACGTGTGTAAAGGAGCAGGCCACCACAATCAGCTTGATAGCTGCAGCGTTGCCTACTGGGGCATTTTGTAGGTTGGCTGTTCTGTTGACAGGCTGGGGGCAGCATGCCCTCACTATTTAGCCCTGTCAGCCCAGTAGCTCCTCTGTGTATCCAGCGCGTTATAAACTTGCTCGAGATTTAATCTGAGTGTTCTTCAGTCCCTCGCTGACACTGGTGTGCTTATGAAAAGACTGGCTCTTCATAGGGGTTTTCTGCCTCAATGAGGGAGGCTGCTACTATGTTACAGGGGGAGAAGGCAAGGGTTTGGTCAGTTGTCAATAAACAGTAGGGCCAGAGCTTGAAGGTAAATCTAACAGCCTGTTTATCCTAGGCACACATTACCCTACTCTTCAGCGGGAGAGTTTAGAGAACACACAGATGGTACAGAAACACTTGAGAAATATGTGTTCTTGCCAGAAATTAAAGCGTGCAGAGCTGAGCATCCAAGGAGCAGCTCTTTCCTATCAGATTTGCAAACTTCCTCTTCCTCTTCCTTTTTTTCTTCCTCTTCCTCCTCTTCTACTTCTTCCTCTTCCTCCTCCTCTTCTATTTCTTCCTCTTCTTTCTCTTCCTCGTCCTTCCTCCTCCTCCTCATCTTCCTCTTCCTCTTCTTTCTCTTCCTCCTCCTCCTTCTGCTATTAAATGTGAATTACATAAAATAACACACATTTGTGGCTAAAAGAAGCAGAGGGCAGCCAGGCATCAAACCTAGCACTTAGGATGTGGGGTCAGCAGAATCAGATCTCCAGGGTCAGCCTCAGCGCTCTCTCTCTCTCTCTCTCTCAAAACTCCAAGGAGCTGGGAAGATGAATCATTCAGTAAAATATTTGTCTTACAAACACAAAGACCTAAAATGGAGCCCCAGCACCCCTGTGATAACAAGCACCTGTTATCCCATCCCTGAAGGGTCAGAGAGAGCGGAATCCTAAGGGCTTTTGGACTAGTCTAATTGATGACGTCCAGGATAATGAAAATCCACTTCTCAAAGGAAGTGGATTGCATTCCTAAGCATGATTCTTGAGGATGTCCTCTGACCTCTACACTCATATGCACATGATCCAGTACACACACACACACACACACACACACACACACACACACACAGAGTTTGTTTGTTTGTTTGTTAAGAACGGACTGGAGAGCTGACCCAACCTGTAAAGTGTTTGCTATGCAAGCATGGGGTTCAGATTTCCGGCACCAATGCAAAAACCAGTCATGGTAGCATATGCCCATTCTTCCAGCACTGGGGTGGGATGGGAGATAGGACGATCCCTACATGTAGCCAACCTCAGGTCTCCATCCACACCTATATGCATGAACATTAACCCATGGATAAGTATGCACATACCACTGTACAGTATTTAAATGATTTTTTAATTTAATGTATATGAGTGTTTAGTCATGCTTGTGCCTGGTGCCCACAGACACCAGAAGAGGGCACTGGATGCCTTGGAATTGTAGTTATGGGTAATTATGAGCCACCAGGTAGGTGCTAAAACCAAGCCCAAGTCCTCTGCAAAAGTAGAGCCATCCCATTGAGCCATCCCCTCCATTTAATTTTACATATGTGTGTGTATTATATATGTATGCATGTAAAATGTATGTGTGTATGTTTTAAGAACACAAACATGTTTTTAAAAGACAAAACAGGTCAGATTTGAACGTGTCTCTTTTAAACCATGAACATGTATTATTTTATGTAGTGAAAGTTAATCAGGACAAGAATAAGCTGAATCTTTAAGACATGAAAAGCAGCAGACTCTGCCCTAGCCCATAAAACACATATGTGCCACATGTACACACACACACACACACACACACACACACACACACACACACACACACACACACACACACACGCCTGCAGGAAGATGAAATGCAATCTGAAGAGAGCCCCTGAGCCAGTCCAGCCTCTCCATCATGGCCTTTGCCTTCCAACCCCTGCGTTCTTCCGGGCCTCTGTGAAATGCTGTCTTGTTAACGTCTGTAATCACTTGACTGCAGCCAAGCTAAAGGCTGGCCCTGACTGGGATGCAGAATGAAGAGTTGTGGGGAGGCAAGGGATAGCAGAATGAACCCAAAAAACACACTGCCCTTTCACACAGTCATCTGTGGTACCACAGTGAAGAGATCATCCCCAAGGGGAAACCCAGCACCGGCTGCATGATGTGCACAGAACTATTTGCAGAACTGTTCCATGGCGTGTAACAATAAAAGCAAAGATTTAAAGCAAAATAATTGAGTTGGGGTTAGAGCTCAATTTCCCTCAGAGGCCCCCTACCTTCAAAGCACACACACACACACACACACACACACACACACACACACACACACACACACAAATAAAGCATAAATCTTGTATCCTGGATATCCCTTTACCACCAATAGCCACCTCCTTTTAGTTGACTCTCTTTGTACTGCTTTAGGAGAATGGTGGTCATGTCTGGGCTCTCTAGGGCAACCAGAACACATATTCATTCATTCTCTCTCTCTCTCTCTCTCTCTCTCTCTCTCCCCTCTCTCTCTCTCTCTCTCTCCTCCCCCCCCCCATACTAGAAAACTGTTTCACAACTGGGCTACCTCCTCGGTTTCCCCCTGTGTCCATGGGGATCACGTTCTCTGCTTCTCTGCTCCTCTGTGGCCCTCTGTGGAAAGGATGGTACCTCTAACAACCTGGCACACATGGATGCTTTGCTTGGGGAGGGGGCAGCCTTCCATAGAGCACCTCAGCACCTCCGTTTCAGTGCTGTCCCCTCCCTTGGCTCCAACAACTCTCTCGCTCCATGACACTCCCTGGGTTCATCTGTCCGTGTGTATTCCAGTGCCCTTCTGGCTCTAGCCTCCTGGGTCCCTTCCAGAACCTCTGTCTTAGTGGCCAGGATTCACCCTCAAGCTGTGCAGAGAAATCTTCCCAGCCTAGCCCCAACCTCTCCCAGCTGGCCTCTGTCCCGGTACTGCCTCACTGAGCTCTCTATAATCTGTCGAGTCCTGAGGCTAAGAGTGCAACCCAGCTTGGTCTCTGTCCTACTTTGCTTCTCTGTTGCTGTAATAAGCACCATGACCAAAAGCAACTTCAGGGAGGAAACGATGTATTTGCTTATTTATTTGGCGTAAAGATTACAATCTGTCATCGAGGAAATTCAAGGCAAACAGAAACTACGAAGCAACGAAAGAATGCTGCTTCCTGGTTCGTCTCTCACGGCTTCCTCAGTTACTTACAGTTCAGGTCCACCTGCCTATAGAGAGACCAGGTGCCCCCTACACCAATTACCAATTTAGAAAATGCCTCACAGACATGGCCACAAGCCAATCTGATAGAAGCCATACTTCAGTTGAGGATCCCTATTCCCAGGTGACTCTGGGTTGGGTCTAGTTAGCAGCTGAAGCTAACAATGACATTCCAGTTCTTGTCAACTTTAACACACACATACACACACACACACACACACACACACACACACACATCTTTAAGCTAAACCTTTCCTTTCTTGTTTTTTCACAAAATCCCATGCTAATATCATAACATAAAGTGCAGTAACAACTTTAAACAATTCCACAGTCCCTTAACTTCCAACTATGTAAAAGTCTCGGGGTAGGAGAGATGCCTTGGTGGTTAAGAGTCATTGCTGCAGCTCTAGAGGACCCATATTCAGTTCCCAGCACCCATGCCAGGTGGCTAACCACCATCTGTAACTCCAGATCTAGAGGAGTCCAAGCTCCCCTCTGACCGTCATGTACGCATGCATGCTCTCACGTGTAGGTGTCCATACCTACATGTAATTTAAAATAGCAAAAATAAATCTTATTTTTAAATCACTCAAAGTCTCTTAAACTGTGGGCTCCTGTTTTAAAAAAAAAAAAAGCAAAACAAAACAACTAACTATATGCTTTCTTATTCCACGAAGGGAAAACCAGGGCACAGTTACCATCAGAGAAACGCAAAACCAAAATCCAAGGGTATAACTAGATTAGTGTCCGACTTCTGGGACTCATTCATGATCTTCTAGGCCCCAAAGGGCTCGGGCACCCAGCCTGTCAGCTCTGCTATCAATTGCACATGCAGCTTGTCTCAAAGGTTCAAGATGGCTCTATTCCACACCTACCACTGTCTTTGGTGGTTATTCCACGGTCCTGTCATCTCTACCTGAAGCTGCACCTTCAGAACTACTCAAGGAGACTCTGACCCTGTTAGAGTGCCAAGCCTTAGCTACTTCCCATGACCCTTTCAGCCTTAAAGACGGGTACCATATATTGCTCTTATACATTATTTGCCAAGTTCTGCTGCCGTTTTTATATGCGGTCTTGCTCCCCACCCCTGCCAGTACACACAGTAGAACATATAGCTTCTGTGTGCTAACCTAGGGAAATACTTCCTAGCCTCAGCTAACCAGCATCTGTTGTTCCAGAGAAGCAAAGGTTTCACTTCAACAGATTCTTGAACCAAAATATCACATAAACGACCTTGATAGACTCTTTGAAGAACTTTCAAACTTCCCTCTGAAACTTCACAAATCAGGCTTCCATCGTCCGAATTTCTGCCCACATTATTTTCTGGGCTTTCACAGAACAGCCCTTAAAACCCTGAGCAGTGGATGGCTTTTCCAGATCAAAGTTCCAAGGCTTCCACAATTCAGCCCCCAAACAACCTACATGAATATGACATCCCTTCCCTGGTGCCAATTCTAGTCCAGTTTGCTTCTGTTGCTGTAATAAACATCATGGCCAAAAGTAACTTTCCGGGAGAGAAAGTCTATCTGGCTTACAGGTTATAGCTCATCAGCGAGGGAAGCAAAGGCAAGAAGAAAGGCAGGAGACGGAAGCAGGAACCATGGGAAGTGCTGCTTACTGACTCACTTCCACTAGCTTGCTCAACTACCTCTCTCATACAGTCCTTATCCAGCTGCCGAAGGATGGTACCCCACACAGAGAACTGGTTCCTAGGGTTGGGGATTTAGCTCAGTGGTAGAGCGCTTGCCTAGCAAGCGCAAGGCCCTGGGTTCGGTCCCCAGCTCTGAAAAAAAAGAAAAAAAAAAAAGAGAACTGGTTCCTTCTACATCAATTAGCAATTAACAAAATGCTTCATGGACCAGGCAGATGTGTCCAAGGGCCAATTTAAGGGAGGCAGTTTTTTTTAACGGGTGGTCCCCTTTCCCAGGTGACTCAAGGTTGCATAAGCTGACAGCTGAAGCTTACTGGAACAGCTCCATCACGGTGCTGACAAATGCTATGCACAGGATAGCCGGCAGACCTCCACCACCACTTCTTCACAGAGCATCCGAGGGGCACAGGATCTGACTTGTTAGTGTGAACTGATGAAATAAATGTGCCACATACTTGCTCAGATTCTGTGAAGAACACCATGACTAAAACCAAGAGATGAGGGCCGACGATGGAGCCCGGTGGAAGAGTGTTTGCCTGGTATGTGTGAGGCCCTAGGTTCAATTCCCAAGCACTCCAAAAAGAAAAAATAAAAGAAGAGAAAAGGAAGAGGGAAATGACTTAGTAGTGATGAAGGATGTGCTGCAGCACACCAGAACCTGATGGAGTCCGCATGTGTGGAGCACATACTGAAGAGCAAAACCAAGCCAAATGACTCCAGCTAGAAGTGAGGATCATGGTCACCAACTAGCTCTACTATGTGACCCGGGATGGAGATTACAACACACCCATGGTTTGTCAACATAGTTGGATAGTCAAGAGAGACATGATCAGAGATCTGGGGGGAAAAAATTAGTCCTCATGTGAACTGGAAGAAAAGCCCTCCAAGTAGAGACCTCTAACTGCACAAGGATGCTGGTAGAAAAAGGCTTTCACTGCTCTTTTGAGGGTCAGCAGGGCCAGCCAGCATGAGTGAAGCCAGGCATAGAAATGGGTGTGGAAGTTAGAAGAAGCTCATTTAAGCTGTCAAATGTCTCCTTCTCTTGCTTTTCCTGGTCACAGATATTTGGAGAAGTCGATTAAAGGACAGTGTGGGTAAGAGGAGCCATAGGTAAGGACAAGGAAGAGAAATGTCTCTACTGGGAAACAGAGGTGGAGAGGGGAACCAAGAAAACAAAGTTGGAAGGCAGAAAGAGAGAGGGTCTTGTCAGCCTCTTGAGTCTGAACCTGAGAAGCTATCCTCCATCTTTGCTATCCTCAGACCTGTGGTGGAGGGGAAAGGCAGTGATGCCTACAGAGACAGAACTTGAATGACCTTTCCCCATCAGTTGCCTGGAAAGACCAGACTTGTCGTCCTGCACACTCGCACACTCGCACACTCGCACACTCGGGAGAATTGCAAATGTTCACTCTGCCCAGTCTTCTGGGTCCCAAGTTCACTGGCAGAAGGATCCCAGTTCCCGACATGACAATGGGTGAAGAAGCAGCTGAGAGAAAAATACTCACAGGCACTTGGACTGGGACTATGTATGCAGCCAGGCAATTGCTGGCAAGGAGACCATTCCCTCAAATATGCGGGGGGCAAAGCGCTGTAGTCTCTCCTCACTTTGTTACTGCCTACCAGCAGACATCTACAGAAACCCAGCAATGGGGAAGGCATCCACCAATGGCAACCTGGGGAGCATGCTCCCCTGCTGCTGACTAGATGAGGTGGGGTACCTCCTGTCGTCAGTTCTCTCCTCACCTAAAAGCATTAGCAGGCACTAGTAGTTTGGGTGGAGATCTGTAGAGCCTAGGAGATCCCGAACACAGTCAGCTGGTAGGCCAAATGCTGGTGCAGTCTCAGCCACAGCGGCAATGTCATTTGCTGCTCAGTGACTTTCTTCCTTCTCAACCTGGCAGCCGTTGACCTGCGGCTGTTGCCGACATCACCCTTCTGGTCTTCAATTGACCGTGCAAAGGAGCCATGGCACAGTTTTGCTCACGGAAGTCAATGTGTGCCTGAAGGTACTTCCTCAACTCGGTGAACATGGTTTGCTATTGCACGATGGGTAGGGCACGGAAACCAGGCCACAGCGTTCCCGCTACAGCATCCACCGCTCCGTTTGCCACGTTGGCTAAAGTGGAGAATGGGCCGTTCTCTCTGTGGCACTCCCCTAATAGCACTCCAAAATGGTTGATGCTCTTTCACCTGCAAGAGATGTCAAACGCCTTCCCGCAGCCTCTGTCCCTGCATGGGACCTCCTCACTACTGCTGTTGCTCTTCTCCCTGGCAGTCAAGAGTCCTCCCCTGATGGGCTCCGAACCACTCCCGTGCTGGCCCATTGACTGCTTTACCAAGTGCCCTCACTGTCTGGGTTAGTGGGAGGAGAGGGTGTTCACCAAATAAGTGTCAAGCCTTAGGACTGAACCTACTTGCTAGCCCAGGCCTATCTCTTTCTTGTCTACATCTGCCTGGTGCTCTCCAAGAGCTCCCTCCAGCCACTGCTTTACTGTCTGCTGTGACTGACTTCTGCCAGGGCTAGAGAGACTTGTGTGAGTGTCCAACAATCCCCCACAAACCTATGAGTTGACTCTGACAACTGGGCCCCAGCACCAATGTTCTTCCATTAGGCCTAAGCCAGAAGTGCAATAAGACCTACCAAATGCTTGCCAACATACCAGATGCTTGCCAGTATCAGTCTGCTGGGCAGATCGGGCTATTTGGGGTTGGG
This sequence comes from Rattus rattus, assembly GCF_011064425.1. Classification (NCBI taxonomy): domain Eukaryota; kingdom Metazoa; phylum Chordata; class Mammalia; order Rodentia; family Muridae; genus Rattus; species Rattus rattus. Next base: position 5,360,605 of record NC_046165.1, on the reverse strand, counting down.
ATGACCTAGGACCAGTGTTCTGGGGCCTCTTGGAGAAAGTCGAATGGCTAGTTGGTAGAGATAAGTTAAAATGGATTCTTCCCATCAGCCTTCTGTAAGAATCCCTTCTGTCCTGGTTCCTTATAAGGAGTGGTGGGGACCAGAGAACTAGGAGAACTTGCTGTGGCTGGCTGGCACTGCTTTCTGGTGCAGCCTCTGGAAACTCTGAGCTCCCTTTATCTCCCTTCATAGTCCTGCTTCCTACTTTACTGGTTTCCTTTAATCTCACAGGGGAGCAGCAAGGAGGAGGTCTGAGAATCTAGAGTCGGAGAACCACGGCTCAAAAAACCCTTCGACAGGCTGAAAATTTCTAAGCTTTTGTCTTTTTTTTTTTTTTTTTTTTAATGTTTTTATTTGTTTGTTTTGTACAGTATGTCTCAACCATGTTATCTTTTTTTTTTTTTTTCTATTCTTTTTTTCGGAGCTGGGGACCGAACCCAGGGCCTTGCGCTTTCTAGGCAAGCGCTCTACCACTGAGCCAAATCCCCAACCCCTCAACCTAGTTATCTGTAAAGGCTGTTTGCTCTGTATCTTCTCCAGATCCCAAAGCATGGCTGATCATAAAAAGCTCTGAATTAGTATAATCCCGAGCATGCTAAATGTTACAGAAACGGAAGCTGTGAAGGCGGCCGAAGGACCTGATGCCTTGGAGCTTGGAGGATAAGGTGATGGAGTGAACTGGTCATCTTGTCGTCGTCATCCCCCCCCGGCTAGGTGGCAGTGACTTACAAAGCCATAGGTGACAGGAACTAGAACAGGTGATAAGAAGCCATGAGAAACCCAAGGTACGACGTTCTGCACGCTCTTTCCCACTTCCCAGGACCTGGGGCTCACGAGGAAGTGAGCTTCCTGTCTTAGTGTGCATTCTACAAGAGACGGGTTAGTCACGTACATGGCTAAAGATTGAAGTATTGCATCCGGCAGGTTGTAGGGCAGCTGTGCTCAATCTATGAGTCTCCACCCCTTTGTGGGTCGAAGGACCCCTTCACAGGTGTCACTTAAGACCATCAGAAAACACGGATATTTACATCGTGATTCATAAGGGTAGCAAAAGTACAGTAATGAGACTATTTTTATGGTTGGGGGAGATCACAACATGGGGAACGGGATTAAAGGGTCGCAGCATGAGGAAGGTTGAGAACCATTGGGCTAGAGTGTCTAATCTCAGGAATCCCTTTTAACCCAGGGACCTTGGGGGCTGACATGGGACATGTGGAACATAGCATTTGTACCTATCTTCCTGATGAATGCCTCAGCAGTAGGTCTCACCTTCTTCCCAAATGTACCCACAGACAAATTTGAGGGCAGCTAACTTCCGTCCTTTTTTGTGGTAGAAAAGGCTTGCTTCTCATGCTAACACAGAACCTTCATTATGTCTTCCCCACACATGTCACTGCATGTGACATTTTCAGTGTATATTCAGTGGGCAAATCAGAGTCTATTATACTTACCTCTTTGCAAAGGCCTGCTAATGAACTCCATGCTCCATGCTTGTCATGGACAAGACCCCTTTCTTTTTTTTTTTTTATTAGATGTATTTCTTTACTTACATTTCAAATGTTATTCCCCTTCCTGGTTTCCTGTCCATAAACCCCCATTCCCTCCCATCCACCTCCCCATATGAGTATTCCCCCATAAACCCCCTTACTGCCCCCCATATTCCCCTGCACTGAGGGTCCAACCTTGTTAAGAACAAGGGCTTCCACTTCCACAGGTGCCCCAACAAGGATATTCTGTTCTACATATGCAGTTGGACCCCTGCGTCAGTCCATGTATAGTCTTTTGGTAGTGGTTTAGTCCCTGGAAGCTCTGGTTGGTTGGCATTGTTGTTTTTATGGGGAAGACACCTTTCCAGAATGCGGAGGGTGTGTGTACACAAATGGGAACCCAGGCAGGAGCTTGGATCTACTCAATTATCAGTTCAGAGTTACCCAGAGTCCTGACAGTTTCTGTGGCTTCTACTTTGTGGAATAAGAGTTCTTAGGCATTTTGATATGAATGATAACATTTCTTTCAAATCCAGTGGAAAGGAATGAATAATAATATTTCTTCCAATATTCAAGAAAAGATGGATCTTAGTTTCTTGCAGTGCTTGGACATAAAAAAAAAAGCATTTTTTTTTAAACTGGAAAGGTGAAATGCTTACATCTATCTCCACACCTGATTTCCTCTTGTTTGTGAGTCATTTGCTACAGGAAGACGAAGTGCCAACCAAACTTCCTTCCTGACTTCCTGCAGCCCACCCTCTGGGTTATTAGGACTTGCCCTAAGACCCAAGATCATGGCTACCCTCCCAAGAGAGGAAGAGCTGTCGGGGAGCTACAGGCACTCTGAATCAGAAAATGAGTTTATTGAATAGAACATCAGGACAGTGGTCCTGTCAAGAATAACATGTTTAAAACTGGCAAGATGGCTCAGAGAGTAAAAGCGATTGCTTCACTGGCCTGCTGACCAGATCGATCTGCGGTGAAGAAAGGGAACTGACTCCTGGAAGTTGTCTTCTGATCCCCACACCCATGCCCACAGTGTGACAAACCCATCAAACACACACGGAGAATTTAAACTTCTAAGAACATTGTGTTTTAGCTGGGCAGTGGTGGAGCACGCCTTTCATCCCAGTTCTCGGGAGACAGAGGCAGAGGCAGATGGATCTCTGAGTTCAAGGCCAACCTGTGAGTTCCAGGACAGCCAGGGCTACACAGAGAAACCCTAAAATAACATGTGGATTAGAAGTGTCTCAGTAACAGAGAGCTTGCTGTACCTTCAGAAGGTCCTGGGTTTGATCTCCAGCACACACATACCAAGGAGATATTACAGAAGTTGCAGGGACGGTTCCATAACACACAGTATGTACGGAATGCAACGGCCCTCGGCTTGGCGTCAGCCTGGTCCGATGCCCTTGCTTATGTCTTTAAGTCACTTCACAACTCTCAACCTGCTTCCTCAAGTGTAAAGTGAGAGAGGGTTGAGGTTTCTTTATACATTTTCAAATATATGATTTAATCTTCGCCCTTTGTGTTCTTGGTGTAGCTAATTTATTTTTGACAGAGATAAGAATCAAACCCAGGGCCTTATGCATACATATTTATTACACATCTTAGTTTGGGTTACTCTTGCCAGGATGAAACACCATGGCCAAAAGCAAGTTGGGAAAGAAAGGCTTTATTTAGTTTACACTTCCACATTCATCGTCTATCAATAAAGAAAATCAAGTTAGGAACTCAAATGGGGAGAGTCTGGAGGCCAGAGCTGATGCTGGGGCCATGGAGGGAGGCTGCCTAGTGGCTTGCTCCTCCTGGCCTTCTGTTCCTGCTTTCTTGTAAACCAGGACCCCCAGCCCAGGAATGACCCCACCCACAATCGCAGTGCCTTCCCACACCAATCACTAATTAAGAAAACACCCTACAGGCTTGCCGACGCCTTAATCTTATGGAGGGAGGCATTTTCTCGAATGAGGCTCCCCCTCACTCTGATGACTCCAACTTCTATCAAGTTGAAATAGAACTAGTCAGGTCACTAGGCGAGCAGTTTACCACTAAGGTGCATTCCCAGCTCTGTGTTCTCTTCTGATGTCCTCTTCTGGCATGCAGATGTACACGCACTCACGTACATAAAATAAATAAATAAATCTTTAAAAAGAAAACAAACAAACAAATCACACCTTTGCCCTCCTCAAGTCACTGACAGTCTCAGGAAATGTTACATACGCACTGACTTGGCAGCTAAGACGTTGCATGATAAGGCCCTTAGCCTTTTCCATGCCTCTGTGTGGCTACAGTCTTCCCCCTCTCATGCCCTGCACCCTAAACATGACCGCTCATGCTGCTTCATCTCTCTGGAGCGCCAGCCCCCTACCCTGAAGTTGCCTCGTAGCAACTTCCAGGCCAGCCTGAGATGTATGAAATCCTGTCTGAAAAATAAATCAGTAAGTGAAACACTCAGAAGTCTGGCTGGAGAGAAAAAGTTTCCAGCAGCTCGAGAGCCACTCAGTGGTTAAGAGCACTGACTGCTCTTCCAGAGGTCCTGAGTTCAATTCTCCAGCAACCACATGGTGGCTCACAACCATCTGTAATGGGATCTGATGCCCTCTTCTGGTATGTCAGCTACAGCGTACTCATATACACAAAATAAATAAATCAAAAGAAAAAGAAAGGAAAGAAGGAAAGGAAAGGAAAGGAAGGGGTTTCTGTCGCACGCTGTCTAGCTGTCATTCATCTGGACTCCCAAACTCTGGTCCGAGAGTTGTTTTCCCTTAAGGTGCTGGGTGATTCTGTCTCTCATGAGCAGGATTCCCTTCCTTCATTCACTGAGTAGAAGCTTCTCAAAGTGAGTTCTTCTACAATCTGACTTGTTTGTCTCCCCCCTCACAACAGCCTCTGGCCTGAAGCAGGATCAAGAGGTTGGTTCCTTACGGAAATGGAAATGCGTGTGGCCAGGTCCCGGCCTTTCCACATTCTGTCTCTGCTCCTCTTTCCTATTAAAAATGTCAAGTAAACAGGAACCTGTCAACCAGCTCTTAGTTTCTCTTGGGTGGGGGTGGGGAAGTGGGTCCTTCTGCTGTGATTGACAAGGACCTCCAAAGTGACATGCTTTATATATACACTGAAAAATAAAAGAGTGTGTGTGTGTGTGTGTGTGTGTGTGTGTGTGTGTGTGTGTGTGTGTGTGTGTTGATGTGTTTATGAGGTTGCTTCTGCAGGGATCTAGTTGTCCCAAATGAATTTTTAGCACTTCCCCTGGGAGGCAGCAATATAGGCAGGGAACCAAAAATGCCCTTAATTAGGTCAGCAAGACACGGACTCATAAACCATGGAATGTGTGAGCTCCTGAGCCAACAGCCTTGTCTTAGAGATGTCAACATCAAGGTCTAGAGAGGAGCACTAGGTCACGCAGGCAGTTGATATCACAACCTGCCTCTATCACTGTAGCAGGGTACCAGGAGGATGGCAGCCCCCTAGCCTCTGGTGCGGGGCGACCAGCCTTCTAGAAGGCTGGCCCTGAGAAGTTCCTCAGCACCTCAAACACTCAGTGTTAAAACTGAGAGAGGCCCAGGCAAAGCATGGCGGGCGGCTTCAGCGTACTGCTGTGGGTCGTGCCTTCTTTCTCTTCCCTAGCTCTAAAGCCTCCAGCCAAGTTTCAGGATAAAAAATAAAAAAGTATCTGAGGCCCAGATGCGAGTGTCAGATGAACCCACTGAGATCAATGGTGTGGCCTGTCCCGGCAGGGAGCTGGGCTGCTGGCCACCACCCTGCTGTGGACACTTCCACCACCCTACTAGGCCACTCGGACACTAGGAACGCTCCCCCCTCTGCAGCTTTGCTCTGTTACACCAAAGACACAACTTTCAAAGCTCTGCTGAGGCTGTTTGACTTTGATCTCTACAAACATTTCTTTTGATAAGTACCAGACCCTCACGTGCTGTATGTTTGGAGAGTCTGTTTAGCGATTTGCTGGCATGCTTTTTGGTTGTTTTGGAGTTTATGACAGTCCAGTCAACTCTTTCCCTAGCTGCTAATGTGGCCATGAGCAAAATCTCGGCTCACCCTGGAGTCTCGGTTTCCCGTTGTCAGACATGGGAAGTACTAGAATCGATCTCATTGAATAGCACTGGAAATGGATGGAGAAATGACTGGAGATTTTTCCGGTACACAATGAGTGCTCAGTAAAAAAGAGTTGTCATGTGCCATCCCTGAAACGTCTGGGTCTAGACTGTCCTTTCTTTAAAAGGTTGGGGGAAGTCAAGCAAGGGTTAGTGAAGACACGGATGTCCGATGAAGATATAAGATTTCTCCCTCCTTGCTCTTGAAGATCTATAACCCAAGTATACTCATAAATATCTATGAGTTTCTGTTTAATGGCATTGTTTTATCGCCACCTTTCTCAGGAAATGGTGAGAATCCGGCTGGAGCTCCGAAGGATATGCAGGGTTTCAGTACCTGCGTTTGCAGAGGTATCACGGTAGGGGGCAGCACAGGCGGGTGGAGGTGAGAAAATGAGACCAGAGCTGGAGTCCAGAGTGTTGAAGGACGCTCAAGCCTTTGGTACCCGCACTTACATTACACCACGGCTGGTACAGGCAGTCGGAAGTGGGATGTGTGGAAAGGAATTGGACTGATAGAAAAACCACTGGCCTAGGCATCAGGAATCATGGAACATGAATTGAGGATTTTATATTCTGAGCTTCCTCGCTCCTTATCTAGGTCAAAATCGATGATTCTCCAGACTCCATTTTGTTTTAACTCTTTGTGTCTGGGTTTCTGTACCTGACACTATGTCAGGTGTACAGTAAGGTATAGGAAGTCATGGTGGCAGGAACCAGAAGTATCTGGTTACATAGGAAAAAAATGCATACACACACACACACACACACACACACACACACACACGCACACGGTGGGGCAGGGGTACTGTGAGTCATGCCTTCTTTTTCATCCCTGGCTTTAAAACCTCAAAACAAGTTTCAGGGGAAAACAAAACAAGACAGAAAGGAGATTTAAAATTCAGTGTTTATTTGCTGAAGTACTGGGCTCGAACCTAGGACCTCAAGCTTGCTAACCAAGTGCTCTACCAGCAGGCTGCCTCCTCCAATTTGAAACCCTGCTATCTGGCTCCTTTCTAAATAAAGGAATGAGCCCAGCAGTGGTTGTCCTTCAGGTCCCACACAAAGAAGCCAATTTTACAGGAACCTCCGGTCTCTTCGCTTTCCCATCTGGCTGCCTAGGCAGACCTGGACACCAGAGTTCTTAGAATTATACTTAAGTCCCTTTTACCCAAACTAGAAATACTTCAGAATGGTCCCAAATTGAAAGGTTCCATTCAAAAACGTGTAATCAGACTGCCCATAAGTCGGGGTGTCGAGATGAATGCCAGATTGCCTTATCCCAGTTGGGCTCTGCCTTTCCACAGCAGTGGGACTTGGAACAATTCACTTAACTACTCTGCCCCAGCCCTCGGAGGATAGCACAGCCTTCCTCGCAGCCCTGAAATGAGACTGCTTGCTAACGCAAACACAGTGCTTTGAGTAATGAGGTGCCTGAGAGGTGGAAAGTGAACGCAGATACAGGAGACAAGATTGAGGATAACGGGAGGGTTTGATCGTGCCCAGGACTGAGTAGGAAACCCAACTTGGTCATTTGCTCACTGCAAGTTACTGGACCAACCTTTGAATCATTTATGCAGAGGCCCTCGTGGTATTTGAAATGCCTTCACAGAGTAGAGGCACTCCAAAGAGGATGGTTATTAAGTGTTTCTCGGTGCTCTTGGCTGGCTTCTACAGCGTTCTCAAGCCTGCTGCCCACCCCTCGTAAGGCTGGAGGGCAGCGTGAGGGGTGGATATTGATCTGAAAGACAAAGAGATTCTGCCAGGCACAATGGCAGCACTGTGAACCATGGAGCTCACAATTTCCTCTGTCCTTTCAACTTGAAGGAATGCCATTCTGGGCCTGAGTGGCAAGGCAGGGAGCCGGCCCAGAACTGTCCGCCAGTTAACTTGGGGGAGAGCGGGGAGGGATGAGCCCCAGGCATCTTCGTACAACGAGTTTCTAGGTGAAAGGAAGAAGAATCGTGGGCTCAGAGTGGGGAAGAGAAATGCCCTGCTCTCCAGAGAGAGACCACTGAGAGGAGCACAGAGACCAAAGCCTGTCTCCCATGGAGGCTGCCAGGATGCCTGCCCACATCCCCAAAGGACACTTTAACCGTGTATGCTTGAGAAATTTGACCTGTTATCCAAAGGAAGTTGTGTATGTTATCATTGAACTTCCTGATGAGATGAAAACGCTCTAACATTTATCTTGTAACTTAAATATTTAAGGTACATCTAAATTCCTGTAATAATACAGTTGTGGCTTTGTTGTTGTTGTTGTTGTTATTGTTGTTATTGTTGTTGTTGTTGTTGTTGTTGTTTTGAGACATGGTTTCTCTCCTTTAGCATTAGCTGTCCTGGAACTCACTGTGAAGACCAGGCTGGCCTCAAACTCACAGAGATCTGCCTGCCTCTGCCTCCTGAGTGCTGGGATTAAAGACCTGTGCCACCACTGCTTGCCCTTCTTCTTTTAAAATAGTAAATATGGGGGGTAGGTAAAGAAATGACTTCGTGGTTAAGACTTTCTGCTCTTACAGAGGACCCCAGTTCAGTTCCCATTAGTCTACATAAGGTGTCACAACTCCTATAACTCCAGTCCCAGGGGGTTTAACATCCTCTTCTTGCATCCTCAGGCACCTGCAGGCGTGTGGTTCACATAAACTCACAGAAGCACACACACAAATAGACATAAAGAAAAAAGTAAACCTTTTGGAAAATAAAAATAACAGGTTTGGGGTTGGGGATTTAGCTCAGTGGTAGAGTGCTTGCCTAGCAAGTGCAAGGCCCTGGGTTCGGTCCCCAGCTCCGGAAAAAAAAGAAAAAAAAAATAACAGTTTTGGGGCTGGCAAGATAAAGCAAACAGGCAAAGCTGCTTGCTGCTAAGCTGGTAACCTTAGTTTGATCTCCAGGACCCACGTGGAGGAAAGAGAGAAACAACTCCCAGAAGTTGTCCTGACATGTCACAGCCATTCCCCATACACAAGATACATGAATAAATTAAAATGTAATAAATAGCCTGTATTAGCTGCATTACTCTAGCTGTGATAAAACACCATGACTAAGGCAACTTATATAAGAGAGGGTGTGAATGTGCTTAGGATTCCAGAGGGTTAGAGTCCATAATGGTGGACCAAAGGCAAGGTGGCGGGAGCAACTGAGGTCTTATATCTCTTCTGAATTGCAAGCAAGGAGCAGAGAGAACTCTGGACATCACTTGGCTCGTAACGCCTCAAAGCTCACCTCCAGTGACACACCTCCTCCAACAAGGCCACACCTCCCAATCCTTCTTAAATAATTCCACCAACCGGAGACCAAGCATGGAAACCTATGAATCTGTGGAGACCCTTCTCATTCAAAGCACTACATAACCTTAGAATCAATAAAATAAGCAGGGTGGTGGTGGCACAGGCCTTTAATCTCAACACTTGAAGTAGATGGATCTCTGTGAGTTTGAAAACAGCCTCGTCTACAGAGTGAGTTCCAGGACAACCAGGGCTACTCAGAAAACCCCTTGTCTTGAAAAACAACAACAAAAAAAAAAAACCAAAAAAAAATTATAGATATATGATAGATAGATAGATAGATAGATAGATAGATAGATAGTCAAACAGACAGACAGACAGACAGATAGATGCAGATACGGACATAAATATAACATGTTGTGATGGCACATGCCTGTAGTTCCATTACAGGTAAAATATCATTTGAGTTTGAAACCAGAGGCTGGAGAGATGGCTCAGTGGTTAAGAGCACCAATTGCTTTTCCAGAGGTCCTGAGTTCAATTCCCAGCAACCACATGGTGGCTCACAACCATCTGTAATGGGATCTGATGCCCTCTTCTGGTGTGTCTGAAGACAGCTACAGTATATTCATATAAATAAAATAAATATATACATTTAAAAAAGAGTTTGAAACCAGTGTGGGCAACACAGTGAGATTCTGTTTTAAAAATAAAAGCATATCACAAAATTAGCCCTTTTAAGCTGTGCAGTTCTATGTGTGTTTATGTATGTGAGTGTGCAGGTCTTAGGAGAGAGAGGGAGAGAGAGAGAGAGGGAGAGAGAGAGAGAGAGAGAGAGAGAGAGAGAGAGAGAGAGAGATCAGAAGATGGTTAGAAAGCAAGAAGATGCTAGCAGTGGTGACACGCATCTTTACCCCAACACTTGGGAAGTAGAGGCAGGCAGATTTCTGAGTTTGAAGCCAGCTTGCTCTACCGATCCAGTTCCAACATGGCAAGGGTTACACAGATAAATCCTGTCTTGAAAAACAAATGAACTAACAGAACAAAAAAAAAAACAAAAACCCTAAAAACACAAAATTAAAGAAAGAAACTTTAAAGGAAAGAAAATAGAAAAGATAAAGGAAGTCCAGCATGGTGGCCCATGTCTTTAATCCCAGCCCTTGGGAGGCAGAGACAGGCAGATACTCTCAGTTATAGGGCATCCTGTTCTACAGAGTGAGTTCCAGGATAGCCAGGGCTACACAGAGAAACCCTGTCTCAAAATATCTTTAAAAATAAATTAAATAAATTAAACAAAATTTAAGGGAATGGAATACATGTGACTCAAAAGAAGCAGGGGAGGGGCAACTGAGGGGAGCTGAGCGGGCACAGGCAAGGACAATGGAGGGGTGAAGGAGAACAGAATACACTGGATGACACACACGTGAAGATGCCACAACGAAGCCAATACTTGGTTGCTAAAGAAGAAAAATGGCAGAATCGTTTTAAAGATGGCTTAGCTGTTGAGAGCACTCATTACCCTTCAGGTGACCCAGGTTTGGTTCACGACATCTACATGATGGATCACAACCTGTAACTCCAGTTCCAGAGGATCAGACATCCTCTTCTGACCTCCTCAGGTACCGGTCATACACGTGGCTCACAGATGTGCATGCAGCCCAAACACATAAATAAATAATTTAGAACGAGTGACTGATATGAATCTGTTTCAGTTTCTTGGGGTGCTTTCCTTCTACACCATAGCAGAGAGTCAATGTTGAATTAGAAGACAGCACAATCAACTGTGGTTATGTAGGGACAAGTCACTGGAGGAGAGGACCAGACATGACGCCTCTCATCTAATGGTCACCACCAAAGGGTCAAAAACAAGAGCCTCGGGTACCTGAGCTCCAAGCACATGGAGAAACAAGTGTTCTAAGCATCCGGAACCCTGCCTTACCGTCAGAGTCGACAGCAAAGCCTTCCCGCAGGGCGTGCCTCCTGACCAAGGGGTTCAGAGTGACACTGAGAAAGGACAGAATGAGGTGCACATCCAGAGGAAAGCAGAAGTGCTTTGGTTTTCCAGAGACTTGAAAGTACATGGTTTTGCTGGAATATCTAGGATGGATGGTGGCCAGCAGTGTGGAAGAGGCTAGAAAGACTGAAGCTAGAGTGAATTGGATGTGGTGAGCCCTGTTAGGGAGTCCGGGCCTTGGGCTTCATCGTAAGGCATCCATGGAGGATCTTGTTAGGAAGTTTGAGCTGGCTACCAAGATCCACCCAGATGGCTAAGGCATCTGGTTTAGTTATGAACTTGTATGTGCCAAAGGGAGGGGAAGGAGCATCACAGATCGCCTGTCAGCAATCACCATGGTGATATTAGAAGACAGGAGTTGATCCAAACAAGATTTCTAAACCAGTCTACTTCCCCTCCATCCCAATCCTTTCTTTCCTACTACCTCTGGTGGGTGGTGGACTACAAGGAAGGTTAACGCATTTAAGAACCATCGTTAAGGTTGGGGATTTAGCTCAGTGGTAGAGCACTTGCCTAGGAAGCACAAGGCCCTGGGTTTGGTCCCCAGCTCCGGAAAAAAAAAAAAAAAAAAAAAGAACCATCCTTAAAAATAAGGCTTGAAAAAATTAGCTCAGAAAAGGTTCAAGGTTTCAGGTATACAGGTCAACTGTTTTGTTTTGGTTGTTTGCCTTTGAAACAGTGTTCTCTGTGTAGCCCTGGCTGTCCTGGAACTCCCTCTGTACACCAGGCTGGCCTCCCACTCAGAGATCCACCGGCCTCTGCCTCCTGAGTGTTGGGATTAAAGCCATGGACCATGCCTGGCTCGTATTTCCAGTTAAACGCAAGATCACATTTTATTCTGCAGTCTGCTCTCATCAAGTCAAGTCTGCACTTTTCCATTTCAGCATGCCCTTATTTCGCCTCTTACATTCAAACTATCCAAATTCTCCAGTTAGCCCCCAAACCTCTCCCTAAACATTTTGTCCAGGTCGATTACTATATATGGAAATTATGATCCTCTGACTCTTTTAACCTAGCAGAAATCATCAAAAGGGATGTAGTATTGTAGCTCAGCCTACATAGCTTGCCTAGCATGAAGATGGGTCTGGGTTTGATTCCCAGCCCTGCAATCAAAACAAAACCGAGGCCAGATACAATCAATGGGCTATCCCTTCAACCCCAGCAGTCAGAAGGCAGAGATAGGAGATCTCTGAATTCCAACTAAGTCTGGAGTTTCTGTTCCAAAATCAAAACTAAGCCGGAAAGTAACAATTTTGCTTTTTCATTATATTAAATTTCTATACCATTCCCTTTTACTTCCCATAGTCAAGCAATAAGATCTAAAGGCAGATGGCTCCAAAGAAACTATTTCTGGTGAGATTAAATAGCACCATTGTTCTCAATAAACACATAGGTATTCATGTGTGACTGAGAATAATTACTGTCGACCTTGTATGGCATCAATGTTGATGACACGTTATCTCATTGATGTTCTTTTTCTATTTCTAGATAAGCAGTACCCATTGTTTCTACCGGCCAATAGTCTTTATTTAGAAGGTGTTGTGTAACTTTTCCTCCGATATGTGAACGAACGTCTGCTTTGATAGGGCACCAGCCAAGAGGCTCATTGTACCTAAGCTCAGCGTGGTGATCTTGTAGGGATTACTTGCCAAGTGCGAGTGACCCAAAGGCAGCTGAGACAGGAAAGAGCCCGCCCTACTTCCGTCTTCAGGAAAGCATCATTGGAACTCCTTGGGGAAGGGAGGGACTTCTGAATCTTCTATCTTTCTAAGCTTCCTGAACCTTGTAAATTCAGTTAGCGTCTTTTCAAGGGTATTTTAAATAAAAGTGTGTGTGCGTGCACGCAGCAGTCGGTTCTCTCCTGTCGTGATGGGGATCCCAGGGATGGAACGCAAGAAATTGGTTAGCTGGGGTCGGGAAGTTAGGTTCCCTCCCATTGAGCCTTCTTGCCACCCCTTGTTAATCTGCTGAGGTGATGAGGACTGTCCGGATTTTGGTCCCGAGCTGCGTTGGTGCCCGCGCAGAGCACAGGTCCAGCTCCTGGCAGCGTCGGAGCTCTGGATGACAGACCCCCAAGCAGGTAGCGGACCAGCCGCCTTGCTCGGTTTTACATAAGGGAACGGGAGACTCTGGCCACTAGAGGGCCTTTTAAACACTTGTATTGAACAGCAGAAGATTGGTCGCATGGAGGCAGAAACAAAATACAATCCATTTCGTGAGCAATTTTACAAAAAAAGAAGGAAAGAAAAGAAACGGAAATGCAGAGAAAAGAGAACTTGGAAAAGACAGTTTAATATCTATTACAGTACTCGAAACGAATTAAAATAATGTCATTCCTTTGAAAGGACCTAGAAAAGGAGGCAGTCCAGCTGCCCGGCTAGCTCAGTCGGTAGAGCATGGGACTCTTAATCCCAGGGTCGTGGGTTCGAGCCCCACGTTGGGCGATTCCTTTTGGGTTTTCCGGTTCTCCACCATAGTTGTTATCAGACCGAGTTACTTTATTGTCAAACAATCCAATACCAAAAGAACCACAAAGATGAAGCTCCTACCTTGCTAATGGTTTGTCCCAATTGTTGAAGGCGCTTTTGCCCACGTAAGGACAGAAATGACTCCTACAAGTTACCTTATATCCACACCACCAACCCACGTACAACCAGCACTGACCCAAGACTTTTTGTTATTTCAATGTTCTATTTTTAGGGGCAGCCTAAAGTGAAAAAGTTGGGAAATATCGTGATATGAAAATTAACGAACACTGCGGAAGTGATCTTTAGTTTTTTAACTTACTGCTAAGTGTAGTATTTAAGGTTAGTTTGGAGAGCAGCGCTAACCTCTTTAAACCATAAGATGGCGTGGGCTATGCGCTATCGGGAACCCATCGTTAGCACTTTTTTTTTTTTTTTAAACCTCCCTTCCCTACTCCTTTTACTAAAGTTGGTGATTGAAATTGTTGAGGGGGGTGTTTTTTGTCCTTTTATAGTTCTCTTTCTTCATAAGTTTTCCCCAAAACAATTCACACAGAGTAAAATTTTGTATTGACAATTCCAAGACCTTAAATATTTTCAACTATCCTTCAGCAATTCTTTTTTGTCTTGTTTTTACTTTTTGGAGACATGGTTTCTCTGTGTAATTCTAGCTGTCCTGGATCCTGGAACTCACTTCATAGACCAGGCTGGCTTGGAATTCACAAAGATCTGCCTGCCTCTGCTGTGCTGGGATTAAAGCCTTGGGCCACCACCGCAATAGGGTCCCTCAGTAAAGAATTCTTAATTGTCCTCCACAATTAACATATGTTATGATCATCAATTCAAAGTACAATTTCAGACTTTGGAAGACAAAACATGGGCAATTCCTGCAATTGTCAAGCTGGGTGTTACAAAAGAGCGTGGAACAAAACAAGAAAGGAAGAGGGAGAGGGGAAGGGAAGAACCTAGGGGAAGGAGAAAGGAAAGAGAGTAGGAGGGAGGGGTCCGGAGGGAGGATCCTTAGGTACACAAAGGCATGGTCTCTAGGGGTTATGCCGAAGGACAGAATTTTTCTAGGAGAGCAAAGAAGGAACTGTAAACTGATAAAAGATCAGTGAGAATACCACACATCTATTAACACAGATCAGCGTAATGCGGAGGAGTGTGTGTTCACCCTGTCCACCTCCATTCCTACATCAAAGAGGACTAATCCCCACTACCTCAGGAAGTAGTTTTATTTAGAAATAATGTCGTGGATGGATGTAATTTGTCTGGATGAAGTCAAGGCAGGTTCCTAATCAGAACGACTACTGGCATCATCACAAAGGAGAAATCCGGACCAAGGCATCCATTTGGACCAATGGAAGGATATTCAGCCAGAGAATGAAGCATTGTTTCTGAGTGAAGGAACACCAGATACTGTCAGCAAACAGAGGTCTCTCTCCACCCACCCAGAATGAACGGTCAAACTCGGCCTAATCCAACTGTGGTTCACAGTGTAGGACCCGGCTTTCACTGTCCCGCAACCTGGGGCACTAAAATGAACGGGAAGTGCGGAGCAGCCAGAGCCTGGGCCCCCAACAGAAAAAGCCAGTCTGAGCGGTTCAGCAGGTCCCTGGTCAGGTTACAGAGAGGCCACACCTTTGAGGCCCACAGCCTAGAATTGAATCAGCACCTGCTCAGACTGGGCTTTTGAAAAGCAACACTTGTAGAAGTTTAATCTCCTCTTACCCTTGGCTGAGGATTTTTGGACTAGTGTGGTTTACTGCGTGTTTGTCTTTCCTTGGATCTTATGTTTGCAGATTTTATGCTTGGTTATCTATATGTCAAACATTTTGAGACGATTTCTTAGTTCTGTGTGATTCAGTTTCAACTACTAAATGGCAACGGGGAAAATCAGACATCTTTAAAAAAAAATTTTTTTTTAAGAGATGGTCTCACTATACTGCCTGAACTGGCCCACCTCAGCTTCCTGAGTTCTCCCAGAGACATCCTAGTCAAATTAAATGCCTGGCCTTTATTTAGATGCTGATACTTACGAGGAAATGGAGAAATCTGAACATCCATTAGACACCTGAAAGGCATGAAGGGAATGTTCTGTATGTGTGGAAGGAGCTTTTACAATTATGTTTAATCCTATAGAGTAGGGCTTGAGAGATGGCTCAGCAGTTAAGACCACTGACTGCTCTTCCAGAGGTCCTGAGTTCAATTCCCAGCAACCACATGGTGGCTCACAACCACCAATAATGAGGTCTGATGCCCTCTTCTGGTGTGCCTGAAGCAAACAACATACATTAAATAAGTAAATATTTAAATAAATAAAACTGTTTAAAATGCAATAGCAATTTGTGTATATATCCTTGTGGAGGACCTAAGAAATATGATTGGGTACACTTTAGTAACAGTGGACGCTGTAGTGGAGACACTATGGTTCTTCATGGAGCCCAATCTGCTTCTGCATCTATTTGGGGAGGACAGGGTGATGCTGGGGATTAAAACCAGGGCTTAGAACACACTACCCACCCCTACCTTAAGACAGGGTCTCATTGTGGAGCTCTGGCTGGCCTGGAAATCGCAAGAGTATATCGGTGTACAATTGCTTTTCTGTTGCTGTGGCAAAACACCATGACCAAGGCAGCTTACAAGAAAGTGTTTAATTGGCCATGGTTTCAGAGGGATTGAGTCCATGATGGCGGCACAAAGGCACCTAGACAGGAGCCGCTGAGACCTCACGCCTTGATCTGGAAATAAGATGTAGATGTGAAATAAGACGTAGGTGTGAGTCTTTTGAAACCTCAAAACCTGCCCCCCAAATAGTGTACCTCCTCTAACAAAGCCACACCACCCAAACAGTTCCACCAAGTCAGGGCCAAGTATTCAAACATATGAAGCCATGAGAGGCATTCTCCATCAATCCACCACAACCAGGACCAGACTGACCAACAATGCTTTGTGCATATCTGTTTAAAATTTTTAATTTTCTGTATCAGTTACGTTGTGTGCTTGTATGAAAAGAGGAGGGGGGAGAGAGAGAGAGAGAGGGGAGAGAGAGAGGGAGAGAGAGAGAGAGAGAGAGAGAGAGAGAGAATATGCCACAGAGGCATGTATTTGGACAACTTTTGGGAACTGGCCCTCTCCATCCACCATGTAGGTCCCAGGGATCAAGCTCGGGTTGTCAGGCTTGGCGGTGAATGCTCTTTTGCCCACTTAGCTATGTCTCTGGTCCAGGTACACTGTGTGCCACTTTTCCCTCTACGTAAACCACGTATCAGAATCCTGAAGATAAACCTGAAACGGATGTCACCGAACCTCTTCATTGGTTCCTTTCCCAGTGTGGCTACAGTGAAGAAATGGCTTTTCTCTGCTTTTTGTTACTATGTGTTTGTTAAGTAGACCTATCAGGGACAAGCTGAAACTGGCTTGTTCCGGCCACCAGGGCCCAAGCTCTGACACTAACAACTCCAGTATCATTACTGATTATTTGGAAACAAAAAGAGCTTTACTTCTTTAGTGCACAAGACAATGAGGCACTGTGGCATTCTCAAGAAACACAATAAGAAGAATGTGTGTTTATGTCAAAATGGAGCACTGGGCATGGTGGCACGTGGCTATACTCCCATTACTCAGCAAATGGCAGCAAGAGAACAATCCTTGCTGATGTCATGAGTTTGTTACCAGTCTGGGAAACATGAGACCCTGTTAAAGAAATAAGGGCTAGGGAGACAGCTCAATGCAGCTTGTGTAAGGGGCTGAAAATCAATGAAGAAAGACCTCAGACTTAGTATATAAAAACAGAATGTTTATTTTGTAGGAACATCTAGTTTGTGGGTGTCAACTATTTTCTCAAATGGTGACCCTAGGTAAAGACACATAGGCCTTTTTATAGGGAACTAGGGGAACTCTTTAGAAGGATTAGATAATCTAAAATTTCATTGGTGGGTGTGAGGGGTTTCACAGGTGGTCAGTGGTCTGCATTCCTATGTCATGAACGTTTAACCATATAATGAAATAGGGCTGCCCAGAGCAGATGGCCCATTCTGGTATTTTTTTTCTATTTTTGTGGTTATCCCCAGGCTGTTCTTTGGGAGGGGATTTTATGATCCTGTTCTGGGTTTTATGGTCTGTTCCTAGAGCTGATGTCTTATGACCTAGTTTCTGGGACTTATAGTCTATTCTTGAAGCTTGTGCCTTATAGTCTTTTTTGAAATCAGGCCTGGTCCTTAAAAATGGGGTCCTTAAATGGAGACAGATGGGCTTTATATTGTCCTTTCACTTGATGACCTCAGTTCAAGTCCACAGAACCCATATAAAGAAGGAAGTAAGATCAAGTGGCTGAAATCCCAACACTCCTATAGTAAGAGTTCATCCTTTGGCCTCCAGACTTTGTAAGTGGCCTTACTTACATATACAACACAACAACATGACACAAATAAACATTTACAAAGATGGATAAATACATAGATTAAAAAAAATTCACATCAAAGCAGAATGTGGTGTTAGAACAGGGTGTGTGTACCATATTTACACCATAGGTCCTGGTGGCAGTTAGTTAAGCTAAACTCAGTTTTTTTTTTTTTTTTGCTTGTGAGCCACCACATGGTTGCAGAGACTTGAACTCAGGACCTCTGGAAGAGCAGTCAGTCCTCTTAACCACTGAGCCATCTCTCTAGCCCTCATTTCTTAGAGTGTTTTCAGGTATAAAAAATAAAAAGTATAAGAGCATAAACGAAAATAATTTTATAAAAATAAAGCTATGAGGGCTGGAGAGATGACTCACTGTTTAAGAGCATTGAGTGCTCTTCCAGAGGTCCTGAGCTCAATTCCCAGCAACCACATAGTGGCTCACAACCATCGGTAATGAAATCTGATGCTTTCTTCTGGTGTGTCTGAAGATAGTGAAAGTGTGCTCATATACACAAAATAAATAAATCTTTTTTAAAAGTCACAAGATATTAAAAAATAAAACTATCAAATACTTAAAAATATAGTATGTGCATGCTTTGTCATTGATCTATTAAATAACAAGATCTAGGTCAGGTCTAATAAGTAAGAATTTTCGGGGTTGGGGATTTAGCACAGTGGTAGAGGGCTTGCCTAGCAAGCACAAGGCCCTGGGTTCGGGTCCCCAGCTCCAAAAAAAAAAAAAAAAAAAATAAGTAAGAATTTTCAATATCCACTCTATTGTAACTATGTGAATGTGTGTGTGCCTGTGTGTGCCCACACATGTGAATGCAGATGCCCTCAGAAGCTAGCGGCATCAGATCCTCCTGGAGCTGTGGTTACAGGTGGTTAAGAGCTGTCTAACAACAGCTGGGAACAGAACCTGGAGCCTTTGTAACTACTTAACTACTGAGTTCTTAACTTCTGAGTCATCTCTCTAGCCTCAAGCACAGTAATTTCAAAGTAGTGATGAATGTGAATTATATTTCTGAGATATATATATATATATATATGAACTATATATGTAAGAACTATTACGTGATAAGAAAGCAGATTTGCTTTTCTTTTTCTTGCCCCTTTCTTCTTCTTCCTCCTCCTCCTCCTCCTCCTCTTCCTCTTCTTCTTCTTCTTCAGATTTATTTTACATGAGTACACTGTCGCTGTCTCAGACACCAGAGAGGGCATCAGATCTCATGACAGATGGTTGTGAGCCACCATGTGGTTGCTGGGAATTGAACTCAGGACCTCTGGAAAAGCAGTCAGTGCTCTTAACTGCTGAGCCATCTCTCCAGTCCCCCCTCCCCCCTCCTCTTCCCTCTCCCCTCCTCCTCTCCTCTTCCCCCTCCCCTCCCCCTCTCCTCTTTCCCCTCCTCCTCCTCCTCCTCTTCCCTCCTCCTCCTCCTCTTCTTCCTCTTACTCTTCTTCCTCTCTCTCTTCCCTTGGTGATTTCCCTGGTTCCGTCCTTGGAGGTCAATAAACCTGCATCTAATATAATCTTTTTTTAAAAAGCCCCAAACCAAAACCAAAACAAAAGAAAACAGCTTCATTTCAAAGTCCTAGGTGTTGCCAGTTAGCATGGCTTGCCTGCTATCTTCATTTATTTTCATGTTTTAAAGTAATAGCATTTAGTTTATTAGTAGTTTATTACATTTACTTGTTCTATAGTTGTGGATGGACACTTGTGCCAGTGTGTGTGCACGTGTGTGTGTGTGTGTGTGTGTGTGTGTGTGTGTGTGTATGTGTGAACTCTTTCCTTCTACCATGTGGTACCTGAGACTAGAACTCAGGTCCTCAGCCTTGCAGGCAAGACTTTACCCTCTGGACCATCTCACTGGTCCTATCTCTGTTTGTTTATAATTTTGTGTCTGAGTGTTTTGCCCTCATGTGTGTTTGTGTACCAAGTGTGTTCCTGGTACCATGGAGACCAGAAGAAGACATTAGATCCTCTGATACTGAAGTTAAAGGCAGTTGTGAGCTGCCTTGTGGGTTCTGGGGATTGAACCCAGGTCCTCTACAAGAGCAAGTAGCTCTTTTAACTGCTGGGTCATCTCTCCAGCCCTATTATCTTCATTATAAAGAAAGGAAACACTACATGTTAGCTTGAGCATGGGGAAAACGATTGTGCTCATGGGTTTCTAGATTAAGCACTTCTGATCTAATTTTAAAATGGTAGAAAACATTTTTTTTTTTTTCGGAGTTGGGGACCGAACCCAGGGCCTTGCGCTTGCTAGGCAAGCGCTCTACCACTGAGCTAAATCCCCAACCCAAAATGGTAGAAAACAATTGCACTCATGAGCTTCTAGATTAAACTCTTCTGATCTAATTTTAAAATGGTACAACAAATAAAGACTGTTGTCTTGCAGTCCTGGAGACTTGCGTTCCAGTGCAGGATTCACAGAAGGTGAGAGAAGAGAACTAACTCCACATAGCTGCCCTCTGACTCACACATGGGCTAGGGCACTTGTGCCAGGACACACATCATGGGCACATAATATTTTTAAAAAGAGGGAGGGGAATGCACAGCTGGAACTGGAGTTACCGTGAGCTGCCATGTGAGTGACCGGAATTGAACCCAGGACCTCAACCAGTGCTCTTGATTGATTAGCCATCTCTTCAGTCCTCATAATAAAATCTTTTTAAATGACCATTAACATATTTTTGCTGAGCTGACTGGTTCAGTGGATAAAGAAACCAGCTGCTAAGTTAGTGACCTGAGTTCTATCCCCAGAGCACAGACAGGAGGAGAGAACCGACTTTTGCAAGTTGTCTTTTGACCTCCAACAGGGACACCACACATAGGAAATAAATTTAAAAATTACTATTAAGGTGTAATGTAGGTATGATAAAATTCATTACTCATATATGTACATTTGGACATGCTAAAAATACACATAATCATAAAATATTAAAAAACAAAAACAAGCTTCCTTAGTGCCTTTCTTTCTTTTTAGGGTTCACAAGACCTTATTGGTTCAACAATGAACAGCAAAGGAAACGTTAACTATCACTCTGGGGCGTCATGTAGATGTGAAAGCCACTCTTGGAAAAGCTCCTCTTTCATAATTCTCTCCCTCTACCCACCCTGAACATCCAGTTAAATGCTGTTCTGATTTCGAATCAATGTTGAAAATGTTCGCTTTTATACCTTGCTTCTTCTGCACATCCTTCTGTTGATTTAAAATCAGAGTGGAAATAACATGTGTGGTAAGGATGTGAAAAAACAGGCATTCTCAATTTGCTGGTTGAAATGTAACCAGAGGAAGCTTTTCACAAAGTAGTTTAAAATATACCAGAAGCCAGGTTTGGTGGTACATACCTCTAATCCCAGCACTTGGGAGGCAGAGGCAGGTAAATGTTTTGAGTTTTGGCTAGCCTGGTCTACACAGCTAGTTCCAGGACAGCTAGGGCTACACAGAGAAACTCGGTCTTGGAAAAAATAATGAAAAATTAGTCTCAGGGGGTAGAGTCTGTGAGTTCATGGTCAGCCCAGTCTACATGGCCAGGTCCAGGCAAGCCAGGGAGATATAGATATAGATGATATAGATATAGATATAGATATAGATATAGATATAGATATAGATGATAGAGATAGAGATATAGATAGAGATAGAGATAGAGATAGAGATAGAGATAGATAGAGGTAGATGTAGATGTAGATGTAGATGTAGATATAGATATATAGATATAGTAAGACTCTGTCTAAAAGAGAAAAGGCTTGGGCAGAAAGGTTTGCCTAGGATAGTTAGGTAGCTGTAAACTGTGGAAGGACTTCAAGTATCAGGACAACTATTTTCAGACTTATCTCCTAGTTAACAGCTCTAAGCCTTTGCGTGCACTTTATGTAATTCTGTGGGTATAGGGGTACGCTATTTTTACAGCAGAGTACACTAAGGAGTTTTTGAACATAGAAACGGTGTGAAAAAAAGT
Organism: Rattus rattus; assembly: GCF_011064425.1. Taxonomy (NCBI): domain Eukaryota; kingdom Metazoa; phylum Chordata; class Mammalia; order Rodentia; family Muridae; genus Rattus; species Rattus rattus. The sequence continues at coordinate 5,338,897 of NC_046165.1, read as the reverse complement.
TTTTTGTTTTTATTTGTTTTGCTTTTTCAGATTGAGTATGCATCTAATACTACCTCAAAGAAATAAGATTGCAGAGAGGTTAAATACGGAACCTTGACTTTGGCAGCGATCCGGGTTTGCCTCCTTCAGTGAGACCGAGTACTTCAGAAATCAGAAGCTGCAATCTACAAATGGTCCTGAGAACCGACCCCCCTACCCATCCCAACTCCCCCAATGAGGGCTTGGCTTTCCAAACGCTGAAGCTTCTTCTTGAGCAGACCACCTTCCCACTCGCCTCTAGCTTCCTTTCTGGCTTTCAAAGCTCTCCTAGGCCAAGTCCTGGTGATGCCTTGGAACTCAGGCTGCAGAAACAGTCCTGTCCTCAGGCCACTTCAACACCCCACCACATCTCTGGGGCCTCATTTCGTAACTAAGCATCTGCCCCCTGAGCCTTTTCTATCCGTTCACCGCTAGCTAGTGATTACTTATTTCCTCCTCCTTGTCACCAACAGAAAATCAAATCTGGGTTGTAACAAGCCTCTGGGGTCTGGATACTCAGGGGACTGGGGTTGGGGGATTGCCGGCGCGGGGCGGGGGGGGGGGGTTATCGTCCGCTCCCCTCCCCCATTGCTCGCGTCAGTGGAGGCTGAACTACCAATCCCGGCGTGCCTCGGGGGCGGCACGGGCGCAGGCTTGTGTGCGCGGTGGGTAGCCGTTGGCTGAGGAGGCGGCTGCGCCGGTCGCTGTGCTGTGAGGTCAGACGGCGCTGGCAAATCGCGCCCAGGATGTAGAGCTGGCTGTTCCCGACGGCGCGTCTGACGCTAAATTGGGTGGGGTAGAGAGTAGGGGGCGGTAGTCGGGGGTGGTGGGAGAAGGAGGAGGCGGCGAATCACTTATAAATGGCGCCCAAGCAGGACCCGAAGCCTAAATTCCAGGAGGGTGAGTGTGCAGCTTTGGGAAAAGGGACCTAACGGTGCACGGGAGGGAGGCTGACTCGGAGCTGTTGAGGTTTGGGGGTCGGGGTCGGCGTGGCTCGCGGCCTGGGGAAACTGCGGGCCTTGCTTTGTGGGGGAGGGGGGAGGCGCATTGCGGTGGGTAACTTCAGTGCGTCATCTGGCGACAGTGCTTCGTGGCGCGAAAGCGAGCCTCCGGCACAGGCAAAGCCGAGGGATCCCCGTGCGTGTGGCAAAGCCTCGTCGCTTGTTTGTTTTTCTGCGAGCAGAGAAAGTCTATTGTAGGGAGGTGCCCGGCGGGCGAGCGATGGCGACGGTTAGGAAGTGATGTGGCGTGGGGGAGGGGAGCAGCGACAGCCCATCCCCGCGCTTAACTCTCGGCCATCGGCCGCGCGGGTGACTGTGGGCTGAAGGTTCGAGGCTGTTGGACAAACTGGAGCTACCTCAGCGTTCTGTAGAGTTGTACTGTAGGAGGACACGGGGGGTGGGCTGTGCGCCCCGCGGCGGGAGAACTGCGTTATAAAATGGCCGCGGCAACATGGCCGCGCCATCATGGCTGCCGGCGTCTCGCAGCTACGCGCAGCTTCGGGCCAGATGGAGCGCCCCCTGGCATGGAGATCACGCTCATTGCCTCCTCTTGCCTCTTGAGTGATGGGTGGGGACAGAAAAAAAAAAAAAAACAGGAGCCGCCCGAGCGAGTTCCTCGGCTCGCTGTTGCCTGAGGGCATCGTTTTGCTGGTTTTGGAGTGCTCTCCGGAGCCGTTGTTCGTGAAAACAATTTTCAGTTCCTCCTTAGGGCGTTTCCGTTTAGAGGTCCTTGGCCTCGTCATTTTTAAATACAGTAGTTGCTTGACTGGTTGTAATAGTATTCGATTAATGGCGATTTGAAAGCTAACGCTTATTGGCTTTGATGAGAACAGTGTTGCTGAACTACGGTACTGACAGTGGAAAGCAGTTACTCAGTTCTCACAACTCATTCTGTCGAGGTGGTTTATTTGGTATACTAAAGGGAATAAAACTATAAGCATAAAGAGGAACACTTTAAACTTTTTACTGCTAGCAATGTCTGTATGTGCTTGTTATACATGCTGGGTCCAGTTTGCATAACAAGTCTCAAGTGCCACCAAATAGAAACGTTTTACTAATCGATGTACATAAGAGAGTATTCCAGGGGTATTTTAGTGCGGCCTCTTAATATTTTTCTCCCACTTTGAGAAGCTGTGACCATTCATTGTTTTTCTAGGTGTTTTGGAGGAAGCTTTTTGTTTTTTGTTTTTTTTTGAGACAAGTCTTGGTATGTAGCCCCAGCTACTGTATTGATCTTCCTTGTCTTAGTCTTTAGAGTACAGCAGCTAAGTCTTGTTTGCCGTATCCTGTATGTTCGCTCAATATTATGTAATTATAATGACACTTAAAATAGTTTTGAGGGGCTGGAGAGACCAAGTACTTCCTAAGGCAAGCATGAGGACCCGAGCTTGGAACCCTAGCAAGCAGTTTTAAAAGCTTGTTTACTTCCGGTAGTGTTGGTGTGCACGTTAATTCAAAACATTCAGGAGGCAAGGGAGGGTGGAACTCTGGGTCTGAGGCCATCCTTGATACTTAGAGCTACTTAGGACATCCAGACTATACAGAAACTCCTTTGCGTGTGGGGGGGTGGGTGTGTGTGTGTGTGTGTGTGTGTGTGTGTGTGTGGTGTTGCTCTATACCCAGCAGGGGTTGGAGGGGTGGAGAACTGCAGCAGCAGGTAGATGTAGAGCTCTGTAGCTCATTGGCCGGCAGCCTACCAATGTGTGAGTTAAAGTGAGAAGCTGTCTAAAAAAGTGAAGAGTTAGTACTGTGGCAGATATTAAACTGGTTGGCCCTCACTTGGAGAAAGATGGTGTACCCTGTAGTTTTGCTAACTCTACTAAGTTGTTTTCCTTAGTAATGCCATGTTTTAGGTATCAAAGCATGCCAAGAGGCTCGTAGGCTTCTCCAGGTTGTCAGAACAAACACAAAAGCGTAATCCTTGCTTGATGTTAGAAACTAGAAATCAAGAATGGTTGTTTTGAAAGAAATGCTTTCTTTCTGAAGGAGACAGTGCCAAAGTGAGGTGGATAAAGGTAAACCAGAAGGATGGTGTTGGTGTAGTTGGAGAAGAGTAGAAACAAAGGCTAGGTTGTGAAAGCCTGGTAAATCTCTGCTTTACCATTATTTTCCAGCTGTGGATTCCAGGTGTAGCTGGGTGTGATACCTAAAATTCTGTCCAGCATTACAGAAGCAGAGGCAGGAGGCTGACCAGCCCAGGGGTACATAAAATGACCCTGTCTCAGAAAACAAAACCAAACCGAAGAAATCCAAGCTAAGATATACGGGTATCTTTTTAAAATTGTATAAAAGACATGTTCAGTCCTCACCTTGGCTAATTCATAGGGCCCATGTGGTAGAGGTAAAGAACTGTCTCCCACAAGTTGTCATCTGACCTCCACATATTTACAGTGGCATGTATACATACATTTACTCCCCGCCCCACAGTAGATAAAAACCAGAGAACGTCCAGAAAGGAAACTGTGTTGATTGGATTATTTTGAAATCTTGGTAGAATTTTGACAGTGAAAGGTGGTAAATATACATTTTGTGTATGTGTATGTGTGTGTAGGAGTATCCTCAGAAGCCAGAAGAAAGCATTGAATTCCCAGGAACTGGGGCTGCTGGGAATGGAACTGTTTCTCAGTCCCCTGTAGGTGTTTCTTAAGTAATTAATTAGCCCAGGGCAAGATTTTTGTCCTTTGAGACTAGAGTGGGTCTGAGGGTGGAGAACTGCCTTTGTAATTTGTCCATTCCACTTGTTTGACTGGTGTACACCATTTAGCTGTGTGTGTGTAAATTTTCATTATTCAAGGAACCTTACTTATTAGTGTAGCTTTTAGCTGAAGTAGCCAATTTAAAAAAAATATGTATTTCAGAGTAGCTTAAAGATACTTGGAGTGAAATCAGTAATCACAGATCTGATCTTAGTGCTTCTGTTTAATAGAATGTTTTACCCACTTACTTGGGTCTTACCTCTAGACTGTTGGAAAAGAAAGCCTGGTCAATTATCCATCTTAGCCCCATTCAGGGGCTAAGGATGAATTTGAAGAGTGCTTCTATAGCATATACAAATTTGGATACAGAATCATTAGATACGGTGGTAGGTGGTAGGTGTGTAATCCCAGGACTACTTTCACATGTTCACTCTGTTCATGGGTAGTGAACAACATATCACTACATTTTTACACACTTGTTTCTGCTATCTGGATTCTGTTATGTGAACACTCACAAGGAGTTGGCTCTCTTTATTGCTTACTGGGAAGAAAAGTACAAAAAAGGATTCAAACATTTGATTACCTGTGTGTCCCTTATGAATGTGAAATGCTTAGCATACAACAGAGCCAGCAAATAGATGCTTTAAGGGCCACATATAAGAGTGAGGAAAAGGTTTCATTCACCAGGTAGCCTTGGCTGGGCCATGTAGAACAGACCAGCCTTGAGATCTACCAGCCTTTGCCTCCTGAGTGCTGGGATTAAAGTTGTGTGCCACCATGGCACGCTCATAATTTATATTTTTATATTTTATAGTATACTTTTTAATGGAGTTTTTCCAGCATAAGACCAGTAGATTAAGTTTTATAGTCACATACCTGACCCTATTGGATATTTCAGTTGCTTGAGATGTGTGAAAAGCAAATAGACTGATTAATGTGTGAGATAAACTTCTGCTATCATCATGTGGGATCAGAGAGTCCAGAAATCACCTAACTTGGTTGAGCACAAATGGCTTCAAATCTTTAGTCAGATTTTATTTGGATTTGCAAGTGCTGATTACATTGGGTTTAAGTTTCCAGTGTTAGGATTGTTTCTGTTGCTCATTGAAACAGCCTAGCTTTCAGAATACTGAGGAATAAACATAGGTAGGATAACTTAAACTAAAAACAACTAACCATTCCATCTCTCATGTATGCAATCAAATTTTAGTGTGTAGAAAGAGTATTCATTAAAAGGGAGTGGGGGGGGATGGGGATTTAGCTCACTGGTAGAGCACTTGCCTAGGAAGCGCAAGGCCCTGGGTTCAGTCCCCAGCTCCGAAAAAAAGAACCAAAAAAAAAAAAAGGGAGTGGAGGTCAAAGTGACTAAACTTAAGATACTTGGAGAAGAACATTTTCAAAGTTCTATTTTCAGATAATTACAACAAGTGAAATAGCCAAACATTATCCCATTAAGTAACTGCAGTAGAATTTATTAGGTGATTAAATATAAATTTAAGTTGGTTGTTGTTGACCTTAGACACTAAGAATATGGTAAAGCTTGTTCTGAAGTGTTCATGTATAGTCTTAACTGTTTTTCCTACTTTTGCTGGGATTATTAGCAAGTGTAGTGACTCTTGGAGTTGCATCTTTCTGTGTGCCAGAGGACTCACAATTAACCTGCCTTTTCACGTTCTTTTCCAGGCGAGCGAGTGCTGTGCTTTCATGGGCCTCTTCTTTATGAAGCAAAGGTATGGAACCTGCTTTCTTTTGAGAAGGTGACCAAAAAGGTTGGCTAGATTACGTATTTTCTTACTTGATATGTAAAAGTTATTTCATTTTTTTCATAGATTCATAAATTTCCCATCTCATTTTGAGTTTATTACTGCTTGGTGGATTGAGAAAGTTCAGACTTTTCTACTCTTCTGACTTTTCTAAACTTAGTAAAAGCTTTTTGGTTGGAAATAGCATTTAAGTGATAGGTGAAGGTTTGTTGGTTATAACAGTTTATATAATAACCTCAGCAGAAAACAATATTGTATGTTTGTAAGCACTTGTACAGATAATATTTGTGCTACCTCATGGGTGGAGGTTAGAGGACAACCTCGAGTGCCAGTCTTTTCCTGCTTTGGGACCGTCTCTTTGTTGTCCTTATACATGCCTATCTGACCTTCAGATTTCCTGTGATTTTTATCAACTTCCATCTCAGTGTAGGAGCGGCAGGATTATGAGTTTAGGGGAGTCTATTGCATGGCAAGCACTGCTATTCACTGAGCCATTTCCTCAGTGTGTGTGAGCATGTGTCTATCTCTTTATGTCTGTCTGCTTTTGATACTTGAGTTTTACAGTTGCTCAAGGCTGGCCTTGAACTAACAGCAATCATCCTCAACCACTCATGCTGAGGTCTCTGGGATGGTTGTCATACACATTTAACTTCCCCATGGTTACATGGTTAAATTTGAATGGTAAACTTATAATCCTGAGTAAAGGAGGCTCTTTTCTTTTCATCAAGTGCTCCTCTTATATAAAGACTTCAAATTTAACCAGAGATACCTCATACATTCATTCCCAACACTCAATAGGGGTAGGTAGGGGGTAGGCAGGGGCAGGAGGATATCCCTGTCCCAGCCTGGTCTACAGAGCGAGTTCCTAAACAGCCATGGCTATACGGAGAAACCCTGTCTGAAAAAAAAAAAAAAAAAAACAAAAATCCCAAGGATAACAGAAAAATGCATTTATTTTTATTAAAAACGTTTGTAGCACTCAGGATTAAACCCAGGGCTTTGCAATGCTTGGAAGAGGGCTACTACTGTAGTTACATCCTTATGCCCTGTACAACAAACATATGAGTCTAAAATTATTTTTACTAATTTATTTCTTAGGACTTTTGGTAGTCTTTAGGTTGGGATATCATTTTAGTAATGAACCTGGATTTAAACATTCCAGCCATTTTTGTCTTTGAGCTCTCCCGTGACAGAACACTTCCCTAGCCGTTTGTTTTTTTGAGACAGGATCTTGCTATATAGAGCTCAGATTGTTCTCAGTCGAAAGGTAGTTCAGACTTTAAATCATATTCTGGGTTGGGATTACAGGCATTTTTTTTTTTTTAAACATTTTTGGGCTGGAGAGATGATTCAGCTGTTAAGAACCCTGATTGCTGGGGGAGGGTGGTAATGCGGGGGAGGATGGGGAGGGGAACACCAATATAGAAGGGGAGGGGAAGGGGTTAGGGGGATATTGGCCCGGAAACCAGGAAAGGGAATAACAATCAAAATGTAAATAAGGAATACTCAAGTTAATAAAGATTTAAAAAAACAAAACAAAACAAAAAAACCCTGATTGCTCTTCCAGAGGTCCTGAGTTCAATTCCCAGCAACTACATGGTGGCCCACAACCATCTGTAATGGGATCAGATGCCCTCTTCTGGTGTGTCTAAAAAATAGCTACAGTGTACTCACATACATATAATAAATCTAAAGTAAAAAGGCTTACTTTGTTGCCGTAGTCCTGGAACACCACTCTTTAGACCCAGGTGTCTTGAACTGCCTCTGCCTTCTCAGGGCAGACTGGGATTAATTGTAAAGGTGTGCCTGGCTAGGCGTTTACGGATTGAATTGAACACGAAGGCTGCTGATCCTTGCCTACCATGACTGAGGCGCTGAGTTCAATCCTCAGTACTGTCACCACTGCCCCTGAAGGAAACAAAATAAAAACACCCACACATGGAATCTGAATGCTGGCACAAGCCTATGGCTAGGCTACTTGGGAAGTTGAGAGAGAGATTACTTGGGGTACAAAGTTAAGGGTGGCCTGTGCAATTTAGTGAGACCAAAAAGTCTCACAAAGTAGTAAACAGGGCAGGGGACAAAGCTCTGGCAAAGTGGTTTCCATGAATGAAGCACTGACTTAGTCCTCAGTACAGAAAACAAAAGCCCAGCATCTCTTTGTCTTTCTCTCCCTCTTATCACACACACACTCACACACACAGACATATACTATACGTGTGTGTGTGTGTGTGTGTGTGTGTGTGTGTGGTGTTTAGAAGCAGTTTCTGCAAATTTCTAGGAATTTTATTGTATGAAATACTGAAAGTGGTGTTCATTCCCCGTGTTTTGAATGTACACTTGTTTATAACTGAGTCCTTTTGATGATCGAGTATGGTTTCCATTGTTGATTTGTTGAGTGAACTTTCAGCAGTCATCTGAACTGGCTATTTTTCTTTGGCAGCAAAATACTCTAGTGAACATTTTTTTAAATGGTGATTGGAGAAACTTATTGTTTGCTTTGCCTATAGTGAACACCCTTAAATCCAGTCAGATAATCATCACTTGTCATGGTGACTTTCCTTTAATGTTTTTTTTTTTTTTTTTGGCTGAATTTAAGAGTACTTTAAAAACTTAATTTTAAAAAATCAGCATAGTATCATTCATTTACTGAGAAGACAAGTTTTTTTTGAGATTTTTTTTTTTTAAATGCAGTTCTTAACTGGAGTTTGCAAAACAAAAATAGCTTTTCTTCACCTTGGATAGCAGATCTAGCCTATCGATTTATAGTAACTTCTTATTAATACTGTGTATTTTAAATTGCAGTTTTGTAACTATAGAAAGGTATTCTCAGCACTAGATTTTAAAATCAAATTGGCTAACAACTCTCAGTTCTCAAAGGTGTTCTGAAAGTTACAGTATCAAGTAGTTCAAACAGTGTAATTCTTCATAGTAAAAAGAGCACCTCTGTCATTAGGATGCAAATTTGCTTTTGCCTAAGAAGTGGTAAGATTATGTGTATACCAAACAAAGACTTATTCTTTTTTATTTCAGTGTGTAAAGGTTGCCATAAAGGACAAACAAGTGAAGTATTTTATCCATTACAGTGGCTGGAATAAAAAGTGAGTATTATATTTTTAAAAGCATTTTGTCTACTCTTGTAACATACACATTGAAGCAAGAAAGAGTCATTTTTAGTATGATGAAACTATGATGAACTAACCATTTTATATGTATTTGATTCTTGGCAATATTTCATGTATTTTGTATCTAGTGGTTATACTTGACCAACTGTCTTGGTTCAATTATGGGTGGATGCATGTTTTAGGATGGTGTAAATTTTTGGCCTGAGCACAAACCAAATGACTTATCTCATGCACAGTTAAACTCAAAAATTGTTGTAGAAAAGGGGGGGAAATGTTTTAAAAATGACAGTTTATAAACCCATTTTATGAAGTTTTGAAATATAATGCTATTAACAGAAAGTAGATTCATGTGGCTCATCATAAAATTTACAGAATTTAACCTTCTAGTGGCCATTGGAGCTCTTTGTCAGTAGTGTTCTCTTTGGGACCCAAAAGTAACAGCACCTAATAAATTATCCAGGCCTTTTTTTTTTTAAGATTTATTCATTTATTATATATAAGTACACTGTAGCTGTCTTCAGATACACCAGAAGAGGGCATCAGATCTCTTTACAGATGGTTGTGAGCCACCATGTGGTTGCTGGGAATTGAACTCAGAACCTCTGGAAGAGCAGTCAGTGCTCTTAACCACTGAGCCATCTCTCCAGCCCTATCCAGGCCTTTTTTGGTGTTTGGAATTGAATGGATTATTATTTTTACTAGGGAAATCTAAAATCATTTTTATTATTGATCTTTTGTACTTTTGGGATGGCGTTGCAAGGAACTAGCTGTTCAGGAGTTACTTTCTGAACTCGTAATGTGATGTCTTACTTGACACCCAGAGTCTGGTACCTGGGAGCAGATGCCAACTGTTAAGATGGTTGGTACTGGGTTGGGGATTTAGCTCAGTGGTAGAGCACTTGCCTAGCAAGGGCAAGGCCCTGGGTTCAGTCCCCAGCTCCGGAAAAAAAAAGAAAAGGGAAAAAAAAAAGATGGTTGGTACTCTAGATGGAAGGGGGTGGGGGGTTGTTGTTGGTTTCTTTTTTTTCCCTGTTAAGTTTCCTGGCCCTATAACTTTGGTCTAAATTACAGTTTAGAGTTCTTGTCTGAGTAGCCAGCCAGTCAGTTCAGTTAGTTTGTTAAAATAGGCTAATACTTGTGGGTAAGAAATACTGAACTTTTAACTTACTTGATTAGTATAATTGTAGAAAGGCCACAATTCCAAATACATGGAAGCATATTTTGATAACTTATAAACAAAGTGTTTTTAGTAATGGTTAGTAGGTCAGTATTTCAGGATGGTGCCAGTATTAAGGAATGGGGAGCTGGATGTGCTTGCACATGCCTTTAATCCCAGCACTTAGGAGGTAGAAGCAGGAAGATCTCTTGAGTTTCAGACCAGCCAGAACTGACCCTGTCTTTAAAAAAAAGCTATAAATTTTGGTTTTTAAGTTGATTGTAATATCTAGGAAGCTGACTTTTAGGCTTCTAAAGTAGCTCCACATTAAGAAATGAATTAAAGGGCTGGAGAGGTGGCTCGACTACTCTTCCAGAGGTCCTGAGTTCAATTCCGCAACCACATGGTGGCTCACAACCATCTGTAAAGAGATCCGATGCCCTCTTCTGGTGTATCTGAAGACAGCCACTGTGTACTTATATATAATAAATGAATAAATCTTTAAAAAAAAAAAAAAAAAGAACAGGCTGCTCTCATCTTATTAAAAAAATGAATTAAAAACTGAATTTCTGTCTTATAGTTTATGAGGCTTATATTTGTTGTTGATATTTTGCTAATATCTAGCTAAAATAATGTGTAATAGACTCTTTCCTATAGGAAGTAGAATGTCTTTATGCATACCAGGGATGGGAAAGTTAAAAGTCCGTATATATAAAGTATGAAAGGAAAACATGAAGCTCATCCATGGGCAGGGTCTACTTCCCCTTTCCTTTAATAACTGAATACAGCTTTCATGTTTCACTCTTGTATATTAGGTATTTTGTATAAAATTATATGTGGATATATATAGTATATCCATGTCATTATCTCTACATTAGGTAACTTTTGCTGTAAATTGTGAAACTAAAAGCCACCAGTTTTCTAGTTTTACTTTTTCATAAAGTTTTTCCTTTGTTGGATTGCGGATCATGACAGCAGTGGTAGTGTTATTTAGAGCTTGTTCTCTTGGGAAAATAAGGAGGGGGAAAATGGCCATCGTAGACATTGTTTGACTGTCGTTCTTAGGAGTGATGTTTAAGTGTACTGAGGGGAATTAAGATAACATAGGTGCCTTTCATGGTTGGCTTGCTAAACGTTCCATTTTAACCTTTGGGAAGTATTTTAGAAATGCTTTTTTATTTTTTTTTCTTTGTAGCTACTGGAACTTTGAGTAATCTTTCTGCCTCTGGAATGCTGAGATTACAGGCTTGTACACCACAATCAGCTCTAGAGAAAGTTTTAAAACCATTTCAGAGGAGTGTTCTTTAAATGGCTGTAAAGTATACTACGTGTATATAATTTTATCTGTGGGTTTGACTTTTGGGATTAGTCACAACTACTTTGGAAAAATACGAAAGTTACATGTTTGATCTATATTTAAAAATTTGAATAGCCCTTAATTATTAATTTAGTAGAGATTCTCAGAATGAAGATAATTGTTTTTGTTTTGTTTTTTTTTCATTTTCATCAAGGATTTTTAGCTCTTTGCTTATAAACTCTTGAAATGACTTGGTAATTGGATATTGGTCCAAGTGCTTGTTTAGATGTGGTTTACATCTGAGGGGGATGGAATTTCTAAGGTTTTAAGGTTTAAAAGCAGTTAAAAGTTAGCACCTTTTGACTTGGGGAGAATAGGAATTATAATTTAAAGAAAAAAGATCTTCATCAGTGTGTTGCGGGGGAGGGTTCAGTGGTAGAGATCTTTCTTGCCCAGCATGCATGGAGCCTTGGGCTTAGTCTCTAGTACTCACCTAACCTATCCCCAAGAGAAGAAAAGAGAGAAATCAAAAACAACTGTTTGTAGAACACTTCTATTCATTTATTTAGAAACTGTGTCTTTTTTTTTTTTTTTTCTTTTTTCTTTTTTTCGGAGCTGAAGACTGAACCCAGGGCCTTGCGCTTGCTAGGCAAGCGCTCTACCACTGAGCTAAGTCCCCAACCCCGAAACTGTGTCTTAATATGTAGCCCTGGCTGGTCTAGAGCTTGTTGTATAGACCAGGCTGACCTGGAATTCAGATTTACCTGTTCATACTTCTAGGGTGCTGGGATTTAAAGTATACACCACTATGCCTCGCTGTAGGACACCTTTTTAAATACCCTGGTACAGCAAAATAAATTGTAAACTGGAATTTTTTAACATTACTTTAAATTCATTTTTAAAAATCACAGATACTAAGATATTTCTAAATTTTCAAAAAAATCTTACCAGAATTTGTTGACACAGACATTAAATTATTCCATTTGTAAATGAATCTTGATAAAGCTTAAGCTAAATTCTGCACATAGTTACTGAGATTACTTTGTACTATGCTGTCTGTATCAGAAGTGCTGTGAGGCCCAGGCGCTCTGAAAAATCTTTGAAGACACGTGAGGATATTGTAGCCCTTTTTCCTGTTCCTGAAGGAGCTCCCTCAGTACACCACCCCCTCCTGACCTCTAGGTAAATGCATGTTTTAAAGTTTTCTTTAGGAAATCATGTTGAGGAATGTTTTTTTATTTATTTTCCTTTTGGCTATACTCTATATAAGAGGTCAGAGGTGGGAATCATTAAGTAAAAGATTACTTCAAGTATACACTTGATGGTGTCACTAATGGAGCTCCATCAGCAGGAGAAAAGACCAGTTTTGCTCAAAAGTTAGTTTGCTTCAAAACTTCAGCATTCCATCAGAAAGTTTTGTTTTCCCATACATGTCAGCAAAAGGCTTGTTTTGTGAGATGCCAGATAGACACATGAGCTTTTAGAAAGCTTCTAGTCATCCTTGTAAATTGGAATGCTCCCTTTGAATAGATGAAAATGAACAATTGGGGTATCTGAAAAACTATTCTAGGCCTTTAGTGTATAGACTTAGTCGAGTCATCTAGGTGGTGAGTATTATGGAGTTTATTATGTGTTCCCAATGCACCCTTTAGCATGTGTGAATTGTATAACAAGACAGTGCTGTAATTCTGAAAGGGTAATAATAACCAAGAGACTCTTAAGTGATTTATTTTTAGACCATTTAAAATGAATAATCTACATACATAAAGTTTATATTTGAAATGCTACTTCTCACTAGAACACACTTTGCCTAGATTTTTCCTTTAAGAATGGATTTGCAGGTTGGGGATTTAGCTCAGTGGTAGAGCGCTTGCCTAGAAAGCACAAGGCCCTGGGTTCGGTCCTCAGCTCAAAAAAAAAAAAAGAATGGATTTGCAGTGCCAGCTTCTAAAATTATTTTAGAAGCATGGTTTGTGAATTCCTGTAATTAGAGAATTTGGAATACTGAGACAGGAGGACTACCATGAATTCAAGGCAAAGTTGGGGCTCATTTAAAAAGGTCTCAAAAAACTAGGGTTGACAGGATGGCTCAGTGGGTAAAAGTACTTGGCACCGAGGGTGAAGACCCAAGTTGGAGTCCGTGGTCTACGTGGTGGAAGAATGGACTCCTAAAGCTGTTCTCTGGCCTCCATACACACAAACGTGAGAAGGACAAAACCAAACATGTAGTTAGTGCAGGGGAGGCCAAAGTTTAACTCCTAAATCCTCAAAAGTTATCTTGGAAGAAACCCTAAACTGTATTAAGAATGTACCTCAGTGCTATTTTAACTTGTCTTTTTCAGTTGGGATGAATGGGTGCCAGAAAGCAGAGTACTCAAGTACGTGGACACCAATTTGCAGAAACAGCGAGAACTTCAAAAGGCCAATCAGTAAGTTTGACGTGAAAAATGGATTTTGAGATTTTTGGACAGGGAATGAACAAAACGGGGTCATGTTGACTCCTCACTCTCTACTTTTTGTAAAATGATCCTTGGTACTTGTAAGTTCCAATGTTTAAACTTGATTTCAAATACATATTATCAGGGTAAAAAATATTGCATCATTTCTGAGTATGTGTTCTAGCAGAAGAACATCGTGTTGGAAATTATAGATATCTTTTTTGTTTTTTTCCCTTTTTTTATTTATTTATTTTTTTGGAGCTGAGGACCGAACCCAGGGCCTTGTGCTTTCTGGGCAAGCGCTCTACCACTGAGCTAAATCCCCAACCCCTATAGATACCTTTTTAACTCATAGCTTTTAAACCTCTTCTTGGGTACCATAGAAGGCACAGTTAACTGATGGAGAAACAAAAAGAGATATTCCCACTAATTAATATCTGAAAACACATTGAGGAAAAGGGACCAGAAAAATTATCTAAAGGGTAGTTATTACATTTGATTTTTATAATACTTAAAAGATTAAAATTATAATATGGAATCAAAAGAAAATATTGGAACTGCTAGTGAGTTCCCAATCAGGCATAGCATTAGAGTTTTCCGTTTCTGAGATCATATATTAGTCAATTTGTATTAAATTGACTTTAGTAATTTTTCATTCATTTATTCCTTTGCATGTGGGCATGGGTTTGCCATGATGAGATCGTGCCGGTTGGAGTCAGTTTTTCTTTCTTAAATGTGGGTTCTAGGTCAGTGGGCTTGGTAGCATTTGTAGCACTTTGACCTCTTGGGCTCCATACTTGGGTTCGTTTGTTTTTCTTTTTTTAATCTTTTGTTTGATTTCTGTAGGCCTTTATTTTGGTGTTTATTTTATATATATGAATATTTTATCTTTTATATATGGGCACTGCATGTGTGCCTGGTACCTGAGGAAGCCAGAAGAGAGGTAATCAGATCCCCTGGGGTTACAGATGGCTGTGGGCCACCATGTGGGTGCTGGGGATCAAACCCAGGCCTTCTACAAGAAGAAGGAGTGCTCTAAACCTCTATGCCATCTTCCCTAATTTGGGGGGGGGGCAGCGGTGCGTTTGTGTGCATGCATGCACACCAGTAGATGGTATCAGATCCCATGGGACTACAGTCATACGTAGCTGGGAGCAGCCAGGTAGGTCCTGGGAATTAGGGTCTCTGGAAGAGCAACCCAAGTAAGTATTCTTAGCTGGAGAGCAGCCCTGATTTCACACTTTCTGTGGGAACTTATATTTTAAGACATTTTAACTCTTAAGTACAGCATAGACAATTTGGAACATTCTGAAAGTCCACTTATACTAACTAACAGATAGGCTTTTGTCACTGTACAAGTCTTGCTGGCTGGGAACTTATTACTAAGTAGACCAGGCTGGCCTTGACCTCACAGGCATCCATCGCTTCTGCCTCCAAAGTGCTGGGATTAAAAGTGTTTGCCACCATACCTGGCTGGGAAGCTCAGTTTAATAGAAATTCTAGGTGAAATCAATCAGCTTTAGTTTTTCTTAGATAAGTATAATGACTTTCTGACATTATTTTTGAAGGGAACAATATGCAGAGGGCAAGATGAGAGGGGCTGCTCCAGGGAAGAAGACATCTGGTCTGCAACAGAAAAATGTTGAAGTGTAAGATACTCTTTGCTTAAATATTGCATACTGCTTTATGGGTATAATTTAAATTTACTTTTTATCATAATACATATTTTGTTTCTAATGGAAGCTTTTAAAAGTGTCAGTGAAATTCTTAATTCTCAGATATCAGCTTATTAAGGAAATGTAAATTGTTTTGGCAAGGATTACTTTCTTAGTAGTGCTAAAAATACATGGGTAAAATGAGCGTGAGAAAGAAAAGTATAATTTGTTAACTCTGGATTGTAAGGCTTCTTGGTAACCATAATGTGAAAGTCAGTGTACACTGATCTCTAAAGGTTATGTAACTGAAAATGAGTATAGTAAGGTGACCAACTACATGATCCTTTTTTTTTTTTTAAAGATTTTTATTTATTTTACGTATGTGAGACACTGTAGAGTGAGTACATTGTAGCTGTCTTCAGACACATCAGAAGAAGGTTTCAGATCCCATTACAGATGGTTGTGAGCCACCATGTGGTTGCTGGGAATTGAACTCAGGACCTCTGGAAGAGCAGTCGGAGCTCTTAACCACTGAGCCATCTCTCCAGCCCCCAACTACATGATCTTAAATATTAGTTATACAAAAACATAGGGCACAACTATTATTGAAGGATGAGTTTTGTGTTCATGGTTATAGGGCCACTCGGTGGAACATGGGCAGCCTTACTAGTGGCCATACTCCTAAAGGAAAATGGCTTGTCTTCCTCAGCAGCCCTGAACTGCCAGTGGCTCCTCAACTATAGGGCAGGATCTCATGGGCTCTTCAGTTCCTGCTGGAATGTTGGCTTGTACAAGTAACTCTAGTACAACTGTCATGTCCAGAAGTCAGCATTTCATGGCACTTTTTCCCTCCTGCTTTTACATTTGTTCCCTGAGCTCCTGGGTCTACAGCCCAGGTCCTGTGTGGAAAAGCAGCCAGTGTTCTTAATGACTGAATCATCTCTCCAGTCCCCTAGCATATGGTTTTAACAGTTTATCTTTTAAGTACATATATACTTATAAATTTTAGCACTAGAATGCAGAACATTAGCAATTACTGTATGAATTCTACTGTATAATTGAACTGCTTGCATATATGTTTAATAGGTAGCATGTAGATAATATAAGCAAGACTGTTTAGGAATCCTTATTAGGAGGAGTCATTAGAATGAGTGGTTTTAGATTAGTTGAGTAGTGATTCTCATATTATGGTACAGAGCTTGTGTATTAAGGATTAAGTATAAGATTCCTTTTGGTTACCATGAATCATTAGCATGTATGTATATGCAAGTGAAGAAGTTCTTGATTTAAAGACTAGCTTCATACTCAAGAGATCTGCCTGCCTCTGCTTTTCCAATGTTGGGGTTAAAGATGTGCATCACCACATCTAGCCTTTTGTTGTTAAAATTATTTTTTGGACCTTTAAATTGATGTGTATATGCGGTTGTGTGTTCACAAGTGTGCAGGTCCCCACAGGGACAGGTGGATCTGAGTTCAAGGCCAGCCTGGTCTATATAGTGAGTTTCAGGATGCTAGAACTGCATAGTGAGACTTTGTCTCTAATCATCATCATCATCATCATCATCATCATCATCATCATCATCTAAAATCAAGATTAGTGTTTTGGGAAGCAGACTTAAAATATAGTCACTGATAATTTTACTGGGCCATTTTTCTCTGAATTTACCATTCAAAGAATTGGAACAGTTTTTATGGAGTAATTTTTGTTTTTTGCTCTTTCCAGGAAAACAAAAAAGAACAAACAGAAAAGTAAGTATAAATGTTCTTAAAATTGACCTATTAATATTTCGGTTGTGAGTTCACTCTATGAAACTGACACTGGGACAGTATGTGGCTTAATGACCTCAAGTAGAGGTCTCAACAGAGTTTGTAGATAAGGACGGAGTGGTTTTTATCTTGACTGCCTGAAAAGATGTAGTTGTTTTCACTGCCTGCTTTAGTCTTAGGGAGATAGCCTTTTAAATATGTTATTAAATATTTCCTAAGTAAAGTGTTAAATAAGTTTTTATTTTTATTTTTTTTTTTTAAGAAAAACTATTCTATAAGTTGGATTTATTAAATATCTGTAATGGGGAGAAATTAAGACACTCTTTACATTAAGAATTTGTTAGTTAGCCAGTACCACCCCCGCCATTCTTAAACGTTTTGTAGCACCTGGAAATGGAGATGGTGGCAGTACCAGTGAGACACCTCAGCCTCCTAGGAAGAAGAGAGCCCGGGTAGATCCAACCGTTGAAAATGTGAGTTTTCATCTTTTCTTCTGGCAGGCTGTCCTAAAGGCCCTGATGATCCTTCTCTACTTCCTCACTCTCTTCCCTTCCAATATTTATGTTTGAGACAGGATCTTGCTGTGTAAATGGCTAGTCTCTGCCTCAGATTTCCAAATGCTGGGGTTACTGGCACACGCTACTAAAGTGCAGAGGCAGGTTCTGGTCTAGTAACTGAAAAATAAAAATGTCTTTAAATAAAGATAAGCCTTGTTAGCTGTGCCTAGTGGGGCATGCTGTTACTTCTAGGACTCAGGAAGCAGAGACAGACAGATCTATCTTGTGAGTTTGAGGCTAGCCTTGTCTACATATTGAGTTCCAGGACAGTCAGAGCTACATAGTAGGACCATGTCTAAATGTCTAAATGGGGTGGGGTGGAGAAGAGAGAAAGTCATGTTTGGTATAAGCATTTGGATATCAAGAGTAAATGTGAAGAAGCTGTTAAGCTGTATTAATTGAGAATATTCCATTTCCAAAAGAGGAAAAGGAGTCCTAATAACTCAAGACCATAATTTTTTTCTTGACTATATGATTTCATGTATTTGTTCGCCTACAGAGCCCCACCCCCTATGGCAATTCCTTCTTTTGAGTGGTTCCTTCAAGGAATTAGTGTATACCTGATATCTTAAAGATCAAAAGAGAAGCAAAAAAAGTTTGCAATACCTTTCTTTGCCTTTCTTCTTTAGGAAGAAACATTCATGAACAGAGTTGAAGTTAAAGTGAAGATTCCTGAGGAGCTGAAACCATGGCTTGTAGATGACTGGGACTTGATCACCAGACAAAAGCAGGTACCTTGAGAATGACATGGGGAGCGCTCAGAGTCTTATGATAAACTGTTATAATCTTGTTTTACAGGTGTTTAGTTTTTGCCTGCATGGCATGACCTATGTGCAGTGCCTGTGGAGGGCATTGGGTCTCTTAGAGCTGGAGTTGTAGGTGATTGTGATCCAGCACACAGAGTGGCGCTGGGAATTGAAACTTGGATTCTAATGCTCTTCATTACTGAGCCATCTCTCCGATCCCTTAAAATTTTGTTGATGATTAAAAAAGTTAGAAGTTTGCTGGAGCAGAGCTCTCCCAAAAAAGCTAGTAGACAAAGGAGATATGTGAATCTTCTGTCTTAATGTTGTCACCATTAGAACATTTATACATGTCCTCATAATGGAGTGTAGTAGAAAACATATGACAGTCATTGCCTACAATTGATCCTGAATGTAATTAGGGTCCTAGGTTTAATTAATCATTTGCAGAATGTGAAAAAAAATTCCCTGTGGGAGAGATGGAGACAAACTGACCTTGTCCTTAGATAGATAGAATATATGCCAATAGCAGAACAGCCGGCAAACAGGTGAGGCTTTGGGGTTTACAGATGGATGGTGGGTTGCTTAGAGAATTGTGCCCAATTCAAAAGTAGGTACACCACTGAAACGCCCACCGCTAAGGAGCCCATGACTCAGCAGAGCTGCTTGTGAATATGTTGCATCCCTGCAGCTCCAGCTTAGGTGCTGGGGACACTGGGTCATTTAAATGTCAGTTTTCTGAGTCTTGTTTACTTATTACTTAGTCTTAGGAGCCTCTCCTTCCCTCTGAAGAAACATGTTCAAAATCTAAAGACTTTATAAACTGTTCTCAGAACAATCCAGAAAAACTTGAATGTTACTAAGAGTTGGCTTCTCTAAGTTCAGATTTAGAAGCTCTAGACAAACTATTTAAATTGACAAATGGCAAGTGCAGTGGGAATGAATGGTGGGGATGAGAATAATGTTAAAGATTGATGAAATTTGAGATTCATGGACATAGTTGGAATTTGGTTGATGTTATTTGGCTGGATTATACATTACATCTCCCTGCAAGGTATTTGTAATCTTGAACCCATTTATCAGACTTTCTGTGCCTCATCTACTCATTTTGGAAGGAATGTAATTTTTATAAACATTTGTATTCAAATTTTTTGCCTAGCTTTTTTATCTTCCTGCCAAGAAGAATGTGGATTCCATTTTGGAGGATTATGCAAACTATAAGAAGTCTCGAGGAAATACAGATAATAAGTAAGTGCGCCCTTTCTGAGGATACACAGAGTACTCAAGCACTCTTAGGTGTAGCTGAAAGTATGCAGTAGGTACTTCACAGGCATTAGGAGTTTTGCTATTTTGATGCTGGGTAGTGGTGGTGGTACGTACCCTTGATCCCAGCACTTGAGAGGCAAAGGTAGGAGGATCTCTGTGAGTTTGAGGCCAGTCTGATCTACAGAGTGAGTTTCAGGACAACCAAAGTTACACAAACCCGGTCTTGAACCTCACTCCAAACCTTCTATTTTGAAATTGTAAATGCCTTCTTAATTTTTATATAATTTTAAATGGGTTTTAGTTGTTAAGTCTTAGCCAGGGTTGGGGATTTAGCTCAGTGGTAGAGTGCTTGCTTAGCAAGCGCAAGGCCCTGGGTTCGGTCCCCAGCTCCGAAAAAAAGAAAGAAAGAAAAAAAGTCTTAGCCATAGTTCCTTACCTTTATATTCCTCAGAAAGGAAATCTTGTGAAACTAATGTTTTTGTTCTTTCATCAGGGAGTATGCTGTTAATGAGGTTGTGGCGGGGATAAAGGAGTACTTCAATGTAATGTTGGGCACTCAGCTACTCTACAAATTTGAGAGACCACAGTATGCTGAAATTCTGGCCGATCACCCGGATGCACCCATGTCCCAGGTGTATGGAGCGCCACACTTACTGAGATTGTTTGGTAATAAGACTTAAGAAAAGTGACCCCCCCCCCAAACCTTTAGTAATTGAGTTTTTGGCCTGTACTAAATGACTGAGAGGTAAAGTAACTGAAACATGACTGTTTCGGTTTGAATCTTTAGTTAAATTTTCTTTTTTCTCCCCCTTCTTTTAAATTTTTATTATTTAATGTATATGAGTACACAGACAAAGAGAAAAGAGAGGGCATCAGATCCCATTACAGATGGTTGGAGCCACCATGTGGTTGCCGGGATTTGAACTCAGGACCTCTGGAAGAGCAGTTAGTGCTCTTAACCACTGAGCCATCTCTCTAGCCCCTAAATTTTCATTTAAAAGATTTAAATACCAAACCTTTTTGCAAAAAAATTTTTGAAAAATCATTAAGACTGGGGAGATAACTCAGTTTATAAAATCTAAGTGTGAGGATTTCTCCATCCTCCCAAATTCACAAAAAAAAAAAAAAAAAGAAGCTGGATGTAGTGGTACATACTTGTCACCCAGTACTGGGTAGGCAGAGGGGGAACATTCTGGATTCTCATTGGCTGCCTTGACCTAGTTGGTGAACCCTAGTCCAGTGAGAGAGGTACTCTGTCTTTAAAAAAGGGTAGGTTGCACTTAAAGACACATTCAAAGGGTTTTGTTTGTTTGTTTGTTTGTTTAGCTTAGAAGACACACAAAAACATCTAGTTTTATGGAGTCAGTGACAGCTCACTTTATACATAGTTAATACATGTTACAGTGCTACTTTGACTATAACTAACTTAATTCTTTGTTAAATAGTGCGAATTGGAGCGATGTTGGCCTACACACCTCTAGATGAGAAAAGCCTTGCTTTATTACTGAACTATCTACATGATTTCCTCAAGTAAGTTTAATTGAAATCACAAACAGTTGGGATAGTTACATAAAGTGTGAAAGAATAGATTAACGTGAATTATACTAAAATAATGTATTTGTACAGATGTCAATAAGGCAATAAAACTATAAATAGCATATATAGGAATCTTACAGATGGAGAGTAAACTTGTAAATGCTGTATGGGAAATGATGGAGTGACTAGACCTCCAAGCTATTAAGACCATGAGAACGTTGATTTTGTAGTTTTACAGTTAGAGTAGAAAGATTAAATTGGTCAGGGCAGCAGTAATGTTTAAGATGTCTCATGCCTGTCAAAATTGATGCAGGATATTTGTAAGTTAAGCCATACTCTTGAGTTGATGCCTGTCTCAAAAATAATGCCCAATGATATTATACAAGTATAGGTTAACAATAGTTAACTCATCACATTGAATTTAAAAGATTGAAGAAATGGTGAAGTAGTTCTAGGTCCAATATGTTAGAGGACATTTTTATAATAGGGAAGAACTTAAAATGGCAGCTTTTGAGAGTGATAGGATTCTGTAAATATACTAACAAGAATACTACTGTTTAGCACTCTGAATTGAAGAAGAAATTAGCTGTAGAAGTATGCAGTATTCTGATTCTTGTTTAGAGAGAAACATTTCAATTTGAAAAAGACTGGAACTTCCAGAATATGGGTCATAGCTACTGTGGGTTACTTCTTAGACTTGGTATTGGAGGAAAGGATTGGAGTGTTTGTTTAGGACCCTTTTTCTACAGTGGTAAATATTTCCTTCAGACTCCGATTTTGTTGACAGTATAGAATTGAGCTACTGTTTCACATTGTGCATACCATTATTTCAGATTTGAACTTGAAATATGTTTGTAGACAACCTTGTACTTAATTGAAGTCTTAAAAAGCTAAAGAAAATTACTGTTTTAGGGTAGTGCTACTATAGTAGGATAGCCATTCGTGATTCCCTAGGGATAAGGCAGCTGTCCCTGTTTTTGGTGTTTTGTTTTGTTTTGTTTTGTTTTGTTTTGTTTTGTTTTGTTTTCCCTCTCCTGGAGCTGAGGACTGAACCCAGGGCCTTGCGCTTGCTAGGCAAGCGCTCTACCACTGAGCTAAATCCCAACCCCCTGTCCCTGGTTTAATAGAGAATAACTTGAGGTGCATTTTTGTCTGTTAATGTAATCTTAGTGGATTGTATTTTAGCGATGTGGTTGTTCAGGGAAACAATGATTTATGGTTAGTATCTGTAACTTTTAACATTTTCACAATGAATGAACAATTTTCTTTTTAGGTACCTGGCAAAGAATTCTGCAACTCTGTTCAGTGCCAGTGATTATGAAGTGGCTCCTCCTGAGTACCATCGGAAAGCCGTGTGAGGAGTGTGCTCTCTCACTCGTGCTTGGATCTCTGTAAACAGTTTGGTTCTTAGTCCTTCTCTTGTACAAATGATGTACTTTGAAGACCGTTAGTGTATAACAGAGTTGATGTTTGTTTCCTGTTTGATTTTAAACAGAGAAAATAAAAGGAGTTAACTGCTCCTTTTTTCTTTCTTTTTTTCATTTCAAAGTTTCTACCAGTGTATCAGTGATGGACAACGGAGAGACATGCTGTAGAGTGTTTGCCTAGTTGACAAAGCTGCTTTTGAATGCTGGTGGTTCTGTTCCTTTGACACTACGCACTTTTATAATATGTGTTAATGCTCTATGACAAAATGCTCTGACTCCCTAGTGCCAAAGGTTCCCTTCAGTGTGTATAACTGAACACTCATCCATCTGTGCTCTTTTTTTTTTAAATGGTGCTTAAAGAGCCCATCCTTTGCAAGCTCATCCATGTTGTTCCTTAGGCATTTTATCTTTGCTCAATTGTTAAAGAATGGTGGCTTGTTTTCATGGTTTTTGTATTTGTGTCTAATGCACGTTTTAACATGATAGACGCAATGCATCGTGTAGCTACAGTTTTATGGAAAAGTCAATCTTGTAGGAGTTGTTTTTCAGATCTTCAATAAATTTTTTCTTTAAATTTCAAGAGATTGTGTGTCCGTGTTATAAAGACCATGGCACATTGTATATTGTGATTAGAAGTTGATTGCTTAGGGAGCTGGCTAATTATCTGGTCGTTTATGGAGTGAAAAGCTTACTTGGAAGCGGAGTAGACTACTGGTCGTAGGATTTTGTCGTCCTGTGTCCTAGTAAAAGGCAGATGTCCGCATGATAGTGTCCTTTATTTGGATTCTTGGTAGTTTTGAGCTTTGGGGGCATTTTTTTTTTTTAAATCTGTGTAAAAATTGCTGTTAGTGTTGTTTAAGGCATTTCTGTGAAAAATGTGCTAAAAATCAGTATGAAATGTAGCATTATGATATTTGAAAAGGAAAGCATTGTTATCTTTAATAGAGATATCAGTGATTTGGATCTAGGTACAGAATATTGGGGAAGGTTCAGATGGCAAGATCTATGTGAGTAGTATAGGAATAAGAGGGATTGAGAGTAAGGTAAGTGATGGAACGGCGTGAGCTCATAGTCTTGAGCTGTAGTAATATTTGAGTACATGTTAAAGATTTCCTTGTGGGGTGGAAGATAGTTTTCTGTTAATTACTTATTGAGTCTTGGGTTCAATTCCTAGCACAGAACGGGGAATAAACCTGTTTTTTTGGTACATATAAGGAAGTTGGGGGACAGTGGTGTTTTCCTGTATTTAGTGCCTGTATATAGACTATTGTTTTTAATCTAGAGTAGGGTTAGGGGGGTTGCCACACTGCACATGTGAAGCTGGTTGGAGGACAACTTTTTAAGAAAGTTTACCCCTTCCCCCTTGTACATGATTCTGGGGATTGAACTCAGGTTGTCAGGCCTTTCCCTGCTGTTCCCTGGACCCAGTGGTGTATTGTAGTTCTATTCAGTCACAGTAGGTTTATGAGTCATTTAATTTATGCAACTGTATGTCTAAGTTTGAATTTTTTTTTATAGAAGCACCTGTGCTCAAAGCTTTTTTGTTTTAGGACTTTTATTTTGTTAAAAGTAATTGGCTAGGTATGATTAACACTGGGAAGTCAGAGGAAGGAGGAACTCAAGTTCTGAGGACATCCTGGTCTAACACATCAAAGTAAAGTAAGACCTTTTCTTTCATTCGTTTAGACAGAATTTCTCTATATAGGCCTGGATTTGGACTCACTCTGTAGATCCTTTGGCTCCTAAGTGCTGGAATTAAAGGCATGCACCCCCACTGCCCAGCCCATTCCTGTATTAATCCAAAGCATGTTTGTTGGTAAGACAGAACTGGGAAAGTGGCTCTTAGCCCTGAAGACTCAGTTACCCAAGTTTGAACCCCAGAACATAAATCTAACTCTTGTATAGAGAGAAGGTAGAGACAGGTCATCTACCAGCAGAAACAAAAGGCTTTAGCAAAGTAGAAGCAAGAATCAACTACTAGACTCAAAATACAAGGGAAAACAACAAAAACCCAAGAAATATAAGCTAAAAAATGGCTGTTTTAGTCTTGGAGTATGAGGCATACTGACCCTGAGTCTACAGTATCTGCTGCTGTTGAGACCAGGATAGGAGGGCCACTCGAGGCCAGTGTATAGAGGATCCCCATCCAAAGATGAAAAGCTCACTCTACAAGTTATGGCTTGAGACTAAAATGACCCTCAGGAATTTGTTAACATTTGATCTCTAGCTGGTAGCACTGCTTAGGAGACCAGTCTGGAAGAAGTAGGCCCATCCAGGTTGACTATCCCTCCTGCCATACTCTGCTGCTTGACCTGCCAGTAAACAGGTGGTACCACAAGTTCCTGCCACCGTGAACTGAACAGTCCTAGTCTCTATGCTTCCCCTGTCTCTCTGAACTGTATGCCTTGAAATTTGTAGCTAGATTTACCACAACAGCAAAGAAGTATGTTTATGGAGAGATCAAGCTGTAAGCTTTAGTGATGTTATTGCTCCCCCCTGCCCCTGCCGCCCCAAAAAAACCAAACCAAACCTTTAAGTGTTTATTTAACTTACTCAACCTGTTTGGCATACTTGGCTCTGGTTTGCTCTCATCGTTTCATTGTTGGTCTTTGTTGAGCATAACTGTACAGGTCGTACTGCTCCATGTCTTCTGGTGCTGGGAAATGATTACCCAGGTCCTCTGGAAGAGCAGCTAGTGAGTGCTTTTGACTGCCGAGCTGCTGTAGTTCCCACTGCCTGTTCATACTACAGTGTTCCTGTCTTCATTGTCTGTTCTTTCAGCCAATATTTTGGTTTGTTTGGAGTTTTGTCTTCCCTTTTAGGTAGCGTTCATGTAATGAGCAAAGCACGTTGAAGAATAACACTCTCTAACACTCCATACATACATACATACATACATACATGCATACATACATACATACATACATACATACATACATACATACATACGTGTAAAACTTTGAGAGTCCCACAGTCTTTACATATTAAAAGTTCAATCCCTTTAAAATATCCAATATCTCTTAAAATTCAAAGTCGTTTTAAATTCAAAGTCTCTTAACTATGGACTCCACTAAAATACTTTTCTTCAAGAGGGAAAAATATCAGGGCACAGTCACGGTCAAAAGCAAAGTCAAACTCTTAACTGTTCAGTGTCTGAGATCACCAATGATCTTCTAGCTCCTCCAAGGGCTTGGGTCACTTCTCCAGCTTTGCCCTTTGTAGCACACACCTTGTCTCTAGGCTCCAGCTGCCTGTCCACTGCTGCTGCTGCTCTTGGTGGTCATCTCATGGTACTGGCATCTCCAAAACACTGCTGTCTTCATTGCAGCTAGGCTTCACCAGTAGCCTCTCACAGGCTCTCTTCATGGTGCCAAGCCTCAACTCCTTTGCATGACCCCTTCAGTCCTGGGCCACCAATTGCAACTGAGGGTGCACCTTCACCAGTGGCCTTCCATGGCCTCTCACAGTGCCCAGCCTCAGCTGCTCTTCATGACCCTTCATGCCTTCAAAACCAGTACCACCTGAGTGACTCTTACACATTACCAAGTCCAGCCACAGCACAAGGTACAACCTTGGTTATCTCTGGAACACAGCCTCTTTGTGCTCTCAGAAAACACTTCCCAGATTTCACCTCAATGCTGTCTCTTCTTAATCACCACTACTTTCTTAGCTCCAGCTGACCAGCATCAATAGTCCCAGTAATGCAAAGGTTTGCTTTAGTAGTTTTGATATCTTGTTAATCACAGCTGATTGATTCTTCAGCCACAGCTAACCAAAACCACAGAATCTTCACAATCAAAACCACAACAGCCTGACAAGAGTCTTTAATCTTCCCTCTGAAATTTCACAAGCCAGGCCTCCATCTTCTGCACTATTCTCAACATTATCTTCAAAGCTCCTACAGAAGCTCTTAACATCCCAATAGCTCTTCTAGCTTGAAGTTCCACAGTCCTCCCCAAAACATGGTCAGGTTGTCACAGGAATCACTGTGCTGGTACCAATTTGTCTTAGTCAAGGTTTCTATTCCTGCACAAACATCATGACCAAGAAGCAGGTTGGGGAGGAAAGGGTTTATTCAGCTAACTTCCATCACCAAAGGAAGTCAGGACTGGAACTCAAGCAGGACTGGAACTCAAGCAGGTCAGGAAGCAGGAACTGATGCAGAGACCATGGAGGGATGTTTCTTACTGGCTTGCTCTTTTTCTCATACATACATGAGAAATATGGTTCTTCCCAAGGTTTATATAAGCGTGTATCAACATTTAGAAGTCTAGACATGTGATCTTTGGCCAGTACGACATCATAGATCAAGAGTTTACAGAATATCAAGGAATAAGAGGAAGTGTGACTGGGCATTATATGCAGGGACAGAAAGAGACAACAGTCTGAAGATTCATCTGCCTTCAATGTAGATAATGAGATATCCCATAGTTTTAAGATAATTTAACGAGAAGACAAATGATACTCTATTATGTAGAATGTTTGGAATAAAGGAAACAACCAAACAAGGGCCATTAAAAATAAAAGGGCCCCAAATTTGCCCAAGGAATTCCAGAAAGCAGCCAGCAGATGCCCTGGAGCACAGAGGTCACAGAAAGCAGGCAGTTTGACTTAACTTTTTGTAGTTTGGAGAGTGTTTACCCAAAAAAGCAGTTTGTGCAGTGTTGTGACCCCCCAATATTCTGGACTTTGAAATCTGATTCTCATACCCTTACTGTGTTCTCTACCATCAAACCACTCCTGCACCCTCAGACTAAGGCACAATTTGAAGACATCGACTCTTAGACCAATGTTT
Organism: Rattus rattus; assembly: GCF_011064425.1. Classification (NCBI taxonomy): domain Eukaryota; kingdom Metazoa; phylum Chordata; class Mammalia; order Rodentia; family Muridae; genus Rattus; species Rattus rattus. The sequence continues at coordinate 5,311,657 of NC_046165.1, read as the reverse complement.
TTTTTTCGGAGCTGGGGACCGAACCCAGGGCCTTGCGCTTCCTAGGTAAGCGCTCTACCACTGAGCTAAATCCCCAGCCCCGAGACAGTATTTAATTAAAGAAGAATAATTGAAAGGAACAAAGTGGACTTAGACCAAGAAAGTTATACCAACCACTATTCCAACAGTATCAAAAACAAAACTATAGGGTGGTACACACATATTTAATGTAGCTTACTGGGGCTAATGGTTGCTCCCTTAGAAAGTGCCTTAAGCGTTGTGTGATGACTCATGCTTTAAGTCCGGAGACACGTGTATATTTGTTTGAGGCCAGAATTGAGCTGATTTACATAGTAATACTAAGTTCCAGGGCATACAGCGCTACATAGACTTTTAAAAAAAGGTAAATGTGTTTTAGGTTAAAAAAACAAAACAGGTATATGTTTGTTTGCAGATTCAGTATGGTGCAGGCGAAGGGTGCCTCTGCTGGTACCTCTGAGGTACCAGGTACGCAGTGGCATAGTATAGAGTTTATTTAGGGCATAGGGAGGAGAGTTGAGGGGAGAGTAGAGACCAGCCATGAGCATGTGGGGACTGGGAAGGAGAATGAGGAGAAAAGGGACAGGGAAGAGGGTAAGAGCAAGAGAAGAGACTGAGCAGAGCCCAAGCAGCCCCTTTTATAGTGAGTCAGGCACACCTTGCTGTTGCCAGGTAACTCTGGGGTGGAGCCTAGAAGAAATGTTAACAGCAAATGTGCTTTAAGATGTAGCTTTGTTGACTTTTTGCAGTTGTGTAAAGGGAGAACTAATGTCCATTGTTGACTCAAGTTGCCTTCATTTTACAGGGAAGAAATAAATTCAGTTTTTAGAAAAGTCATTCTGACAATGATACATTTAAGAATATACTTAATGAAATCTTAAAAAAAAAGCCAGAGGTGAAATCTTTAAAAAGAAGAATATACTTTATGTATTCAAAACTGAAATATCAGCATTTAAACCACAAGATTAAGCCCAAGAAACAATTGACAGTAAATAGAAACTCAGATCCGATACGGCAGCATAACCTGTTACCTAGTGTGCGGGGTTAAGATCTACAACACAAATATCTAAGAGTGGTCATTTAAGACACGCAGGCTCAGCTGAACAGTTCTGGATTTGCCTTGGAGTTCCTTGTGAGGCAAATGGTTGAGGTAAACACTGAAAGACAACATCGATGACTAGTCAGATCCTTAAGAATGATTAAAAAATGTATGAGTATGGGTGTCTTACTTGTATGCTTGTCCGTCTCACGGGGTTCTGGTGCTGTGGAGGACATCAGAACAAAGCTACAGACAGTTGTGAGCTGCTGTGGTGCTGGGAGTCAAAGCCCGATCGTGGAAGAGCTGCCAGTGCTGCTAATCTTTATCTCTCTTATCTCAGGAATGATCTTTGTTTGTTTGTTTGCTTGAGTTTTTTGTTTTGTTTTTTGTTTGTTTTGTTTTTCTGCAAGCAGATCTCATGTAACCCAAGCCAGCCTCAAACTGTGTAGAAGAGATTGACCTTGAACTGATTCTCCTGCCTCAGCCTCCTGAGTGTTAGTAATAAAAGCTTCAGCCATGGGTGGTAGAGATGGCTCAGAGGTTAAGAGCACTGACTGCTCTTCCAGAGGTCCTGAGTTCAATTCCCAGCAACCACATGGTGGCCCACAACCATCTATAATGAGACCTGGTGCCCTCTTCTGGCCTGCAGGCATACATGCAGGGAGAAAGCTGAATGATATATACATAAGAAATATTTTTAGAAAAGCTTCAGCCATTACATCAAGGCCATCATGTTTTTTCCTGCTACTGAGGATATGCATGGTTAGTAAGTGCTGTACCACTGAGCACTAGAAATGGTATTTGAGGTCACTGAAGCAAAGCCAAATGAACACAGTTGTTTAGGTGCTGGCTGATAGCAAATGGGTTGAAACATGGAATCAGAAGATGGAGCTGAGAGATGGCTCTGGAGCTCAGAGCACTGATTCCCTGAGGTCCTGAGTTCAATTCCCAGCAATCACATGGTGACTCCTATCTATCTGGAATGGGATCCAGTGCCCTCTTCTGGTGTGTCTGAAGACAGCTACAGTCATATACATACTCTTAAGAAATGCCAGCCTTCACTTGTGACCACTTCTAGAAATTAAACTATATACCAATGTGTTTCCTTTTTATTTCCCCCTTACCCCTCCCCATCTCCATTCTTCTGGATAATTTTTGTTACCTTTTCTATGTAGTCCAGACTACATAGATCTTCCTTAAGTTCTGGGGTTATAGGTGTTCTCACAGGGAGAGTAGGTAGTCTTGATTTCAGCCTGAAGTGTTTGTTGACTGTTCTGGTGATAATGTGTGGAAGAGTGTTAGGGGATGAGCATCCTCAGAGGAGGGCAATGGCTGAGTATATTATGTAGATACTAGATCTGCCTTTGATCCTGTATTAAGTGACCAAGCAAGATGGTCAAGAGGTGAAGAAAAGCACTGTGCCAAGTCTAACAGACCCGGGTTCAATCTTCTGCACACATTTGGTAGAGGGAAGTAACTGACTCCTGACCTGACTGACCTTCACTGTGGCATGTACACACACACACACACACACACACACACACACACACACACACACACACACACTCTCTCTCTCTCTCTCTCTCACTCCTCATAACTCTGATTTCTTCTGCAGTTAGGATCATTAGAGAGAACCTTGGAGAATTGAAAGGTCCTCTAGCTTGCTGCCTACGTCAGCTGTTGACCCAAGTCCTCATTTTCTGAGGGATGACAGCCCAGGCAGAAGAGTTCTGCTCTCTGCTCTCGTTCAGTGGACTCCTTCCTTGAACATCTCACGAGTCACCTTTTGTTGGTGGTGCTGCCCACTTGGAGAGCAGCAATTTCAGCCACAGTTTTGCTGAGGCAGAGACATGAAGAGACCATTTGATTATTTTTTAAAACTGTGGTTAGAGTCTCTGTCCCTCCCGCTTTCCTTCTCTTTACCCCCAATCTCTACCCCTCACTTCCTTATCCCAGGCTGACCTAGAATTAAATGTGTAGCCTAGGCTTATCTTGTATGAAGGACCCTCCTGTCCCTTGTCTTCCCAAGTATGGAGATTTTATGTGTACACACTCCTGGTTTATTTTGAGTTTTTGGAAAAGCCTTGTGAAGTGTTTATTCTGGTATTCAGGTTTACTTTACAATCTTAAAACTGTAGCTCTTTTTTTTTCTTATCCTTTGAGTTAGGGCTTCTCTGTGTAGCCCTGGCTATCTGGATCTGTCTGCCTCTGTCTCCTGATTCATAAAGCCACATTGCCACCACCACCCAGCACAACTCTATAGCTAAAAGCAACATCATTTTCTTTTTGGTTTTTTTGAAAAGAGGTTTCTGTGTTAGCCCTAGCTGTCCTGGAACTCACTCTGTAGACTAGGCTGGCTCTGAACTTGAGATTCTTCGGTTTTTGCCTCCCAAGTGCTAGGATTAAAGGTAATGTGCCGCCATCACGGTCGGTCCAGCTAGCTTAAAGCAGCATTTTAAGCTGGGTGACATGGAGCATGTCTGTAACCCTAGCTCTTGGAGGCGGAGACAGGAGACACTATGTGAGTAAACCCAGCCAGGACTACATAGCGGTGAATCAGGACTGGTGCCAAGGACCAGCCTTGGCTAGGTCCAGATTCCTGAGGGAGGGGTGTTTGGGAAGTCAAATTGTGGGTTGAAGCCAGTGGCCTAGCTTCTGAGCTGCCTTTCTAGATTGCTCAGACAGCTTTTTTGCTGTTCTAAAACTCTGGTTGAGACAGCTCTCTCTGCTGGTAAAAATTCTAAAGGCTTCTGGATCACTCGTGGGTTTTCTGACCAAAGTCAGCAGAGCTGCTATAAAAAAATTCTTGAGTCTTCTGACCCAAGTCAAGATTCCTGTTAGAAAAAAATTCTTGAAGAACTGGTTTCACTTTCCAGAGATCTCCAGATAGCTTTCTCTAGAGAAAAAGTTATAAAAACAAAACAAAACAGCAACAACAAAAACCACTGCTGTTGCTTTCTGTTAGCTTACCTCATAAAGACCAAAAGCCAAGTTTTTAAAATTTACATATCAATTCAGTTATTTATTCCAGGTTCCCTTTTGATTATCCTAAGAATCAGTATCTCATGACCCCCAACCTCTTAATTCTTAAGAGGCAGCAAGCACACATTTTCTTTTAACATTGTAAAAGAATCTAGAGATGGCCTGCCTCTGTCAAGCACAGACAGTAAACTATGGTAAACAGGGATCCCTTCTTGAAATTACCATTTCTACCCCACCTGGGCCTAAACTGCTGCTTCCCAGGCTAACCTTGAACTCAAGTATTTGTCTGCCTTTGTGTCTGACAAGCTGTTTCATAGTGTAGTTGCCTCTTGTTTCTTTTGATTAGTAAAGCTCCTTATATATTTTTTTTGCATAGTTGAGAAATTGTATATTTCGAACTCATGTTTTTAGAGTTCTTTTCCACAGCCTTAAGGGCTGTCCTCAAGGTCCCATTGTTTACAATTTAGCTGAGACATTAGCCTTTTGCCTTTGTGACTTATGCTTATCATAGTCATTAACGTTAACAGGGAGGACATTCCTCGAAGGAATATGAAAATATACGTACATTGTTATACAAACAAGCCTTATGCTCACGGCAGCCATCAACACCTGTGGAGGTCCACATCTGATGGCCCTGTCCCAGGCGCAGGAACCTTGTCATTTTGTCCCCACCGAGGCCATGCTGGACCCGGCAGACAGGCTTGCTGGCTAGTTCCTCTGATAGGTGTGATGTTGGCTGCTGTCTTAGCCAGCGGTTCTGCTGTGGGAGGGCTTCTGCATGTTACAAGTGATTCTACTCCACTTCTTCACCCTGTGTCAGCTTCAGGTGAATGTTGAGCTTCTTACTCAATGTCTCAGGACTCCTCTACAAGAGTTCCAAGAGAAACTAGCTGCTAGGCTAGTTACAGGCTAGGCTGCAAAGTTGTGCCTCTCCACCCCCCTTCCCCCCATTTCTTTTTTCTCCTGCTTTTCCTCCTCCTCCTGACAGGGTTGCCCAAGCTGGTTTTGAATTGGCATTTCCAGTGATGATATTCCTGCCTAGCAGGGTTGCAGGGACAATCCAATTCTTGGCCTAGCACTAGGCAAATTACTGTTTACAATTTTGAGCACTCACACAAGTCAGAAGAAAACCTGCAGGAGTTGCTTCTCTCCTTCCACTAAGTGGATCCTGGGCATCAAACTTGGGTTGTTAGGATCCTGGCTTTTGTTTGTTTTGTTTTAAGTTTTTATTACTCAAAGAAGTTACAAGATTCAAGTATAAGGGACAAATGTGGGTTTTACTGGGAAAGGTATCAGGGTTCAAGGTCAACTTGAACATAGTTGGAACCCCAACAAAGGAAAGAAGAAATGGGCTATGTTGTCATTCAAATGAGCTGTTCCGGTCTGAAGTCGGGATGAGAACAATGTTATCTACCTCATGAAGATACTGATTAGTTGGGAAATCTTACATATTTAAAGTTTGTGTGTGTTACCTGAGGAATTTAATATGATTGCTTATAGCAACATGGGTGAAGGGTTTTCAGGAGCATGGACAATTTATCAGTGGCTTGCCCAGCAACCATTACCTGTCCCTAGAACATCCATTCTTTAACCTGTAGGTTTCAACTCCTAACAGGTGTCACACCTCAAATATCCTGCACCTTACACATTACGATTCATAACTAGCAAAATTACAGTTACAAAGTAGCAACAAAGATAAGTTTATGGTTGGGAGTCACCACAACATGAGGAACTGAATTTAAGGGTTGCAGCATTAGGAAGGTTGAGAACCACTGCTGTAAAACCTCAAGCCCCACCCTCCTCCATGACCGAACACATAATACAGCTATTCTGGGTGCAGTGGCTACATTTACAGAAGACACCACTACCGCTCCCCCTGCTCTTGTATCCTTTACAATCCCTCTTCCGCAGTGCTCCACAACTCTCAGGAGGGGTGAAAACAGCTAATCAGGGCATTTAGGGCAAGGCATCATTACACTATAACCATTTATGAGCCTGCAGTTACTGTTGCCCTCTAAAAAAAGTTTCTCTGTCCAAAACTAATTTATGGGCATGAACGTAAATATTTTTTGTTACTTTTTTTAAAAAAAGATTTGTTTATTATATATGAGTATACTGTAGCTGTTTTCAAACGCACCAGAAGAGGGCATCAGATCTCATTTATAGATGGTTATGAGCCACCATGTGGTTGCTGGGATTTGAACTCAGGACCTCTGGAAGAGCAGATGGTGCTCTTGACCACTGAGCCATCTCTCCAGCCCCTTTTGTTAATTTTTTAATGATTTTATTTTATGTGCATTGGTATTTTGGCTTTGTGTGTGTATGTGTGACAGTCCTCTGCCATGTGGGTGCTGAGAATTGAACCTGAGTCCTCTGTAAGAGCAGCCAGTGCTCTTAGCTGCTAAGCCATCTCTTCAGCCCCCTAAGGATATTTAGAAGGCAGTTTTTTTTTTTTTTAAGCAAACTTTCCCACTGGTGCCTGTGGCCTCTATAAAAACAACCAAATTTTAATTTTGTATGTGAGTGTTTTGCTAGCATGTATGTATGTGCACTGGGTAGATACCTGGTGCCCATAGAAGCCAGAGGAGGGTGTGGGATCCCTTAAAACTGGAGTTCTAGATGTTTCTGAGCCATCACGAGACTATCAGGAATTGAATGCAGGTCCTCTGCAAGAGCTGCCTGTGATCTTAATGACTGCACCCCAGTTTTTCTGAAACAATGGACTTTTGATGATTTCATCACATATAGTAGCAAGCACACTGCCAGGTTTTATCACCATGATTCTGATTGCTGCAGTCTCTAAAAGTCTAGGCATTGTGCTGTAGCAATGAGAAGACAGGAATATCAGGGGTTTTGTCCATTCTCACATCTCTTTAGCTATTAACTGTTTGCAGTTTTCTTGTTTGCTTTTTTTTTTTTTTTTTTTTTTTGCAGTGCTAAAGATATGTTTTGGCCTTACCATGCTAATCAAGCATTCTACTTTGAACTCCATTATCTATCACCTTAAATGGGGCATTTGGAGGGAAGACACAGTGTCTCAGTGGGTAAAGGTGCTTGCCACCAAACCTGATGATCTGAGTTTGATCCCCAGGGCCCACATGAAGGTAGGAGAGAACCAACTCTCACAAGTTGTCCTCTGACTTCCATTTATACATTGTGGTACCTGCGTTCTACACACATACACATGCACATATGTAAAATAAACATGCAATAAAAAGTTTAAAGGGGGAAGGGTCATGAGATAGTGCAGTGGGTAAGGTGCTTGCCCACAAGACTGAGTTCGAGGTGGAGGAAGAGAAGATTCCTGAGGGTGGTCCTCTGATCTGTGTACATGCTTTGTGGTTGTACACGTCCCCTCACCCCTTCCCAAACAGAAACATAATTAAAAGCTTAAATACAAAAGAAAACTGGGATCCCTTTTACATATTTCAGATGGTAGACCACCGATATTTTGCAAATCCTGTTGGAATTTTCACTTGGTATCCTTTAATATATACAAAAGACTTCGGGATGACTTTTTGGTTTTTTTTTTTTTCTAGATCTTGAAAGTGTGTCCTTAGGGTATATAAGTTGCCATCTATGGATAGAATAGTTTTGATTCTTTTAATGTGAGTACTTGTTCCACCATTCTCTTATATGATTGCCCAGGCAATCAATATATATGTCTTAGTTAGGGTCTCATTCTGTGATGAGACGTCGGCATGACTACGGCAACTCTTATAAAAGAAAACATTTAATTGGGGGTGGCGTACAGATTCAGAGGTTCAGTCCATCATCATGGTGGGAAACGGCAGCATCTAGGCAGGCATGGTACAGGAGGGGCTGAGAATTTTACCCCTTTTACCAAAGGCATCTAGAAGACTGACTTCAGGAAGCTTGGAGGGGGGTCTCAAGGCTCATTCCAACAGTGACACACTTCCTCCAACGAGGCCACACCTACTTCAACCAATCAGCACCTCCTATTACTGCCACTCCTTAGGCCAACCTTTTTCAGGCCACCACAGTATAATCTGTTTTACTGGACAGAACTGGTGATAGCCAATCCCTGTCTTGGCCCTGTATTCAGTATTAAATCATTTACATGTGAGCCAAGGGGTTTCTTAGAGGCCCTTTATCAGACTGATGTCTTCCTAGTTCCTTGAAGTTCTTTTTGCAATCATAAAAATGCTCTGTGTGTGTGCTCAGCGCACAATGGTTGAGACTTGTGCATGTATGCTATACATACACTGTCATTCACCGAGCTATATCCTCACCCAAATGTTAGCTTTTTTAAAGTCACATTTATAAAAAAAAAATCGGAAGGACTCAACTAGAATGTAATCGTGTGTAGTACTGGTACACTAATTGTGACAAAGGTACCATACCACAGCCAGACCTTAACAATAACAGTGTGAGTGCATGAGGGCTCTATTTTTGCAATTATCTTGTAAATTTAAAATGGTTACAAAAGTGTTTTGAAAGAACATGGTACTGAGAGTTTAAATTGATTTAATTGTGACTTTCATGACATCTTTTATTAATAGTAAAAACCATAGGCTGGGCTGGTAGTGTCTACCTTTAATCCCAGCACTCAAGAGACAGAGGCACCCTGGTCTACGTAGTGAGTGTCAGGCCACCCAGGGCTAGCTACACAGTGAGACTCTATTTCAAAAAGAAAATAATAATTTATGTACTGCCTTAACAGGTGACATTATATATATATATATTTTTTTAAAATAAATCAATCTTTTTAAAATATATTTATTTATTATGTATACAACATACAGCTTTCTGCCTGCATGTATGCCTGCAGGCCAGAAGAGGGCATCGGATCTCAATACAGATGGTTGTGAGCCACCATGTGGTTGCTGGGAATTGAACTCAGGACCTCTGGAAGAGCAGTCAGTGCTCTTAACCTCTGAGCCACCTCTCCAGCCCCCATTTTATATATATTTTAAGCACAAAAATAATTTCTCACTACTTGTTTGTAAAAATAAATTTTCTCTTGGGGCTAGTGAGATGGCTCAAGAGGTGAAGGCACTTGCTACAACCAAGCCTAGTGACCTGTCTGGGGTAAATAGACCTTCCATTGTGGACGGCAAGGTTTTCCACAAGCTGACCTCTGGCCTCATGTGTACATGCATGCACATCCAAGATAAATATTTTTTAAACTTTTAAAAAACTTAAGTGTATTGCTGGTTTTGCCTGCATGTATGTGTGTGCAAAGATGTTAGATGTAGAAGCTACAGGTAAGTTGCGAGCTACCATGTGGGTGCTGGGCATTGAATCCGGGTCCTCTGGAAGAACAGTCAGTGCTCTTAACTGCTAATCTATCTCTTCAGCCCCCAAAATATTTTAAAATTGACTAAAACCTGGTAAAATTTAAAAACTTCACTCTTTCCCCAGGTAAACAGGCTCTTTATTTTTTGAGATTTTAGTTGGAAATATACTAAACTTATATTTCTATTTCTAGCAAAAGTCAATCCACATTAATCTTAGCACTTGAGGATATACTATGCTCTGTACTTCTTGGGGTGTCTCATAATTTTGTTGTTATTGGCTTTTTGAGATGGAGCTTGCCCTGTAGCCTTGTCTCGCCTGGAACTTCTATGTAAACCAGGCTGGCCCCAAACTTAGTGATTTGTGCTTAGCGTTGGGACTAAAGGTGTACGGCACCACACCTGGCGATTTTTTTTTTATAATTTAATTATTTCCTTCATATAACACATTGGCAGTTATTCCTAGACACCATTTTGTTATATAAATTTTTTCCTGATTTTGTTAAATTTTTAACTTATCTGATTAAAAACTAGCCATTTTCTGAGTTCTTTTCTTTAGTTTTATTTTTGTTTGTTTTGCTTTTCCAAGGAGCTGGGGATCAACCCCATGGCCTCATGAATGTTAGGCAAGCATAGTGGCTAGATTTCAGGTTCATAGTGAGCAGTTGTGGTGTTTTTGGACCTTGCTGCTATCATCTGCCTCAATGGGATTCTTTTTGTATCCCTGTCCATTGATTTGGGAGCTTTTAATATACTTAGAAATTATACTTATACTTAACTATATGTTCTTTTTTAACTATAACAAAATTTTATCTAATCATGTTTAGGTCTTTTCAGTTTGTGTGTGTGTGTGTGTGTGTGTGTGTGTGTGTGTGTGTGTGTGTGTGTGTGTGTGTGTGCGTGCATGCGCGCACAGGCACAGGTGCACTGGGAATTGAACTCAGGGCCTCACACAGTCTTGGCAAGTACTTGACAAGTACATTGACCTACATAGTCTTGTGTGTGTACATATGTATGTATATCCTGTATGTGCACATGTGTGTTGGGTACACATGTGTGCTGAAGCCACCAGGGCACATTAGGTAGCTCCTATATTATTTATTATTTTTTATGTACCACATACTTTAAAAAAATTTTTTGTGTTTGTTTTGCCCGAATACCTGAGTATTACATGCATGCAATGCCCTAGGAGACCAGAAGAGGGCACCAGATCCTCTGTAGCTGAAGTTCAAAATGGTTTTGCAATGAGGATCTGATCTTCTGGAAGAGAAGACAGTGCTCTGAACTGCTGAGCCATCGTTCCATCCTTCAGTGCTGGTTTTTGAGAGTCGTCTTTCATGGAGTCTGAGCATGCTGTTTCCTAGTCCACTGCTTCTATCTCCCAACACTGGATTTAAAGCACTCATGGCCACTCCCAGGTTATATATGGGTGCTGAAGACTTAAACTCCAGTCGTCTTGTGTTCACAGCAAATGTTCTTACCCCCTCTGAGCCACTTCATAAACCCTACAAGACCTTTTTTTGAATTTTGTGACTAAAGTTACCCTGGCAGGCCGTGAATTTAGGATTCATCACCTGGCACCACCAGGCCTTAACTAGATGACGATGACGATGATGATTGTGTGTGCGTGCACATGTGTTGACTTAGTTGTAGTGTCTTATGTCACTAGAATTTTCTAATAGATTAAACTACAATTGCATTTGCCAAATTTTGTCATGAACATTTTTTTCCAATTAAGTTTTAGCTCTCAGGAGGCTCAAGTAACATGATAGCCTTTCTCACTGACACAAAGAGCAGCAGCAGACAGGCTGCTGGAGCTGAGGGGCCTGCAGAATAGCTTCATGGAGGAGGGGGATGCTGTCCAAGGAAGGACCTGCTGAGGAAGCTGTGGGGCACCCCTACTAGGAGCCAGTGGCAGCAGAGGCCACAGAGAAGATGAGATTTCGGGGCTGCCCTGGCTCTGCCACATCCTGGCCCATTTGCTCCACTCTTCCTCCTAGGGTTGGAAACCCAGACTCACTAAACCTGCTCTTCTCCTGGGATCTCCCTCTGGCTGGCACCAGCACCCCCACCATACTCCTAGCTAGTGATGCTGCTTCTGTCCAGGGAGATGGAATAGAACGTCAGTTAGGGGTCTAGGCCCAGCCCAGGCAGGCGTTCACTGCATTTATTGAATATACAACATAGGATAGGTAGCCATCGGAGCTTTCCCTATGTGAAGAGAGCTGGAAAGAGAAGATTCTAGGTTCACATGGTTTTGGGTCATTTAAAAACCATATTCAAACAAAGCGTATGGCTGGTGATGTCGTCACACGGGCGGGCTTGTTGCTGGTCAAGTTCTTCCTTACTGTCTTTAGGCGTCTAGACTCAGGAGTGAGAGGGCCTCTGGGTAGATTTCCGAACAACTTTCTCCAGGGCTGCATTCTCATCGTAGGACCAGTTCCCCCCTTTGTCTGCCAAGCAGTTGCCTGTGCAGCCGTGGCTTATACCTGAGGGATGGGGTAGGAGGCACAGGCAGCCAGGCCACACATGTTCTTTCCACGCTCAATGAGGAAGTACCTGGGTAGAGAGAAAGGATTGAAGACTGACTAGTGGCATCTGTACCTCAGAACTTTCTGGAATGTTCTGGTGCAAACCAGACTTGACTTGAGAGATTAGGCCCTCTGTATTTATTTATTCACAGAACAGCTACCGCAGGTTTTCCGCAGGAAATGACTGGCCTTGCTTTGCAACTAACTTCTTCCTTTTTCTCCTTGCATATCCTACTTCTACCCGGAATGGACAGAGGTCCCTTCCTTGCTGCTGTCTGGGTCTTCACATAGCTCACGAACAGCCAAATAAAGACTCCAGGTGTGTCTGTCTGTCTCTTCATCCTGTTTCAAAGGAGGGGCAGTCCCTCACAGTAACAAATTCATTGCTTTCATTTCTCAGACCCTTCTAGAGGTTGGCTTTGTCCCAGCAAGATGTTGAACTGTGCCTGTAACCTTCATAACAGACCTCATTAAGCTAACTGGTGTCCTGTTCCCTGCAGACTCATTGGGACCTGGGATCTTATGAGGGGGTCTTGCTAACCGGGCCTTGGCATGTTAAGGTTCTATTCTCATGTTCCCCTTTCCTTGGCTTGGCTAGAGCTTGCTGTCCAACTCCTTAGACTCTAACTTTGAGCTAATGATGCCTTTCACCATGGTGCGCCCCCAGAGTTTAGCATCCTGGGCTCCTTACCCATTGTTCCCCCAGTTGGAGCCCCAAGAGTTTTTCACAATCCAGTAGAGTAATCCATTCTGTTCTCCATAGCCAACAGCCAGGACTGCATGGTTTACTTTATCTGGAGTTTTATGACAGGAGTTACTGGAAATGAAAATGAAATTTATAAAGGTTTGTAGTATAGAGAGGGCAAAGGCAAGGACTGTCACAAACAAGGGCTCTCCAGTGCTGTGGAGAGATGTTTCCCATTGGAGGCAGGGTGGTGCATTGGGTATCAATCAGCTACGGCTCAGCCATGTTGGGAAAGAATGAGTCTCATCCCTTCTGCTTCAGTAGTCTCCACACAGTACCGGCCACACTCTACAGTGGACACTTCCCAGCAAGGGGAGGAGCCCCTGCTGTACTTCTGTGGGCAACAGTATTCCATCCACTGCTGTTGCCTCCGAGTTCCTTTGAAAAATTACCTCGTACTTATGACAAATATGTAGGCTTGCCATTTATCCTCCGTGAAAAACTCTAGGACTCCAAGAAGACAAATGCTGATTCAATGGGCCACTTGTTGATTCAATGGACATGGAAGAAAGGGTGGCATAAATCCTTTAATCCTAGCACTCTGGAGACAGAGGCAGGCAGATGAAAGAAAGAAAGAAGGAAAGAAACAAAGATAGATCCCCAAGGATATACAGAAATTAGATGGACTTGGAGCTGTCACCAGTATATGTCGTATACAGGGCAAGGTACTGAACTACAAACAACAGGACCCACTCTGCTCTTAGAAAGGTTTGTTTGGTAGAGGGCAGCTGGGCAAAGAAGCAGCTCTGAAATGGTCTGTGGGATGTGCCAATGAAGTAGGAGCCCCAAGGAGTGGGACAAACCAATAGGGTGGGAAGCGAAGACTCCTTGAGGAGCAGGAGTTATACATGAAACTCTAAGTCCTTCCTCATGGCTCAGTGAGGGAGCAGGGGCAGAATGAGCTTTGTAGAAGAGACAAGAAGGGAAGTTTGATGACAGATGTGGTGCAGAGGAAGAGGGGAGCGAGATCACCAAGGACAAGCTAAGACCCTGGGTAATGGGGAGGCCTTGGCTATTTATACCCAAGGCATCGTAGGGCTGGGGAGACAGCTCATGGAGTAAAGGTGAATGGATCCCAGTTCCGATTCCCAGCATACATGTAAAAAGCCAGTTTACTTTTGTAACTCCAGTGCTGGGGAAGTGGAGACATTTGCCAGCCAAACCAGCTAAACCATTGAGCACCAGGTCTAGTGAGAGACCCTGTCTCAAAAACTAAAGTCATCAGGGAAGACACCTTAGATTGACTTCTGGCCTCCACATACACACACATGCACCTACATAGTTAGGTTGACTTCTGGTCTTCATACGCATATACATGCACACTTGGACACACTCCCATGTATGTATGTATGTGTATAATATATATATATATATTATATTTGTTGGCAGTGGATTTATGGCTGTATCTGACAACTGCACAGAGGGCTGAGGGCAAAGCCCCGAAGAACATGGACATTCTAGGGGTAGCTAGAGAACAGAGAACATGAAGAGGAGCCTGGAGAGCAGAGGGGTAGCTAGAGAGCCTCTCAAACGTGCAGCCTAGGGGGTGTGGACACAAGAAATCCCATATTAGACATGCTATGGAGGACATGGTGCAGCTAATCCATAGAGTGACTGCCTATACTATCCATGCAGCTCTGGGTGCTAATGTCTCTCTGTGGTCTTCCTGAAGAACCAGATTTTGAACTTTCTAGCACAGAATTCTGGTGTCTGAAAACAGCTACTTTTCCTTTCCCATTGTTGTTGTTTTTATTAAGCTCACTACACAGCCATGGATAACCTTGAGCTTCTGGTTCTCCTGCTTCTATCTCCTCAGTGCTTGAATTTTAGGTACCATCACGCCCCATTTATGAATTGCTAGGGACCACTCCTACTAGGCAAGCTCTTACCAAATGAGCTACATCTCCAACCCCATCTTCAATATTTGACTCTATTTTGAACCTTAGTTTTCTTGACTGGATGCAGCACTTCTGTATATGACCACAGAGCTCTGAGTATGGATTTTGGCCTTGGTTGTGATTTAGCTATCATGGCTGGGCCGGTGGCATCCTTCGCTACCTCTTTGCTGGGATAGAGACTTGGTCCCTGACAGTCAGAGCTGCAAGGAGACAAATAGAGGGAACATATACTAATTCTCACAAATATAATCTAATTAGGAGTCTAGGTTGAGGCAGAGGCCATGTGCTGGGTTTGAGGAGGTCCCTCGGCTTACCTGGAGTAGACGCCACTTTTATACATCATAAAATCGTCAGTCACCTCAAAGGCAAAGCTCACAGGATTGTATAGGGCCACAGCCTCTACCATTGCAGCCTCGTCATTCTGTGGACAGACAGAAGGGCAGACAGACATGCATGGCATCTCTCGCCTCCCCCACCATGTTTATGGCCTGTTGACTGAAGCCAGGGACTGGAGTTCCAGAGCTGTGCAGGTGACCATGAGGAACAATAGCCCCTGGCATTTAGAAGGATTGCAGACTCCATGTTGCCTTTGTTGTTGTGGTGGTGGTGGTGGTGGTGGTGGATCAAGCCCAAGGTTAAATCTCGTGCATGCTAAGGCTAAGCAAGTGTAACATGACTAAGCTACGTGTCATTTGGAGGTCTATCTGGTTTACACTTCTTCCTCCCAAACCAAACTAACTTCCTGTGGCTTCGGCCTCTGCCCTCCCGTTCTGAGTGTCTGGGACTCTCGCATTCGTCTCCCTTACAACTTCACACACAGCTCAGCCATTCATTCTCTCCGTCACAGCTGACCGCCGAGGCCAGCCACTATGGAGGACACGGAGATGAGTGTGTCGCTCTTGCTTCAGCTCCCAATACTCCACATCTAGGAAGACAATCTAGGGAACTTCACTGGTGGAACACAGATCTTACAGAGCCACAAATAGGTAATAACTACGCTGAGGTAAAAACTAGACCAGCCAAGGTTTGGGGGCCTTCTGGGTAGGACCTGCTACTTCAGTAAGGGGAGGCAAGCAGAAGGGAGTCATGGTAGCTTTCTGGAGGCAGGGAGTCAGCAGCAGCTAGAAGCATCTGGTAGACCTCAAGTCTCCCACCAGGGCAAGGTGGGTGGTTCCCACACTCTGTATCTTAAAGCACCCCAGATGGGAATAACTGAGAGGGGCTCATGGTAACGAGATACTTAGGAGTGGAAATGAGGAAGTAAGGCTCAGGAGGAGGGAGAATGCAGAACTCTGTGTGTCCTCACTCAGGCAATGGGTTCCTTCCAAGTACTACTAGATTTCTTGGGAGATCACAGAGGCCTGCCACATTAGGGCCAGAACCTCAGTGGCTGGCACTGTTTCAACAGCTGTCCCTTGTCCTGTCTTGAGAGTTCTGGCCTGCTCTCTGGGGCTCTGCTTGTGCTCCTGACAGACAAGTGTCTTCCTGGGAAGATAGCCTTTGAGTGCTTCCTTCACTTCCTGGTGGAGTACAGTGGCCCAGAGGGCCAGACTTGGTGGGTGTGATAAAAGCCAGGTTTCAGGAGACAATGGTATCTCAATTGCAGGAAGTGGGCTGTGTTGCTGAGAGCGAATGTCAATTCTAGAAAGACAGTCCTCAGCTCAAATCCAGCCCCACCCACTAGCTTCTGACTTCGCTGTCTCATCTATCACATGAAGGTAATAACCACGTTCCTGTTGAAGGTTATTTGGAGATAATGTCTTATCAGGTGGCTTTAAACTGCCTCTAATCACTCCAAACTGTTATTGCCATGGAGATCTTGGCACGTCTGTCATTTAGATAGCAGCTGCTGTCTTTACACAAAGTATATGTTTGTGGCACTCGCCCCTTACCTGCACATCACACCTGCACACACCGTGGAGCTTTCTCACATCGTACTTCTCCCTGACTGAGCCCATGCTTACCAGACTCATGAGGTCACTCATGCCCGCTCACACATTGTCTTGGAAAAGCAGACTATGACTGTGTGCTCAGGAATGTCGTCCTTCAAGTAGAACAGCCATTACCACCTTAGAGTGACCTGATCAGACTCAGTAAGATTTGACTTGCTGATGTTCCCTCCTAGGAGGGGCAAGGGAGATTCAGGAGATTCTCACCTGCCTTCCAGATACTTCCTCCCTCTGAGTCCCTGTCAAGGCTATAAAAGCTCTGTCCCAGCTCTGGGCAGTCTCTGCAGGTTCTAGTGTACACAGGAGGTGCTGTGTGTGCGACCTGTGCAGCTATGCGAAGTTGTTATCTTCTCTAGGATGGGACATTTTGATGATACAGCTGTTTTTGAGGTTACTCACATTTCTGTAAGTTAGCCCAACAAAACACACTCACAGGTTCACTAAGCTAGACGTGGGTGCAGTGTGATTATTTTGGTCTGTGGTTGGTACCCTAGCTGGTGTGAGCAGGCGTCTATTAATATCTTACCAGGAAAACTGAACGTGTTTCCCTGGGTACTCAGGTGAGGTGTGGTATACCTTATTAGAGGTATGATGTGGTTACTCTCTTTCCCTCAGCTTGGGTGCTGAACACCCAAGAGGGTGAAGAGGGAGACCAATAACACAGGATACACACAGCCCCACCTAAGCCACAGGTTACAGCGGTGAGACACACGTGCCTTTCAGACTTGAGGAAGGCTGGGGCTGCTGCAAATCCTAGCCTGACCTGATTGACAAGTGCATGGCCCTTACCCTCCCACATGCTGACTTGCCTGAGCCAGCCTCTAGTGCAATGGTTCTCAACCTGTGGGTCTCGACCCCTTTAGGACGGTGCTGTTGATGACTGGTCCTTTCACGGGGGTCACATATCAGACACTTTTTTTTACATTATGATTCATACCAGTAGCAAAATTATAGTTATGAAGTAGCATATGAATAACTGTATGGTTGGGGGTCACCACAACACAAGAAACGGTGTATTAAAGAACTGCAGCATTAGGAAGGTTGAGAACCACTGTGCTAGAGGGATGGTGGCGATTATCCCTTGCATTTTAGACAAGGAAACACACCCACAGGCACAAAATCCCCTGTCATCCCATGATTCCTCCCTGTCTTCCACCACAGAGCCTTGGCAGTGAGCAGGAGTCAGCAGTGACCCAGATTCCTTCATCCTTGACAAGCTGCCCAGAAGAGCTGCTCTGTGGTCTCCACAGCAGAACACACTCCCTAGCTAGAGATGGACGCAGTACTCACGAGTGTGATGTTGACAACATTCTTGACGAACGCGACGGCCTTTTCTGGGTTGAATTTGCACTGACCATTCTGTTCGGGGCGAAACAGGGAAGAGAATACAGATTAGAGATGCTTAGCGGTCAGCTGAGGCGACACTCTCCCCATGAACATTGACAGCATTTTCTAAGCAGCCTGCGTGCACCATGGGCTTGCTGACAGTGGCATTCCAGAGGGACTTGGAAGTATCCTTGTCCTCGAAGTGTTTACAACCAAGGAGCGGGAGATACTTCTGTGCTGGCTGGGCTATACACTTAGTGCTTGGTCAGAGCCTAAGGAAGGACCTGAGCCGTGGCCCAAGGAAATCAAGAAAGAGAAGTGGAGTTGAGCCCTGTGAAGCAGGGTGGGAGGGACAGTCCAGAAAACAGTGCTGACCAGAGGCAGGCAGAGATTACGTCACCAGCCAGAAACCGGGGGGAAGGGATGTGGTTTGTGGGAGCCGGGAGTTGATGGGTATAATAACAGGAAAGACATGGCCTTGTAGGGTGAAGCACATCCCAGGAGCCTCCAGAGTTCTCTGACCAAGGTAGGTATTTTGGTCGAGCTGGTCAGAGAGGTGTTTTCTGAAGAGGCCAAAATCTGGATGGAGGTGGACACAGGGTGGACCAGTGGAATCACAAAGGCATTTGGCAATATGAATTGAGGTGGGAGGGTCCTGAAGAAAGGCATTCATGACAGAGAATTGATGCTCCAGAGGCAGGAGTGACAAGAGGTGCCTGGTAAGAGCAGAGGGTACAAGTAAACTCCCCAAAGGCTTCCAATTTGAATGATAGCAGAGTGGAGGAGGAAAAGGGTGAAAAGGAGAGACACAGCTGAGGCCACCCACAGTTACCTTGCCTATGTAAGGGTAGCTGTCCTCTCCCATGATGCCCTTGTTGTACAGGATGTACTCGAAGGCCTGGCTGGGGAGACCTCTGAAAGAAGGACACACGCATAAGCCCTTCTGGGCCTCACCTCACAGACAGGACTGGGCATCAGCACTGGAGTTTGGGACGTTTGCCTTTGCCCAGATCACTGGGGTCTTGGTAGGGCACATTCCAGTGGCAGAGGTTTCTGAGAGATTAGCAATGTTTCCCTGGTCTCAGCCACTGGAGTCTGTGTGAGTCGCAAGTGCCCCTCTGGGACAGGGACCCCTGTCAGGAGAAGCAGGCAGCCTCTCAGGGGATTGAAAGAATCACCATCACCACAAGGCCACCTGCACCAGGCATCCTCATGGCTAGTGTTCCACAGACAGCCTGCCTGACCCCTCCTGTCAGCCCCAGGTGGTAGGTACTACCATGCCCAGGCTGCAAGCTGAATTTAGACTCTAAAGACTCTAAGGGTCATTTTTTT
Organism: Rattus rattus; assembly: GCF_011064425.1. Classification (NCBI taxonomy): domain Eukaryota; kingdom Metazoa; phylum Chordata; class Mammalia; order Rodentia; family Muridae; genus Rattus; species Rattus rattus. The sequence continues at coordinate 5,292,579 of NC_046165.1, read as the reverse complement.
CCCCCATCTTACTACCTTCCACCAATAAACCAACCAACCAATCACTCAGCAGACCCCACTCTGTCTAGACTTTGTTCTCTCTCTCTATAACCGGTGTTAACACCTGACCTACAACATGCTTGTTGTGCATGGCTTATCCAGCTCTGAGGAATGTTATCTCTGTGTGTTACTGTCTCTTGGGTCACCTGTGCCTAGGTCCATGGGGGCACATGCTGGGAACTGGAACTTGCAAAGAAAATGGCGGTAATGCCATGAAGCAAAGCAAAGAGACGTCCAAAGATGGTGAGACCCCAGCACGCTCAGGAATCAGCCTCCTGTCATTCATGAGCAGTCCGATGATGGACAGAAGGAGGAGGTTAGAAACTGAGGGGAATGTGAGCATCCCGGCAGGCTGTAGCACCAGCCCCGGATGGATCTCTGAACTCAGGCTAGAACATGGCTTTCTGTAAGAGACCCTGCTAGTCACTGCTGCTAGAGAAGAGGCGCATGAGACGTCCCACTGAGGAACAGTGAGAACAAGTGGGTCTGACAGGAAGTCAAGGCTGAGAATATGCCTAGAGGACCCTAGGGGACACTTTCTGCACATTATATGCCCAGAAAGGCTCAACCATACAAAACTCCCAGAGATCAGCTCACATGGACAAAGGGAAGAGGGTAAGTGTCATTGTGTAAATGGGAGCTACTTCCTAGTAACTTATTAAGAGGATGACCAGGAAGCTGGCACAGTACAGAACTCTCAGAGCTCTCGAGACCTGGGGCAGATTATGCTTCACGGAAAACGCCTAAGGGCCTATCAGTTCTCCACGTGTGAATCTGGAGTTTGGAGGGTGGTGTTTTTTCCTCTATTGATTCTTTTGGCCACTTGTCCCGAGGCTTTGATGACTAGTGAGGCTGACCACGCTGGGCACAGGGCCGGGTGACATCTTGGAAAGAGGCTGGACTCTTAGCCTTGAACTTTCAGCTTTGAGATCCTTCGATTCTACCCATGGGCAACTACTAAATCAGACAGTAGCAAAGGAGGGAGATGAGAAGGTCGGAGCGCTCCCCGTCCCGAACATACCCTTGGCAGCCATGATTGTTGAAGTTCTGGGCACAATCCACCAGCTGCTGCTCAGCCTAGAGGAAGAAGCACAGTCCCTGTGAGGAGGTGGCTGAGGGGCCCTGGAGGTGCTGCTGTGAAGCTCAGCCCTCACTGGCTCATGTACATTTGTGGCCTAATTAGTGTTGTGTGGTGGTGATCCTGTGTGATATCTGAGTATCCCACAGTGTCTGTCCTGCAGCTGGCACATGCTGGGAAGGGCACAGAATGACCTGGTTGCCAAGCAGGTGGGAGGGCCTCCTTCCTAATGAGCACTTGTCTTGGAGAGGTATACACAGGATGAATGGCGCATCTCATGGTACTGTGCTAGAGGGAGAGGAGTCGGATCCACAGTCATTGCCCCATCACTCCTGAATCCAGGCTCTCATGGCCACACTGACCTTGCTTGACTCTCCCTCTTCCCTATACAGTGGGACAGTGCTGTCCCTTGTGGGACCCTTCTCTTGGGGGTTAGTGGATAGACAGATAGGCCCTAGCTCTCCCCTGCATGAGGATAATGAAGCATGGGAAAGAGCACAGCGCCTAGAAGGGGTAACTCCTAGGCAGTGCTGTCCAGAGCTCTTACTGGTAAAGTAGCAGGTTGAAAAACTGAGGAGCATGGGCACCCACATCGACTCAGGAAGGAGCTCTTGGGGCCTTTCTTCACTCCCTTTCTTTTTGGGAAAACACTAGCTGAACTTTGGCTAAACGTCATCAAGGTTGGGACCATGAGAACCAATGGAAATAGAACTCTTGGCTGACACACATGAATGAGCCTGAAGGACCAGGCCCAGTGTTGAGAGGTGGTCTGTAGGAGGTGGCCAAAGGCTGACTTCTTACCAAGGTCCTCATTTTCCCACTGGCAATAGCCACAGCTGACTCTAGGGCCCCAGTGGTTGAGAAAGTCCAGCAGCTGCCACAGGCCCCCTAGAGAGAAGAGGGAGTCAATGAATGTGTGTGCCCTCAGGACACAGCTTCACCTGCCAGTGTGGGAACCTTAAAGCAATGACACCCTGAGCCTTGCAGAGAGAACTAGAGAGATGAAAGAAAGAGGCAGGGGCAGGATATGCTTGCAGAGGTGCTGTGAGTATATGAGTTCTCCATCCGAGTGTGAAGTCTGACAGCATGGCTCTGTTAGAGGGAAAATGTGGGGACTGCCAGACATACCTGATTCTTCACTGGTGAAACAACATTTCCTTTCTTCCTCCAGTCCATGGAGGACGGGTAGGGGCCAGTACCACGAAGGTAGTTACTTTTGGTGGCTGAGCAATTCTGAAACAACCAAATACATTATTTTCAAGGAAAATGTAATCAAGATGTAATCGTTGTAAGGGATTGAAAGGTCTGGGGAGATGGTTCAGTGGGTAAAGAGTTTTTTGTCTGCAAAATGAGGTCGTGCGTCCTCACAGCTATGTGACTTTGTGACCCTAGTGCTGAGGGAGGGGCGGGAGGCAGGCAGATCCTGGGGATTTGGTCAGAGAGTCTAGCTGAATGGGTGAGCTCCAGGTTATGGTGGAGGTGGGGTGGTGTGGCACATGCCTTTAGTCCTAGCATTCAGGAGGCAGTGGCAGATGGGTCTCTGCGAGTTCAAGGCCAGCCTATTTTACTTAAAGAGTTTGAGGTCAGCCAGGCTGCACAATGAGAGTTTGTCTGAAAAACAAAATGAAGGGGCTGAAGAGATGGCTCAGCTGAGAGCACTGGCTGTTCTTCCAGAGGACCCAGGCTTGGTTCTCAGCACCCACATTAGGTGGCTACTAACTATAATTTCAACTCCTGGGGATCCAATACCTGCGTCTTCTGTGCATATGCATATATACACAGACACACACATACAGACACACAGACACACACACACACACACGCACCTAAATACATAAAAAAATAAATCTTAAAAATTATCAGGTGGAGAACATTGAAGGGAAACAGGGATGCTAACTGTGGCCTCTCATGGCACATGTCGGTGTCTAGACAAGTGCACTCACACACACACATCCACACTGGTGTATCCACCACACCACATGCACATACCACCTATACACACAACACACTCATACACCGTACACATATGCATCAGCCAAGCACGTGCATACACCGCACACATTCGAGCACACATGCACATATACACAAACATAAGGGAGTGAGAAATGAAAATTTGAGTGTGGTGTCAACCACGGAGCACTTTTGAGGTAGATGCAGGAGGATGAAAAGTTCAAGGTTAGCCTTGGTTACTTATCAAGATCCAGGCCATGGTCTTACTGCACCTTGATATGCCGTGGCTGGTTGACATTCATGGAAGATCTACCCTTTTCTGAAGAGATACAGGGGAATGGATTGGGGTTCAGGAAGAGGGGAGCTAAGAGGGGAATGGGTGGAGAGGAGGGAGAAGAAACCGCAGTCGGGATGTTAGGGAAAAAAAGCCTGTCTGAAATCATTTTCAAGTGGGCACCTGTAGTCTATCTACTTCTAGATTACAGGTTCATGTAGTTAAGGCCAGAGCCCTGGACTGAGGATGGCTGAGAGATGGACACTCCTGCTCCCTCAGAGAATTCAGGGACACCCGTACACCCCTGGGCATGGCTGGGGATAGGGCGGGACCTACTGGAAACACCGAAGGCTTAATGTTTAATTTACAGGTGTGAGTGGAAAGACCCAGATATATTTACAATGAACTGTACTAACCTGAGGCTCTGACCAGAGGTATTTGTGTTTTATTTCGGCAAAGCTCATATCTGAAAACTGGTTCAATCCCACTGGAAACCAAACCAAACACAGCCACAGTGAAATCGAGGGTCGTAGTGAACGCTAATAAACAAATGAACAAGAACCCTTGTCCACCCGTGTTCTATTTATAGCCGCTGCAACTTGGCTCCTATAAAATTCTCTATTTTGTATGATTCAATACAGCAAGGTCAACTGATACCGTGCCTCGGAGAAGTCTGGGCAGACAGACACACCCCAGAGGTCCTGGTGGGTGAGGTAAATCTGGGGTGCAGCTAGGCACCCACTGGTGCTGATGAACACCCAGGTAAAGAGCGGTCTTGCCGCCCGCACCGTACCCAGCGTTCACTGCAACCCAGCCAGTTCCACTCCAACCCAAGTCAGCCCCTGCTAGTGCCAGACAGAAAAAGACAGAACTCCTGTTTTCCTTTCAGTCCATGCTCGCCGCCCAGAGTCCCTTTAGCAGAGCTACCATCATCCTCAGCAACTGCTGTGATCAGGTTAGCCATGTTTCTAGTGACCCTCACCAGGAGTGAAGCTGGATTGCGGCCACTAGACCCCCATGGTCTCAGAGCAGTCTGAGAGGCAAGGCCTCACAGCAGCCCAGACAGACCTGGGTTGTGTGTGCTGTACCCCAGATGACAGTGGGGTTGTGGTGGGGCGGGGCTTCTCTAGAATCTTTTGTAAACTTCGCTACTCCCACAGAAGGTTACCAGTGCCGTCTAAATTTTTTACATACAGTACAGAATCTGAGAATCACCAAAGGCATCCTCTGATTCTGAGTCTCTGCTCTATACGCCTATTAACCCTGAGTGGATCCTTTCACCAGCCTCTGCCACTAATCCTCTTTTTTCCAGATCTGAGATGTTCCCATTCTTCCCTTCTTTCAGAGGTCTGGAGGAAATGGGGCTTCCCAGTACTTTTAAATGTGTGGTTCCTCTGGTTGTGGGCTTGAATCTTCCTCCAGTTGTTGGTAAACACCTGCAGCCTGTGGCTGTACTCCCGCGAGCTGTACGTCTTTTGATGCTAAAACAAAACACACCGGCAGCAAGTCCTGAGAATAGGTGAAACTTACCAGAGGGGGTCTTTTTAGAGAGTTCCCCCATACCCCTCAAGACTCCTCCAGGGTGTCATGTATGTGGGCCGATTTCAAATGTCCCTAGACAAAATGATCGAGAACATCTAAGATTCCTATCCTAACTCTACCCCCCCCACACACACACACAAGTGCTGGGATTGCAGGCATGTGTCACTATGCCTGGATTACAGGGTGCTGGGGACCAAAGTGGAGTTCTGTGCATGCTAGGCAAGCATGCTACCTGCTGAGTTGAATCCCCAGCCCATGGGGGTTTTCATTCTGCAGGGCAAATCTACAGTTAGATGGGACTCCGTTCTTGTTCTCTACTGCCAATATCGGGAAGTTACAAAGCAATCCTTTACCTCCAGGGACCTGTGGCCAGAATGAAGACCACAGGACTGTCAGGACATCAGTTAAGAGTTCAGGAGACCCCAGTGAGGAGACCTGCCAAGAGTAGGTGGCCCGCAGACACCATGACTCATTGCTGAGCCAAGTTGTATGGCTGACCCACAATTTTCAAAATGGTACACAGCGGTGTCCTCAATAGATTCTGCAGCTACTATGCCAAGTGCTCTGAATATAAACTACGACAATGAAGAGAAGGCATGGAAGGCTTCCGTCAGGTCATCACTGGGCAACACTCCTTGGAAGTTCACTTCTCTCTATCCTTCCTGGAGTTTGACCAGTTTGAATCATGGAAAGGCCCAGGACAGGTAGAGCAAGGTTAGAAGAGTACTCTTTTGTCTCAACTCCGATACAGTTTGGTTTGCTAACTGGAAGCTTTGTGACGAGAGAAACTTCAAAAGAAGAAGTTGGTCACTGACCTGTTTCATCCATGACGTAAAGTGAAACTTTTCTGTAAAGAAAAGAAAAAGAAAAAGAATTAGGTCTACACATGCTTTGTGATCATGTTGAGTCCAGAGCCCAATAGGGCACTGGAGAGCTGGTTTGCATTTTATTAATTTATGATGATGATGATGATGGTGGTGGTGGTGGTGGTGATGATGATGATGATGTGGTGGTGGTGGTGGTGGTGGTGAGACAGGGTCTCACTCTGTAGTCTTGACTGGCCTCACACTCATAGAGATCTGCCTGCCTCTGTCTCAGAGGGCCAGGACTAAAAGTGTGCTACCAAGCCTAGCTCATTTGCATTTCCAAAATATCAAAGTGGAGGTTGATGTGGGTTATCTAGAGTGAGTGCAAAGAGGAACTCAAACTATTTCTGCTTTACCGCCACAAGATATTTTGAGAAGCTGCTATTGGCATTGGTATGTGGGGGAGGTGTGCAGTCACGTGTGCACACGGGAAGGCCCTAGCTCACTAGAGGTCTTCCTCTATCTCTACCTTATTTCTTGAGACAGAGTGTCTGCCGTTAAAGAACAACCAAATATATAAGAGACAGAGTGTCTGGAAGAACCCGGAGCTGAGCGATTTGGCTTTACAGGCTGGCTAGAAGGCCTAGGATCCTTCTATCTCTTCTTTTCAGCACTGGGGTTATTATAGGCGTGCGCCCCCACATCTGGCTTTTTAGGTGGATGCTAGGGATCAGAACTCAGGTCCCCATACTTGGGCCATAAGCACTTTACTCACTGAACACCCCATCAGTGGTATACTTAAAAGTCGGAAATTATATTTATTTGTGTGTGTGTGTGTGTGTGTGTGTGTGTGTGTGTGTGTGTGTGTTTTGTAGATGTTACAAGATAGCTTGTGGAAGTTGGTCTTTCCTTTCACCAAGTGGACCCCCAGGATCAAAGGTCTCCAGGCTTCGTGGCGACTTCCTGGAAAAGCAGAGATCAGTCGAGATACGGATTTCCAGCTCTCATGAGCTGTCACCCTTGCTGGGGAGGATTTGTGTGGCTGCAGCACTGAGTTACTTCTGTTCCTGTCACTGGCCCTTTACCCACACTCCAGTAAGTTACCCTAGTAAAACTCATTGGTTCATCAAACTGGACTTTGGTGGTGTTTACTTGGGTCTGTCATTGATTCTCTGTCTGTGGTGAACAGATTTTTTTCCATGTCTACCCAGAAATACAATTTTGGAGTGTTGGGGATATTTTATTGTTTCGTGCGGTGCAATTTACCTGAGTCTGTTCAATCATGGGAATTCACTGAAATTCATGTTTAGTGATTAGGGTACCTTTGCCACTACAGTTCAATATAAAGTTAATTGAAGACTTGGATACATTTTCCTCACTCCCCTGAGATTTGGGATTACAGATCTATACCACCATGCCCAGTGAGGGGAAGTGTTTAATCTTTAGCAATGCTTACAGTTACAGATATTACTCATCTTTGTCTCTTAAATGGAGCCACAGGTAATGGGAAAAGAAATGGGTATGGTTGTGTCTCCTATAAAACTTGACAAAATCAGGCAAACCAGCTGTTTGTGGATTCCAGCTACATCCTCCCTTGTACACCATTTAAATTTTCCACTTTAAATTTAAATAGCTGCACAAGATGTGTTCTGATGTACTATTAATGTTTTAAATTTTTATTTTTATTATTTTTTTTACAGTGTGTACATTTGTTGTGCCGGAACACACCACGGTGTGACTGTGGTGGTCGGAGACAACATTCAGAAGCATGTTCTTGCTTTCCACCATGTGAATTCTGGGAACTGAACTCAAGGTGTTAGGCCTGGTAGCAAGCGCCTTTCCTCTCTGAACCGTCTTGTTGGCCTCTTATGTTAACTATTAATATTTGAAAACAAGACCATGGCTAGGGAGATGGCTGATGAGTTAAGGCACTGGTCACAGAAGCAGGAGGACTGGAGTTTGCATCTACAGAATGATTAAATGATTAAATGCCAGTAGACTATAGAAACTAATCTGCAGTTCCAGCCTGGGGTGGCGGGACCAGGGGAAGCCCAGAGTGCATTCAGCAGTACTAGCCAGATTGGTTTGACTGACAGACCTGGCCTCAACGAAGAAGGTAGAAAACAATCAAGGAAGGTTCCTGATATCAACCTTGGGCATCCACACATATCTACATGCATGTGAGTTCATATATGAGAACATACATGCATATACTGCCTACGCACAAACACAGGAGTTGTGGGGGTACAAGCCTGTTAATTCTAGCTCTGGGGAGCTGAGGAAGGGGATCTGGAGGAGTTCAATGGTGGTCTGGGCTACATAAAAGATCCTACCTCAAAACCCCACCACCAACAGCAACAACAGAAGAGTTGGGATATTTTACATATTTTTTTCCTCCTTGAACACCTGTCTTTCTGTCAGCCTAAGAAAGAACACTTATATTAAATCACTCTACGCCCTTTTCTGCAACACAAAAATATCAATTAAAATTATTTTTGCCCCCTAATCATTAAAAGATTATTCTAGATTGAGCAATAATCAAAATTATTATGAAGACCTTGATTAATTTTTTTCCAAATATATTTTGCACTGTGACAAAGTCATTGTTAAACCTAAAAGAGTAAAACTTGAGTGGAAGTGTTTCTTTCCTATGTGTGTTTAGAACAGCATCTGGCTAAATAGCCCAGGCTAGCCTTGAATTCACAGTCTTTACGCTTTAGTTCTATGAGTGCTGAGATTTCAGCTCCAGATTGATCTGGTCAATGGGCAGTTTGGAAGTATAGGGTGTAGTCTGGTTCCACTGACACCATCGGTGTCCAGATCCATTGGGATGATGGCTCCATGTTGCCGCAGGGGATTCCTAGGGATCTAGGCCAGCGCAGCGGTTTGAAGGCCATTGCTCTGTGGCACCTACATGTCTATCTAAAAGCCCCAGACCTGCTCCAGAAGCTGTCATATAGTTCCTCAAGACAAGCCCTGAGTGGGGAGCAGGGGATTCCAAACCCGGGTTAAGGGCCCGCTGTGGCTGAGGCCTTCAGAGAGGACAAAGGTCAGCCCGGGACCAGGCTCTGCAGCAGGTAGAGTTTATGGCTAACCTTTACCTCTTGTAGGGCTTGGGGGGTAGTAGTGGTGGTTTCCAAACCAACAAGAAGAAAGCCCCAGAATTCTTCAGTTTTGGTGGATGAAGGCACAGATGACCTCGACCCATCCCAAGCTTACTCTGACTTAAATGAAGTCGTTTCATCAATTTATCCTTTTACACGTGTCTGTGTGTGCACTGTGTGTGCAGGGCAGGGTGCACTGTGTACTCGAAGAGATGGCCCATGTTTTCCTCTCTCGCACACTCTGCTTTACTGAGGTAGAGGTCTTTAACTGAACCCAGAGCTCGCTGATTCAAGGCGCTCTAGCTAGCTAGCCTGTTTACTCCAAGAACCTTTCACAGTTGCCTCCTGAATTACAAATGGCTGCTATACCTGGCCAGTTCTTTCATAGTTTGAGGGATAAGGACTCTGGCTCTCAGACCTGTAGGGCTTTAAGCACTGAGCTACCTCTCTAAAAGGAACGTTTTTTACCTAGGGCATGGCACATGCCTGTGATCTCAGTACTTGAAGGATAGGCAAAAGATCAGGAGTTCAAGGTCATCCTTGACTACTTAATGAGTTAGAACAAACAAAACCAAAAACGGGTGAAGGGGCTCACACAGTCTTGGTCCTGCCTGAGGATTTATAGGTAGTTAATAGTTGCTGGAGGAGGGAAGATACATTGCTGGTAAGGTGGTAAGGTAAGGTGACCATGTTTTTGATAACCTAATAAAGCCCAGAGGGTCATAAAAGATTCGAAGGAGGGAGAGAGGGAGGAATGGGGAGGAGGTGGGAGGAACTAGTTTCTAAACTGATGTCGTCGCTGATACCATCTGTGTTCGGATCATTTTTGGGTTGGCTCCAAGTTGCCCAAGGAGGTCCCCAGGGATCCATGCCAGTACAGCAATACGAAAACCATTTGCTATGTGGCATTTATATCTCGTTCTGAAAGCCCCAGACCTGTTCCAGAAGCTCAGCCAGGGCCATTTCTCTCTAGGAAAAGGCTACATAGTGAATTACCAAACAAAAAAGAAAGAAAAGAGACAAGCTGGGAAGAGGAAGTGGAAACGGGAGGGGGACAAAAGAGGGTAATGAAGGCTGAAATACGGTCAGAACATTTTATAAACACCCATGAAAATGTAAGAATGAAACTTATCATTCAACACAGTTAGTATGTGCTGATAAAAATCATTTTTAAAAAGGAAGTTTTGTGTGTTCTGCTGAAGGGCAGGCAGCAGGGGGAAACCACAGACCAGCACCTACCCTGGAGCCAGGGGCTTTGATTGAAGGGAGTTTTACATTTAAAAATGGCTGGCGGTGGGGAGGAGGTGGGAAAACAGCTGCGCCTGAAAATCATTTAACTTCTGTCTTCACTGTCCATAAATAAACATCTTTTAGAACAAGCTACCGGTAGCTGCGTTCGTCCCACAGCGAGCCTTTAGGAGCTGCTACAGAGACCAACGTTGAACACAATTTAAATATTTACTAGCCAGTCTTCGTTGCCAAGAGTTGAGGCGGTTTTCCCGAGCCAGCTTTTCCAGGCACACCACAGGCACTAGGGTTAAAACTGTTGTGGGTGCAGTGTGTTCCTCAGGGCAGGGAGTCACCCAGCATGGAACAGTCGGACTAGGCGATCCCCGGGGAGGCCAAGTCCACGGAAAGAACAAAAGTACAGGCTGGGATGTCCCGCTCCCACCGTGGGGCAGGAAAGTTCCGTGTCCTCAGCTGTCCCAGCTGTCGAGCAGAAGGGGCTGAGGGCTTCTGTATCTAGACCCGAGACAGAAGGACTCTGGGTACCTGCCAGCCTGTTCCTCGGATCGCACAAGATGCATGTCCCCCGAGACTAGCCCGGAGCTCCCCGTTCCTCCCCCGGAGCCCTGAGCCCCACTTTCTCCCTCATACCGATGGTATTCACGGTCAGCTCAGCGGTGGCCCCAGCACTCAGCAGCCAGGCCCCAGCGCACAGTAGGGGCAGCGCAGTCCACATCGCGGCGCTCACTGCTGGGTCCCCGCCGAGTGCCCTTTGAGCCCAGCCTGTGGGAAGGAGGTGGGGCGACTCTGGCCTCCGCCAAAGAGATGCTAGTTCCTCTCCCGCCCCCTGCGGCCATTACACTCCTTCTCTTTTCTTGGGAAGAAGAGCTCTCAGGGCCTGACCCTAAAGACTAGTCTCTGCCAAGTGGGAGGAAGCGCAGCCTAATCCCCAGTTTCCTTTCTGTCCCCATCTCCATGGAGGTTTCTTGAACCATAGCTCCCTCGCCTTCCCCACAGCTTGGAATGAGGTAACAAGAGGGCTCTCCTGACTGCTCACCCCCAATAGGAATTTGAGTTGGTTCCGAGGAAGTCACACTGTACTTTTGCCATTTTCTTTATTTTCCAAGTCTGAAGGAGGAAAAGAAACATTTAAGGTCTGCATATGATATAAACAGACAAAGCACTGTTTTGTACTAAGGAGCCCTCTTGCTAAGATTCCTCTAAAAGAGAAAGGGGAATTCAGACAATACAACACCAGGCCTGGCACTCAAACCTGGCACTCATGGAGGCCGAGTTACCCCACTTTTATCATTGCCTTACCAAATGACGCGTTTTTTACTCCTTACTTTATAAATGGGAAACTGAGGCCTTAGAACTAGATGGGTAGTTTCCCCCATAGTAAGTCTGAGCCTACTATAGCATTTCTTTCCTTCTCTCCCCCACTCCCCCCTCTTCATCATACAGTCTTCCATATAGCCCAGGCTGTCCTTGAATTTGTAACCCTCCTCTTTCAGCCTCCTTTATAAGTAAGTGTCCCCTGGCAGCCCATGGCATTTTGATGACGATAGAATGACCTTCCTCTCCTGACATTCTTTGGTCAGATTCTGCCTTTCTGGTGCCAGGGGAAGCAGATTCCAGAAGTCTTTTAAAATTAAGTGTAGTGTGGTGGTTCTCTACCTGGAGGTCAAATGACCCTTTAAAAGAGGCCACCTAAGACCATCTTAAAAACACAGATATTTATATTATAATTCATAGCAGTAGCAAATTTACAGTTATGGTGTAGCAACAAAGATGATTTCATGGTTGGTGTCACTGTAACATGAGGAACTGTATTAAAGGGTCACAGCACTAGGAAGGTTGAAAACTACTGGTCTAGTGGATTTAACCGGTTCTCAGAACTCTAGTGAAGAAGCCTCGGGACTAAGGATGTAACTCAGTGAGCACGGCCCAGCAATGCACAAGGCTCTAAATTCAATGCCCAGTACTTCTAGAAACACACACACACACACACACACACACACACACACACACACACACACACACCACAAATAACCAAATAGACAAACTGAACCAAGAGCCACCACACAACGGCATGCCTTTCAGATGCCCTGGACATGTGGACACTGAATCTACGTTCATCTGTTCTGACAGACCTGGAATATGACTCCAAGGACGGATAGTATGGAAAGGGCTCCCATTTTAGGATTTCTGACTTGATGTGTTTCAATTTTGAATGTTGAGCTCTTTCCAGGCCGGCAGCTTCAGTGCCCCGCAGCTCCAGTGAGCACAGAGATACTGAGGGAAGCAGCTAACATTCTGAAGCAAACTGTGTGGCGAATGGCTCGAGCTGTTTTGGTCTTTGGTCTTTACTATGTAATGGGCTTCATTTGTCAAATGGTCTTGCCCCACTGTTGGCAATGGTTGGCTTTTGAGTGTTTTCTTTGGGCAAAGCTGTGATGTTTGGTAAGTTGGATATATAGTAAAACACACTCTTAATTTATAGTGTTTTCAACTATGGAAGTTGAAGAGCATTTGCATTTTATTTATTATCCATTTCTTTCCAAACACATGCAAGCACTCACTCTCAAGTGTGGTCACGCGTATGTGCAGGTGTCTCATGCAAGTGAGTGTGCAGATGCGTATCGAGGACCAAAGTTGACTCTAGGTGTCTTTCTTGATCATTTGCTCTATTTATTGAGCGGATTCTAGCTTGTCTAGACAGTCAGCTTGCTGTGGCTGTGTTCCTGTCTCTGCCACTTGAATGTTGTGATTAAAAAGAAGGCACTAAACTTGCTTGCGTTTTAGTGGGTTCTGGGGATCTGAAGTCTGGTCCTCACACTTGTTGGACGAGTATCTTACCCACTGAGTCACCTTTCCAGCTCCTGCCCTCGGACTTCTGGTACTGCAGATGCTCTACTGGAAGAGAGCTGTGCTTTGAGGACAATGTCTCTGAAGTGAGCCTTCCTGGTTGTTAATTGGAGTGTAAGTTCCTGATCCGATGAAGACGCCCTCTGTTGCAGATGTCTTGCCTTGCAGGGTGTGGAGACTGCCTCACCCTTCCTTCACACTGGCCTCCTGGAGAGGAGCAGGATTTAAGGACCCTGCGTATTGAATTGGCTCAGGGCTGTTCCCATGGCTTAACAATTGTAGATTATCCAGAGGCAGAAGCCCCTGGATAGTGAGAAGTGGAGGGTACCTACCTGGTCTCTTGGGCTCCAGTGTGTCATTCTAGCCTGACCACAAATTCCCTCTGTCACCTGAACGGATGGTTTGCTCCCAGAGGGCCTCAGTCTCCTTATCTGCAAAACGAGTTAACTGTCCTTGTCAAAGGATTAAATACAGTCACAAGAAAAGTGTTGTAAGGGAGCCCTGAGCATGACCACATGTGAGCTTCTCCAAAGTCCGGATGCACTCTGTATTCTGAGCTTGTGACACCTGATTTTTATTTTATTTTATTTTACTTTTTATTCTTCTCTCAGTTATTACATCCCCTCCCTCCTCTTCTTCTGGCCCCCTAATCCCCCCTCCCCTGTCTCCCTTAGATCCACTCTTCCTCTATTTCTCTTCAGAAAAAGGCAGGCCTCCCAGGGATATCAAACAAATATGGCATATCACGTTGCAGGAAGTGTAGGTACACCCCTCATGTTAAAACCGGTTAAGGCAAGTCAGAAGGAGGACACTCCTACTTTTAGGAGTTCCATAAGAAGGAGAAGCTATACACCTTAACATATATTTAGCGGACCTAGGTCAGATCCACTCAGGCTCCCTGATGTGAGTTCAGACTTTGTAAGCTCCTATGCACACTACTTAGTTGGTTCCGTGATTTTCCCTTTAGTGTCCCTGACCCCTCTGGCTCCTACAATCCTTTCTTTCCCTCCCCTGCAGGATTCCCTGAGTGTTTGTCTGTGAGTCTGCATCTGTTCCCAGCAGTTGCTTTGGATGAAGCATCTCTGATGACAATCATGCTGGGCTTGGGTCTATGAGTAGAACATAGTATTATTAGGAATCATTTCATTAACCTTTTCTTTCTTTTTTTTTTTTTTCTTTTTGCCAATTGTGTTTGTGTTCTTCTGTTGTGGGTCTCTGGGGTCTCCAGCCTCCGGTTCCTGGTTCTTCAGGCAATGTCAGGAGTGGGCTCCCTCTCCTGGCATGCGTCTCAAGCTGGACCAGTCATTGGCCCCTTCCACAAGCTGGGTTTCATGGTACCTGCTCTGATTGTGAATTTGTCTGCCCTACTGAAGTCAGCTGGCTTTTGCCTCTGCACCTGTGAGGTTTCTTCTCCACGGATCTTGGCTTCTATGCATCTGCAGTGAAGTTATTGAAGGCTGTTGCTGATGACAGAGACTTGTGGGGACAGGCTCTGGGTAGACTCTGCAGGTCCCTTTTTTTCAGGTTATCTGGTCAAACAAATTCTGAGTACTGCTGGGAAGGGACTTTACAACCTGAAAGTAACCCCAAGTTAATTGACTTTAAAACATGATCAGTTTGGGAGCCTTGTAATCAATCACAGGACCCTCAAAGGCAGAATGCTATCGGTTATCCACTAGAGAAGACTGCTCTGCATGGGTTTAAGCCAACAGAAAACCTTTACTAGCTGGCCAGCGATGATCTCAGGGTTAGCTTTTAAGCACAAAACTCATGTTCTAATTGACACACTTCAGTTAACAAGCATAGTCAGCCAGAAGTGGAACTACAGAAGCCAAAAGCAAGGTTAGTGCATTTAGAGACTTTCCCAGAGCTGTGGACTTTGATGGATTAAGTCTTTGCTTTCATGTGGCAGGTGGTGCTGTCTCCTTGATACGTTTTCCGGTCTGAGTGGTATTTTCATAATTGGAGTCAGTTGTGCTAAGACGTGGGGCTGTGAAGGTCTGGGACCCTGTTACAATTGGAGGAGGAAAGGTGAGGTAGGAAATGAGGTTAGAGGGAGTCAGAAGAGGAAGGAAAATTGGGCAGAGAGGAAAGACTGGGGACCTAAGTCAGTCGGCAGTGTATTTGCTCAATGTGCAGGAAGCTCTGGGTTTAGACTCTAGCTGGGGGGTGTGGAGCGCTGACTCCTGTCTTGAGCTTGAGGCCAGCCTGGTCTACAGGCCAGGGGCTACACAGAGAAACCCTGTACTGAAAAGTGAAATCAAAGCAACAGCAACAAAATCCCTAGCACCATACGACACGTAGCACAATAGTATATATACTTCCTATATAGTATATGTAATAGTATATATAATAGTATTATATATATTATATACTAGTATATAATCTGAGCACTCTAGAGGCAGGAGGGTCAAAAGGACAAGGTCACACTCAGTTACATCCAGAGTTTACGATCACACTCAGTTACATCGAGAGTTTAAGCTACAATAGACATGATCTTAAAAAACAAAAAACAAACAACTACAAACTTAGGAAGGGATGATGCGGGAAGTGAGCCAGAGAGTTTAGAATCCTAAGAATCAGAGGGCATAAGTCAACAAAAACAGGTAGACTCTTTGGCAGGAAATGGCCTTGCTTGACTCCTGCTAAGGAACCTACGTTCTGTAACAACACAGCACTGACAGAACAGTTCTGTCAGTAATCTAAGTGCGTTCAGAAGCTAATTTGCCTCCAGATCCTTGAGAAAGGAGAACTCTCCCTGGAATTTTGATTTTGACTGTGGAGACCTCAAACAGGCAGTACCATCAAGAAGACACACGTGATCTCTGAACCACAGGCAGTTCAGGAATGTGTGTGTGTGTGTGTGTGTGTGTGTGTGTGTGTGTGTGTGTGTGTGTGTGTTGCTCCCAGCCTCTAGGTCTGTAGCAATGATTATGTAGCAATGATTATGTAACAGTGAGGCAAGTGCCTTCCTCTGGTGACAGAAGGCTGGAGAAAGCATAAGAGGTCTAGCATAGGAGAGGCCAAGAGAACAGGCTTAGAGCCACTGCCTCCAAGCACCACGGGTTTCGGATGAACTTTGGGAGTCGGGGCTCTTCATCCTCATACAGGTGAGGTGACTGAGCCTCTGAGGGCTTCACTAAGTGTCAGACCCTCCCAGGCCCCCTCAGTGTTTACCCCCTGCTGAGCCTTGCTGTGAAAGCCTTTGTTCTTTAGGAAGGTAATTCCTTGTTTAGCCTTGGGCAGTGACATCTTTGATGCCAGTTCTTTCCTTTTCTGTTTTCCTGCTGAGAGTGTAAACTTGTTTTTCCATTGTGCTTCCTGGAATTTTCCACTTGGTGGACTTGGGGTATATATTCTATGAACCTCAGCAAAGCTTTGGCATTCTCGTAACACAAATGACCTGAGTATGTTGTTCTTTCTTAAATCCCGCAGGCCTACGCTCGGTTCTCCATATCATGAAGGCAAGACCACACCTGACTTGGGATTGGAGCTTTGAATGCCTGGATAACTGAGCACAGAGCTCTAGGTTTAGTTAAGAAAGTGCAAGCGTAAGGAGTTCAACTTCCAGCACCTACATAAAATCTGGGCCTCGGGACAGGGTAGATGGCATTTGAAGACCTAAAGTACCAGTGCCACATTGAGCTCCAGTTTCCACATCTCTCTCTCTCTCTCTCTCTCTCTCTCTCTCTCTCTCTCTCTCTCACACACACACACACACACACACACACACACACACACACACACACACACACACACACACACACTGTGACAGTGGATGAAGGAAACCAAGACTTGTCTACCTTCCTAACCTTCTAGGCCCAGAATCCCAAGCAGCCTCAGGAGGGCTTCTGAGTGCAGCCAATGCCAGCTTCTGGACTCGATAGTGAAGCTGCCTGCAGAAGGCCTCCTGGTGGCTAGTCTTCACATCCATTTTTTTTTTTTCCTTAAGACAAATTTTCTGCCTCCCTGCCCTGCCCTGCCCTCACCCACCCCACCCCACCACAACTTTTTCTCATCTCAGACTGTTACCTACAGTCTTCCAGAGTTAATGTCTTAGCAGATAGACTGGCTTGTGAGCAGATTCAACCTGGCCTCAACCCACGGTATCTCATTATGATAACAGTGACTTCGGTAACAAGAGCGGCCACTGTTGAAGTGGAATTTGTCCTTTGATGCTTGTAAAAAACCTGCCAATTTTATTTTTTAAATTCAAATATATATATATATATATATATATTTGTGTGTGTGCGTGCATGTGTGTGTGTGCATGTGTGTGTATGTGTATATGTGTATATGTGTGTGTGTATGTATGTGTGTGTGTGTGTGTGTGTGTGCGCACATGTGTTTGTTCACATATGTTTGCCACAGTGTAGAAGCCAGAATACAATTTGTAGGAGTTGGTTCTCTCCAATTGTGTGGAACTCAGAGTTCATCGATCCAGACTCAGGTCATTCGGCTTAGTGGCAAATGCCTTCACTACCTGAGCCATCTGTCGGTCTCTAATTAATATATTAATTACATACAATAATAGATTTCATTATGAAATGAAATTCACAATTTTATACACTGTATTTTGATTATACTTATCCCCACGGTTCTTTCTTGACTCTGTTGTGGCATTCAAATCCACTGGGAGAAATCAGAGACTTAGACTCGATTCAAATTTCTACTAAATGAATTTTTCTTACTGCTAGTAGGAAGACATAGAGCCAATACAGCCTGTTATGAGAAAGTGGTGGTTAAGAGTCGTTCTAAGGGTAGACAACAGAAAGGTATATACTTTACAGAAATCCATGTAACTCATAGCTAAGCAAGAAAATTATTTCACTTCCTTCAGTGTCTTTTCCTTCCCTCTGTAGAATAACATAAGGACCATTTGGTCCCCTTTCGTATAGCACTAAGCAGATTTTACAGAAGCAAAGGCAGCTGTCAACACCTTATCTCCCATTATCTATTTTTATCTCACCCACAGGCCACTAAGATCTCCCAGGGATTCCGGAACACAAAGGTCAAGAGCTCTTAAGTGATGCCTGGCTCCGTATTGAGTTTCTTTAGTCATCACAGGACCTGTGTAAATTATTATTCATGTCTGAATATTCAAATGGCTGGGATAGAGCAGTTCACTTCTAGGCAGAGAAAAGACCTAGGCAGTGCCATCAGGTCAGGAGGCACTGACCTGGGCTGGCTGTCAAACCCCACAGTCCCACTCTCACCGGCCTTTTCAGTTTGCAGTGGTTACAGTCCACCTTCTATTGCCATGCCCCCCGCCCCGTGTGTGTGTGTGTGTGTGTGTGTGTCTCACTTTGTTTAATTAGGGTTCCTTATAAGAACAAAAACATAGGTTATTTACAAGAGCCTGGGAACTTATCTGTGGTTATAGCACTGAAGAAAATGTCTTTCTCTCCCTCAGCAACTGATAATTGCCTTTATAGCATAATGGAGGGGTCAGGCCTCACGGTCCCCCTATCTCCACTTCATGACAGGATGTTGACAGGCCCAGGACCTCTGAGATGATTGCAAGGGTAAAGCCCTTGCTGTGTAAGCCTAGAGTTTGATCCCTGGACACTACATAAAAGTAGAGGAGACAACCAACATCATAAAGTTGTCCCCTGATCTCCCCATGTGTGCCACCCCCCAATATAACAAATAAAAGAAAAAGAAAAGAATGTTGACAAGATCAATCTTGGGACGCTGCATCTCGTGTGATAATCACAGCTACTGAGCTCAAGAACGCAGGGCGTGGATTATGCCCAGAAGAGTTTTCCACAGCACCCCAACCCTTCCTCTAGCTCCTACATTCTTTCTGTCCCCTCATCCATGATGCTCCCTGAGGCTTGGAGGAGGTAAGATAGGTGTTCCATTTAAGGTTCAGTTTTCAATGTCTGTTATTCTCAGAACATAGACCAGCAATGAGTCTCTGCAATAACTTCTACCTGTTGCAAAACGAAGCTTCTCTGTTTAGCCCAATAGCAGCTCTTATCTATGGGTCTAAAATGAAAACACATTTAGAAGGCAGTTTGTTGAACACATTGTATCCAGTTATCAAAACAACAGAGGTAACTTTCCCACCCGGGCCTACACCTCCCCAGCCTTGGGTTTTGGACCAGATTTCCTGTACCAGATGTGAGTTGCCTCCTTTGAAACACCCAGTCATTAAATGGTTCATCGTTCCCAATAACTAAGAAATGGAAACAACCTTGTGGCGAGCTTTTGGTGCTGTTTCAAGGATATCATGTAGAAAGCGTGTAGGAACCAGAGGGACAGAAAGTTTACTGTGAGACCATGTCTTATAGAAATGACAGAGAAGCTATACCCATGTAGTCCCATCAAAATGGCTGCCTAAACAAGATGTGAACAAGGACAACAAAAGACATGCTGACATGGGAAGGGAAAGCTGATGAGGCCTCAATTCTAAACAAAAACCACAGGGATGTAAGGAATGCTGAAAGTGGGAGAAGTGGTCTTCTCCAGGGAAGAGCCTCCAAAGTTGGTTACCTAATACCATGGGGTCAGCCTTGAAAGCGTACACATACCAGTAACATTATATAAACTGAGCAGATTTTATTTATGATTATGTATGTGTGTATATGAATATGATGTATGTGTATATGTATATGATGTATATATGTAATCTACACACATACATGTGTATTATATGTACAGAAATTAAAAAATAGAGCTATGAATTTGAGAAAGATCAAGGAGGAGAATGTTGGAAGGGTTGGGGGGAGAAAACAGAAGGGGGAAATGATGTTTATTTTAATTAAACAAAAGTCAGTGGTTGGTTACCTTCATAACAGACTTGCCATGACGGCACTACCTGCCTGGCCAGTTGGTGTGTAGCGTGCAGAGCCCACAGCTGAATAAGACTATTGATGTCAGCTTCCCCCACAAGCTTCCATAGCACCTTCTAGCTATAAGGACTATCTAACACGGAGGAAGCTTCCAACCAAGTTATAGCTCGATTTCTCCAGATCCTGAAAACAAAGCAGGAGGCATCTTCAGCAACATGGAGTCTTACAAACAGACACAAGCTCAAAAACACAAAGACTCAGAGAAGCTAAAGAGGCCGAATGCTGGGTGTTGGAGCTCTTTCCACCCGCTAGCTTTATACATGAGGTAAGAACTACATAGAGTACATGGTTGGATGCCCACTGTAGGGATGTACATATGGATGACTAGGAAGAAGGGGTGGAAAACAGCTTCATGATGGAGTAAATGCACGATTGGATGGACAGATGGAAACATGGGTGGATGGGTGGAAAGGAAAAAGGGTACCTGGATTAAAGGAGGGATGGATGAATGCAGAGATGACTGACCCAAGTTTGTGGTGAGAATACTAATGGATACAGATGTATGTGGCAAAGGACAAACTCCGGTTTCTTTATTTATTTAATCAGCTATTTTTGAGACAGGGTCTCATTATGTAGCCTGGAATTTGCTATGTATGTCAGGATGTCCTTGACCTCACAGAGCTCTGCCTGCCTTTGCCTCCTGAGTGCTGGGATTGAAGTTACAGACCACTCTTTCTAATATTACAATGTAAATACATTAATAACCTCTCTGTTTTCTCTCCCCCTCCTTCCCTCCATTTCCCTCCCTCCCTTCCTTCCTTCCTTCTTCCTTCCTTCCTTCCTTCCTTGTTAGGGTCTAGCCATGTAGCCCGAAGTTGACTTAAACTAATGATCCTCCTGCCTCAGCATCACAATACTGGAATTTAGTATGTAGTTATCATGGGGCTGGTTTTATTGTCAGTCTTACAATCTGGCAACCCTTCTGTCTTTAAATAGAATGAGGGCTGCGGTTGGCTAAACAAAGGTAGAGAACATTTGGACAACCACCACCACCACCACCACCACCACCACCACCACCACCACCACCACCACCCATGTACAATGGACAGTGGTGGCACACATTTAATTCCAGCACTCAGAGGGGAGAGGCAGGAGGAATGAGTGTGAGGCCAGCCTAAGGAGTGAGTTCCAGGATAGCTGAGGACACAGGGGAAAATCCTGTCTTGAAAAAACAAAAGACAAGAGAGGATTAGCTTTGTTCTTTTTCTTGCAAGGTGTGTCAGGGCAAGGAAGGAGAACAATAGGCAAGTTACTAATTAGCACTAGATGACTTGGTTGCTTTGTACACCGCTCCCTATGAAGTTCCAGGCTGGTCTAGATATTGGAATAGTCCTGCCTGAGCTGGGATTACAGATGCTCACCACCATACCCTAAAGTTACTTTTCTGTATGTAACGATTAATTTGAGATAAAGGGAACTTTAGTATCACAGAAAATGAAACTGGCCTGTTGGGAAATAGAACCATCACTTCTCTATTGTTTCTTTCTCCCTCCGTCTGGACCACTGCGTTTCAGCTTCTTAAGCTTTATTGTGAGTGATCATATTTTGATTCCAGGTCTTGGCTGGTGGGGACTAGGGCAGGGTCTAGTCCACAGAGATATGAGGTCTTCTGTAATCTTTAACAGGCAGGAAGTTAGTTCAGCCACCAGAATGGCTGAGGTTGGATTGTAAAGTAACTTGGGCCTTTTGTTGGCTTCATTTTAGATCAGGCGGCATCCTGCTTAGTCACTTTGGTCACGTCCCATCACTGTGGGTCAGAGAAGAGCCCTCAGAAGAATGCTTTCTGATTACACAAGACAGTATTTGTCCCCTGGGAGGACAAGGAATAAGAATAATAGCATCTCCTGGCTGAGCACTGAAAGCTGTACACTGTAACCTAGCCTGTGGAAGAGCCCAGAGGCTGGCCCTTCATCACAGCCAGGACTGGGAGAAGAGGTAAGGTCACACTGCAAAGCATCCACAGACAGTGTTTGCTTTAAAATGGGATCTGAAGAGATGGCTCAATAGTTGAGAGCACTTGTCGCTCTTGCAGAGGACCTACACTTAACTCCCAGCCCCCACGTGGTGCCTCACAGCCATTTCTAACGCCAGTTCCAGCAGATCCAACAATCACACACGTGGTGTGCTCATACACACAAGCTGGCGAAACATTCACACACAAAGTGAAACAAGTAAATCTATAGAAACTAAGAGTGGGATGTATTGTTAAGTATGGCATTAAATGTCTTTTATTTTTTAGCTGGTTATGACGGTACATCTCTAAAATCCTGGCATTTGAGAGGTCAAGGATTACCCTGAGAAAAGCCAATCTGGGCTACATAACAAGACTATGTCTCGAAAAAAATTGATTAAAAATGTTTGCATTATTCTTTTCCTCCTCTACAGCTCCAGAACCGTAGCCATTATGAATGCCACGGTAACCATCCGGACCAGGAAGTTCATGACAAACCATCTGCTTCAGAGGAAACAGTACCAAAGACAGACATTTGGGAAAACTGGCTAAGATGTACAAAGCCACACCAGATGTCATCTTTGTATTTGGATTCGGAACCCACTTGGGTGGTGGCAAGACACCTGGCTTTGGCATGATCTATGATTCTTTAGTGTGCAAAGAGGAATGAGCCTCAACACAGACTTACAAGACGTGGCCTTTATGAGAAGAAAAAGACCTCCCTCAAACAGTGAAAGGAACACAAGAACAGAATGAAGGTCAGGGGGACTGCGAAGGCCAATGTTGGGGCTGGCAAAAGTGAGTGTATATTAGAGGCAAAAGTGAGTATATTAGAAAGAGCCAAAGGAGTAGATCTGAGGTGACTTAATATTCTGCTGTGATATGCAGATTTCTGAGAGGATAAAATAAACTAAAAAGCTTCTAAAAAATGTTTGCATTAAAGAACCAGGTATGGTGGTATACACAGTAGTTCCAGTACTTAGGAGAGAGAGGCAGGGGGATGGAGAGATCAAAGCCAACCTCAGCTACATGGCAAGTTTGGGTCAGCCTGAGTAACACGAGACATTGTCTTAATACTTCTCAACTCACCATGTATTGCATAAGCCAGTTATGGTGATGCACACCTGTAATCCAAGCACTCGGGACGTGCAGGAGTTGTAGCAGACGGTTAAGGCCAATTTGGGGTATGTGAGTCTGTGTCTTAAACAAGCCACTGCATTAAATCATGAGTTTTAGCTACTGAGTAGGAACTCTCTTAAATTTTGCAACGGGTGTGCCTCACTTCTAACCCTGACCTCATCATGATACACCAACCTATGAACATTCCTGTAAATCCCTTCTGCACCATTGTGTAGGAACCGATCCAGTCTCAGCCGGTTTCACATCTGCATAGGTCAGAACTTAGAACACATCTGCCTCCAGTTTCCTCCCCAGGGCCTCCTTTATTTTGTGATGGAGCAGAGGTTCCTCTGTCTTGTACTCTTGATGAGACCCGTTTCCGAGTTTAACTAGAATCTGAGCTCCTTGGTGGAGAATTCCATGGAAAACTTCCCAGCTCTATTGTAGGTGCCAAAGGTCAGGATGTCCTAGCTAACTTATCTTACCCTCTTTTTATTAAAAGATTTATTTACTTATTCATTTAATGTATATGAGTACACTGTAGCTGTCTTCAGACACACCAGAAGAGGGCATCGGATTCCATTACAGATGGTTGTGACCCACCATGTGGTTGCTGGGAATCGAACTCAGGACCTCTGGAAAGGCAGTCGTTTCTGCTAACCTTTTATCTTAGCTGCCTGTTTGTTCAGAACCCCTCCCCAGCTGCCTGATCACTTTTCTTAGCCTCAGTTAAAAAGTGCTTGCTTCAAACTGCTTACTCTATGAAGGCCGCTCTGCAGCTGCCAAACTAGAAGCCTCCATGAGGCCTCTGCTCTTAAGAATCTCATGTTCTGTATACTTGGGACCACACCTAAGTCCCCAGACACTAGGATGAGATCTCAGAGAGCCGGAACAAAGACATTAATTGGTTATACACTGTGTCTGAGTGGTCAGCTCTGCTGGGCTCCCTGTAATAATTCTCCCAGCATTCACAAGTTCTCACTGCACATTCACTTTTGTTGGAAATTTTAGCTCCTCTGTAGCACATTTCTATTCAGATTACACTGATCAACACGGCACGCATTGTTCCACAGTCGGCTGCCTGTTCTGGGCACAGCGCCCGCCACCTTTAACTCTCCTCTGTACTTCTCCACAGTCACACCCTTCTTACCCACGTTGGAAATCCCCTCTTCCTGAATTCCTAAGCTAATCGCCTGTACTTCATACCATCAGTCTTGTTTAATTCTGTCTGACTTGTAGGGCGTCCTGAGGAGCCTGGTTGTGAAGACTCTTGTATCTTTTGGCTGGTGGTAGTCTGAGAGGCTTTGCCTATACCGTACTGTGGGCTGGTGGTTCTGGAGATCCATAGCAACGCTGTACCTTGCCCTCATTGGTGACAAGTGGAGGGTGACATTCTTACACACTCAAGGGCAGAACCTTAAATCCTAGCAGCCCTGGGCACTGCTTATTCTGAGTCAGATAGCAAAAGGCTTGTGGCATGGACTGTGTTTGGATTTGGGTTCCAAGTGACTGAGATTTGGAGATATTGAAGGCCTACAGGGAACAAAGTCAGGCACAGAGGCTGAACATTTGTGGTTTGGGTAGGGTTGAAAGTGGGTTGTTGGCCTAGACCCTTGTGAAAATCAAAGAACAGTTTTCAGACTGTCCTAGAAACTTGAGAGCACTTTCCCTGGGTGGGCAGAGTTCTCTGACTTCCCCTACTGGTACTCAGAAGTGGCCTGGGCAGTTTCTAGGTCATGAGTCACTTGGTCTGAGTATGGGGGCTAATTGCTTGGTAAACATACATCACAGATGCTGTGATAAGGTCTGAGGAAAGGCCTGACTGCACCTTCTTGGAATCAGGTTGGCCAACAGGGACTAGCAGGATTTCACCATCATTCCATGATGTGGTACTTCTTGAGCCAGCCACTCACATCTCCGGTTGGCCCCTCCACCTACCATGGCCCCATTCAAAGCATCTGTCCTTGTTCTCTCACACTTCAGCCCTTTCCCATGAGGGGCCTGACTTACCTGGGACAGCCAGGGATTCCTTTCTACTAGGAGCCCAAGGTTTCTATTAAGGGCCTGCTTTTATTTGGTTTTGTGCTGGCCATGGAACCCTGGGTCTTACCCTTTCTAGTAAGGTCTCTCCACTGAGTTACAGCTCCATCCCCAAGAGCTGGAGTGCAGACTTCTTCACGGATGTGGGTCCAGCACAGGAGTTCGGACCTTCGTGGCTTCCCACCAGTACAGAGGCTCCCCTTCTTAGGCAAACTGGTGAGTGTCTGCACCTGAGAGGCCAGAGTCATTGTCTCAGCCTTAGCACTACTGTATTATGGACATAACACACCCAGCCCTGAATTCCTGGGCTCAAGTGGTCCTTCAGCTGTGCTTCCCTGCCCAGGATTTTGGTTTGACATTGAGGTTAAATCCCCACATCATAAGCAAATTAATAATTTTAGGTTGGACCTGGTGGTGCTTGTCTGCAAGCCTAGCACTTAGCAGAAGCAGGACTTTCAAATTCTGAAAGTTTGAGGTGAGGCTGGTCTACACAGTGAGTATCCAGCCAGCCAGGGATACATACCAGGAGCCAAAAAGAAACCCAGACAAAAGAACAACCGAAACACCCAGCAGTTTAAAGTGTACAATTCAGCATATTTAGTATGTGCATAGCATTACAGGACTGCTATCTTCTCTCTGGTTTCAAAAGATTTTATCAGTCCAAAAGAACAGTCTCTGACTTCTACCCTTTTCTGACAACTGTTGAACTACCTTCCGTCTACAGATATTTCATAGAAGAAGAATCATACATTTGACTTCTCTGTGTCTGGCTTAGTTCACTTAGCATCCAAATTGCAGTATATATCTTATTCCTTTTGGAATCTGAATATGCGCCAGTATATGGTTTTTATCATGTTATTCACTCATTCGCATACATTTAGGTTAGTTCTACCTTCTGGCCTGTCGCTGCTAAGACTGTTGCTTGCACAAATAGCTCTCCAATACTAACAGATTCTCACTAGGCCAGGATGGCCTCAAACTGTTTATGTAGTCAAGTGGTCTTGAACTTCTTGTTTTCCTGGCTCAACCTTCAAAGTATCATCACATCAACTCCTTTTATTTATCTATTTAACTATTGGCAATCGAACCCAGGGTTTCAGACAGGCCAGGTAGGCTCTCTATGGTGAGCTACATATAGCATCAGCTTACTGTTATTTTTAAATGTATCAACAAATAAGTCCTCCCAAAGTTTTGAATAAAAAATCATCAGTACAATTATATTGACAGATATTATCCATATATGCGAACGATTTTAAGGGTTTTCAGTCAGTTTTAGAAGTATGGAGGGCTCTTGGAAGCCAAAGTGTTAGAGATCAGCTCGCCCAAGGCGACAGTAGAGCCGATGCTTCCTGGATGGAGAGAGAGTTAATACGTGACGTAGCCTGGACCTCATGGCCCTCTGGAAGTGGGAAGTTGGAGAGTGGCATTGTTGACTTGGCAAAGTGGATGGGAGTGTTAGCAGAGGGGATGGGAATGGCAGGGAAGGTAACAGAAGTGGCAAGTCAGCGCGGTAGGGTGTGTTGGACGTGGGTGCAGAGAACCTAACCTGGGACGGTGGCGACAGTTAGCTCTAAGGGTCTAGAGCCTACAGATCGGATAGTGGTGGCTGGAACTGGAAGTGTGGGAGTCACCTCACTTGTGGGCTTCTTCTCCTCAAAGCAATCACTAGTTCAGGAGTCAGGAGGTGGGTAGATGCTTGTTACCTAGGTGTGCACACACAGAAACTCACTCCAAGGGGCAGGTGGGTGGGTCTGGATGGCTCTCGATGGCTCCTTTATACTCCTCATCAGGACTACCTGGATGCTTCCTGAATGGAGAGAGAGTTAATGGACCTGGGAAAGATGCTGTGACCATTAAACAGGATGAGAGTAAGCAGCTTGGGGAGGGGCAGCCAGATGTCAGCCGCACCATTTGCGTGCGATGTCATGAAACCTACTTACAACAAAGGACACTGTGATGGTCAGCCTTCTGCCTTTTTGTTTTGCTTCGTTTTCATAAGTAGCAAACTTTAATCCCAAATTATTAATTCCATGCACGACCCAAACAACAACCAGAAAACTCCAAAAGCAATCAAACAAAACCCCCCTTAAAAAACCAACTCCCCTTTCTCACTGAGAGCCAAGCCCCAGGCCTCAGAGTCCCAACAAGGCCAGTGTCAGCCACATAACAGACTGGTTTTAGCGATCACTGGTGAAATGTAGAAGGGGCTATCGACACTAAGGGTGGTCGGCAAAAGTGTCCAGACCATCCTCAGTGAAAAGAGATAGAGCCTTGTTGAAGAGCAAGGCCCAAGGGTTTACCAGGGGGAACAGAAACTTCCCAGGAAGAACTGAAACTCAGCGGTGACAGCCAAGACAGGAAGAGGCCAACAGCATCCATGGCCCAACAGCATGTGGCCCTGGTCTCACCTCTAGGGGGTAATAATCTTGATCACGGGCATTGGCTGGCTGCAGCCTGGGGTGGGTCATCTCAGCAACCAAGAGAGGGAACAAAAATGATGGGATAGACAGATGGGCCTGTCCCAGGGCACCATTAGGCTCAACAGTCACTACTCCTCCCCTGAGAGTATTCTCTGAGAGCCTTCCCTGGGGACAGCAGATGGAAAGAAGCTGGCTGGCTCTGTGCCATCTGAGTTAGCATACCCAAACTGCAAGACCTGCTGAGGGCGGAGAGCTTCCTGGCACCAGAGACCTCCAAGGCTTTCCAAGCACAGTGGGCTGGACAGAAGACTCCGAAAAGTAGCAGAGGCAGCGCACGGAGTGGCTTTTGGTTTTGTACCAATCATCACTCCTACCTTTTTCCTCAGGCCCAACCACTTGGTGTAGGCAGCTTCCGGGAAGCACTCCAAACACGTGCTGGTCATCGTCAGGCAGCTCTTGGCCAGGGACACCAGCTTCAATGTACTACAGAAAATACCACCACCATTGTCTTGCTGTCGTTGGTCATAGCCTCACGGAACTCCATGATATCAGGGACTGTCATATGTCAATGACAGCAACATCCAGGGACTCTTGGACCTCATCATGGGGCAGGTATGTTGGCAATGTGGCTGTAATGTATGTCCTTGGCATCCTTAACAACTAGGTGCTTGCTCTAGGACATTTGAAAGCACCAATCTTGTCTCATCAGCTTGGTATTTCACCCCCCCTTAGACAATGGGCCCAAGATTCACCTGGATCTCCCTCCACCCCCAATGTCTTGCTGGGGGAGCCAGGCTGTGTGGTGGGTAGGTAGGTGAGATAGCTCATGTCTGCTTTAAATTGCAAGTAGCACTAGGTATACTCTTGGCTGCTGATGGTTAATCTTGACTGTCAGTTTGATGAGATTTAGTATCCTCATGGAAGCAAATGTCTGAGCATGACTGTGAGGGAGTATCTAGGTTACGTTAATCTAAGTGGAACAAGACACCACGAATGTAGGTGGTTTGGGCGGGGGTCCTGAAGTAATTAAAAAGAAGTCGAGCTGAACACATAGGCTCTCCAGCCATGATGAACACTTTATCCCTGGGAACTGGGTACCAGAATAATCTTTAAGCCGTCTTGGCCAGGTATTTTGTTTCTGTTAAGATAGATGGACATTAAGAAGAAGGCATCGAGGAGAGAGGAATGGGAGATCTGCCAGCCCGGAGAATGTGGAGAAGAGGAGAGATGCTACGTCTGAGAAGAGTGCAGGACAGAGAGGCATGGCCGCCAAGTGAAGGAGCCGGGAGGGTCCTGAGCGGCCAAGGTTTATCATCTTCACTCTGACAGCTAGGAGACCCAAAGCCAGCACTACGGGAGAGGCCCGACTCTGAAGAGAAAGAGACTCTGAAGGAAGGTCTCCAAGTTTTTCCACAACGGCTTCTGTTTAAGAAAAGATGCGGTTGCAGCCAGTATTCAGAAGGTGGAGAAGATTCTCCAGTGGTTTGAAAATCAGAAGCAGCTTAACTTCTATGCAAGCTCTTTCCTGTTTGTTTACGAAGGTTCATCTCAGCCAGCTACCACAAAATCAAACGATAGGACTCTGGCGGGGAGGTTTCTCTCCGAAGGAGCCCTGTCGGATGCGGATGTACCAGAGTGCAATAACAACCTCCACCTGTTCAGCTCGCCGGCCAGCGGGACATCAGTAGGCAAGAGCTAATCTAAGGCGTACTCTAGGCACAGAAAGCTGTATGCAAAAAGGCACCAGAGTCACTCTGGAGCAAGACAACGGGTGGAAAAGCATGTCCCAGGAACACTTAAACGGAAACGTGCTTTCCCAACTGGAAAAGGTGTTCTACCACCTTCCGGTGGGCTGGCAGGAGATCTCAGAAGCAGAAGTGCGGATGATAGGCTTTGCTCACGTGTTCCCTAGCAACACAGTGGATGAGGGGTATGTTTACGGTCTGAAGCATCTAATTGCCGTGCTTCGGAGTATCTTGGACAGTTGAGTCTTGCTGCAGTCTGTGAAGGAGCGGGCCGATCACCACGGAGAGCGGCAGGCGTTAGCTGTGCACCTGTACTGCTCTGTAAAATTTGTATTGTGTGTCAGTGTTTTATTTGTCTTTATACTTTTGGCAGATGGTTAACTTTTTTTATATTCTTACTCAGGAATACTAATTTGTTCATTAGAAAACTATGAAGAATAAGCCTGGAAACTGGGAAAGGGAATAACATTTGAAGTGTAAATAAGAAATACCCAATTTAATAAAGGTGGGGGGAAAAACTATGAAGAATAAAGAAACAGGAGTGTCGAGCAGGGAATGTGTGGGACACGGAGCAAACAGCTGTAACACTTGCAAATCATTACGTAGTCATCTAGAGGTCACATAGCTTTCCGTAGCCAGTCACCATGAAATCTCTGTCCACCCAATCTGGGTGAGCTGACTCTACACTATAACTTTATCAGGCCGTCCTAAGATCTAGAAAGCATCCCTAAACCTGGAGAACATTTTACACAGAAAGGCTCTGTGGGTTCTGTATTAAAGGCAGAGCGCGCAGTGTATGAAGGAAAGGTGCTTAAGTGGGTGCGCTCCACCAGCAGGGCTCCCCCCAGCCCCTTCTGTGCTGAGCATCATGGGAAGGGGAGTGGGTCAGATGGCCGGCAACAGTCTTGGAATTAACAGCACAAATTTTCCTCCCTAGGGTCAAGAGAAGAGAGATTATTTGTAAAAAACACATTACCTTTTCTTTCTTTTGTTTTAAAGAATTTCACTCATGGAAAAGTCTCCACTTACTGTGTTGTGAAAGTTGGCATGAAGCACAACGCTTTTTATCACCAGTCTGAGGCTTCGGAGAGGTGAATGGTGGAAACTTTATTTCTTCTTTAATTTTTAAGAGTCTTTTCCATTTTAAAAAATTCTTATTTTTTAAATCCCCATTTACTTTTTAAACATTAGCATAAACATTTCTCAGAATTTGGTTAAGCATCAACGGACCCTGCCATGCCCAGTGCACCGGAGGAATCCTGCTTAGGTTTCACTTCCGTGGAGTCTAACAGAGATTTCCTAGATAATTTCTCTCCGAGCAACGGGCATGCAACTCTTCCTTGAAAAAATAGATTACTAAGTGTCATCTGACTTTTTCAAAGTAACTGTTCCTTGTTAAAGTATTTTCAGACCTGAAATTGAATTTGCAAATCCTTTTGCTGTTAAGCTGCCCTTGGTTGCACTTGACCCGCTGATGTGATAAAATAACTGAACGGCCTGTTCTTTCTGCACTAAAGGGTTATGACCTGACCATTTTTCTCCCTTTACCTCTTTTTCCTTGAGAATTACAAATCAAACTGCTCAATCCAAGGGCCGTTTTCTGTAACGTGGAAGGACTTTTTCAGGCCAAACGTAGTTTGCAAACGCCCACGCTCGAACATGAGCCCAAAAGGAATGGGTCTTTAACCGGAGTAGGTCTGGGTAAGGTGCCTTCTGGGGGTTTTTCTCCAGGAGACCGCAGGCGTTATCTGCAAGAACTTCCCATTCTCTGCCTAGGTGTGAACTGGCTATAGCTATTTTTTTCTCTCTCCCATTTTGTGGGAGTGAGTTTCAAGTGATAATTACTAGGAAACTTTCAGTTTTATCTTTTCTTCTTACAATATTGATTTGTTATCTGGGTGTGACTCAGGAACTCTCAGGCTCATCTGGTGAACACTATTTTGAATCTTAAGAGGCAGTTTGAGATGGTATCGGCCTATATACGAGGAATCAGGAAACTTGAGCTCTGTAAAGTCTCTGATCTACAGCTGTTTTGAACATTTCAGACGCCAGCATCCTGCCCCTGCGATAACTAAATAAAACAGGAAGTGATTCTTATCCCTGCCTCTCAGGGAAGGGATTAGCATTCAGTTCTCCTTGTTCACATTTTACCGACTGCTGCCCTCTTTGTGTTACTTTGTGCTCTTTGTTGACATGATCAACGCTTATGATGTAAGCAACCTGTGGCAGGCGTCCAGGTCTGCCCTGTCTCTAAATGATACTGAGATTTGCCACTTGGGTGAAGAGGCATGTGTCACTAGCCACCCATATGTGAACACACAGACATTTAAGACATAAGCAAGTGAGGCGGTTTGAAGTGGTAATGCTAGCCGCCGCCCCCACCCCCCAACATGATTTTTGTTTGTTCCTTATGGGATGCAGTCATGGAAAGAGCTTTTAAAGAAATTGTGCGTGTGAATACATTTCTCAAATAAAAGTTTAAATTGTAAAATAGTTTTATAATAAAGTATTTACATTAATTATTTAATATATAAAAAAAGAAGGCATCAACTTTTACAGTGTGCTGTCACAGGGTTGGATGCAGCCCTAAAAAGCCAGTCAAATACAGAGGCACAAAAACCAAACCTGTCTTCCCAGGAATTAATCTTCAACCCAGAGCAGTGTTGTTCTCTCTCTCTCTCTCTCTCTCTCTCTCTCTCTCTCTCTCTCTCTCTCTCTCTCTCCAGAGCTGAGGACTGAGCCAGCGGCCTTGAGTTTGCTAAGCAATTGCTCTATCTCTGGGCTATCCCCTCAACTTTTGTTTCTTGAGAGGCATTTTGTACATTATCAACAAAGGGTCTACCATGGCCCATGTCAGTCAGCTGTATAGGATCCTGAGGTTACTGGGTATTTGTTTTTACTGCTGTGAAGAGACACCATGACCACAGCAAGTCTAATAAAACAAACAAACAAACAAACAAACAAACCTTTAATTGGTGCTGTCTTACAGATCAGAGTTTTAGTCCATTTATCATTATGACAGGAAGACAGACATGGTGCTGGAGAATAGAGAGGTAGCTGAGAGTTCTATATCTGAATCAGTAAGCAGCAGCAGCAGCAGCAGCAGAGAGAGAGAGAGAGAGAGAGAGGGAGACAGACAGACAGACAGACAGAGACAGAGACAGACTGGGCCTGGCTTGAACATTTGAAATCTCAAAGCCTACCCCTAGTGACACATTTCCTCCAACAAGGTCATACCTACGCCTACAAGGCCATAATCTCCTAATAGTGCCACTCACTGTGAATCTATGGAAGCCATTTTAATTCAAACCACCACAATGAGAAATACCAGTGTGTCTGATATTTACAAGTTTGACATCTTGGGTGTCGCTAATTTCTGTGTGAACTTAGTCTTTTAAAAAACATTACATTAAAGGATATTTATGGTCTGGTAAAAGATTTAGTAGCAAAAGATTTGCTAAACAAGCTGACAGCTGGAGGTTGGGATCCCCAGTACCACATAAATGCCGGATGATCAAAACAACATCTTGAACAAGACGGCTGTATAGGTGAGCTACATACATTCTGGGTTTGATGGAGAAACCCTGTGTTCCTTTCTATAGAAGATTAAATACTGTTACGGGATGCTATAGTTTTGGTATGCAGTGGATTGCAACAAAACAGACTAAAATCCAAGTTAGTCACCCATATTCAGGTTTCACATGACCAACCCTAAACTAAGCTCTTTATTTGATCTTTAAAACCAAAGACTGGGGGGCTGGAGAGATGGCTCAGCAGTTAAGCGCACCCGACTGCTCTTCCAGCGGTCATGAGTTCAATTCCCAGCAACCACATGGTGGCTCACAACCATCTGTAAAGAGATCCGATGCCCTCTTCTGGTGTATCTGAAGACAGCTACAGTGTACTTATATATAATAAATAAATAAATCTTTAAAAAAAAAAAAAAAAAAAAACAAAAAAAAAACCAAAGACTGGATGTGGTAGTGTATGTCTTTAATCTCAGCACTGGGGAGGCAGAGGCAGACAGATCTCTATGAGTGAGTTCAAGGCCATCCTGGTCTATGCAGTGAGTTCTAGGCCAGCCAGGGCTACACAATTAGACCCTGTCTCCAAATGAATAAACAAACAAACAAACCAAAACTAAAATAAATATACAAAAGCCAAAACAACAAAACAGAGCCATAGAAAAAAGAGATGACAGCCACATTTTCAATCAGATTGGTCTCAGTAGAATGAATTCCTTTGGTCCTGAGAGCTTGCTTAAAGGTTCTAGACAGGGAAAACAGATACCTGTATTCGGAGTTCTTCAGTATTTGGGAGAGCATACAGCTTCAGGAGGAATGCACATGGATGAGGAAGGAAGGGGACACCTGCTTAGCCAATCAGATCAGCGGCATCAACCCTGGCGACCAATGAGGCGACAGATGTCACAGACAGATCATCCTCACATTTCTTTTTGTCTTTAATCCTCACACCAGAAGTTACCTTTCCCCCCCTATTGTCCTGTTCTTTCTCTTTTATAAGAAAAGGATCGTTGAGATAACCAGATGACCAGCCAGTTTCTGTGTGTTCATACGTGGGTCAGCAAATGCTGGTACACGGAGGTCAGAGGTCAGCCTCCAGTGTCATCCCTCTGTCCCTGTCCATGTTGTTTTTTGAGGTAGGTTCTCTCATTGCATGGAGCACGCTGATTTGGTTAGATTAAGCCCCAGGGGTCTTCCTGTCTCTACCTCTGCGTTATAGACCCAGGCTACCATGGGTCTATATAGATTCCAGGAGACTGAGCGAGGTTCTCATACTTTCATTGCAAGCACTTTACTGACTGAGCCATCTTCCTAACTCTGTTTAATTTAATTTGATTTAATTTAATTTTTAACAATACTGTCCTAAGTAGCCCAGACTTGACTACCCAACCTTCTTGCTTCGGCTTCCTGTTGGGATTACGAATGAAAGCCACACCTTTTTATTCTGTGCTAAGTATTTTAAGGTTGAGTATTTATCTGAAGCACTTGTGATCAGAAGTGTTTTATGGTTAATTTTTTTATGGCTAATATATTTATTTTTTGCATATATATATATAAGACGAGATATCTGGGGACATGGAACCTCAGTCTAATATACAGATAGCCTGAAAGTAATTTGATACGCCATTTTAAAAATTATTTTAAGTGTATGTATGGGTGTTTTGCTTGCATTTGTGTCTGTGCACCAGTTGTCACGTTCCCCCAGAACGGGAGTTTTAGATGGTTATGAGCTGCGGTGTGGGTTCAGGGAACCAAACCCAGATCCTGTGGAAGTGCTGTAGAGGTGCTCTTAACTGCTGATCCGTCTTACCAGCCCCCGATGCACCATTTTTGATGTGCTTGTTTTTGACAGTGCTCTGTCTCATGAAGTCAACTATGTCATTTTCCATTTGTGCCTGCCATGTTGGGAATCAAGGAGTCTTAGGTTTGGAAACATTTTGACTTTGGGTTTTCAATGAGTGATTCTTGGCTTGTGTTGGCTCAGTTCTACTTTGTGATGAAGTGTAACTTTCCTTTTTAAAGCATTAACACGTGTGGATGTTCTGACTGCATGGATGTCTGTCTGTGTATACCTAGTGCCTGTGGAGACCAGAAAAGGGTGTGGAATCCCTGGAACTGGAATTGCAGACCCTTATGAGCCACCATCTGGGTACTAGGATTGGATCCTGGGTCCTCTGAAAGAGCAGCTGGTTTTCTAAACCTCTGGGCCATCTCTCCAGCTGCACATGCTATTTTCATATTTAGTTTTTCAGATAAGGAAACTGAGTCTCTGAGAGGTTCGGTGACATTGCTGGCATCTACTGGGAGCCAAGCACGCTCTGTCTCAGGTATTTTCCTCAGGAGTTTTCTCAGACTCACTTTTACAGCCCTTTGTCTCCAGGAAAACTAGCCAGTTATCTGTTACTATCACTTTTATAGTCTCTGGCTCTGGGAAACCTAGCCAGTTGTCTGTTCTTCTCAGTTATACCTGCAATTTATGGTTTATGGGAGGGTGGTGATGGTGATGCATTGGTCTTGGGCCCTGTGTGGCCTTCCCACCTGCTTGTCTTTTTAAGCCGCTGCCCTGAAGTAAAGTTTGAGAGCTTGATCAGACAATCGACTTCTCTCCTTCTTTGTGCCTCCTGTCCCCCATTCTTTCATCCTTTCCCAGATCTTTGCTGAACCCCTGTAGGTCCAGGCATCTGGCGCCCAGACGTGAGGCTCGCCCATGGATGTCCCCCTCACATAGGATCGCTGCTTCCCGAAGGACACAAGAGAAGATCCACATTGTGATCGCCACAGTCACCACTGTGAGTCCGATCCGTGTAAGGTAAAATTAAGCAACACAATTATGGGACAGGCATTGAGTAAACATGACTTGTTTTTAAAGGGTCTTAAGGAGTCCCTCAAAGTGTGAGGAACTCAGGTTAGGAAAAAGGATTTTGCCAAGTTCTTTATATTCATTGATGATGTTTATTCTTGGTTTCCCCAAGAGGAAACTATTGATGAGAAAAGGTGGGCCAGAGTGAGAGGCTTTGCTGACTGAGATGAGGATATCTATAGATATCTTGGGGCACTACAGTGCTGGATCTAGTAGGGGAAAAAGACAGCCTTTTTTGTAATTTTACAGCAAACAAAGGCTTGCGGACTGTAGATCCCCTGCTGTGTGATAAGTAGTGACAGCTCAGAGAGTTAGAGATTAAAGCTGCTTTTTAAAGAAAGCTATTTAGAAAGTCTTTCAGGGTGCTCATATTCCTTCTAACGTGGACTCCGCAGGAATTTTGGGTTAATTTTCCTGATATGACAGATTAGAAAAGCCTATCAGGCTCATTGTTTAACACTATTGTGTAGCTTACTTCCTTTTAAAAATTGTTTAATCTTCATAATGGGTGTGACTTTGAGTGTTATGGTTATATTATTACTCTGGGAGAGAGTGCATGATACAAGCTTTTCTGGTTACAGACTAAGAGCACAGTATTCTGGGAGAAAAGGTCCTACAGTGCCATTCTGAGCTCCCTCTGTCTCCATTGTCATGCCAGACCCGGGCCCTCCCGGACTGCCTGCCCAGTCCGAGCAGGCATCAGCGTAGGTCCCTACTCTTAAAATTTACCCCTTCTTGACTGAGTTGAAAGCCCCAGTCCACAGCGAGCCCGATGAGGCCCCTCCCTCAAAGGATTCATTATTCCTAGAAGAAAAGGCTGCTCCACCCTTACACGCTGCCACCCCCCTACGCCATTGCTCCCCCATTTTGCGCTTCCATTTTTTATTTTGACTCAGATACTGTCAATGCCACTGAAAATGCTAAAACGAAATTTTGCCGGGAGGTAGCCTCCCTTAAAGATTTACTCTTAAAGAAAAGGGAACATCTTACTCTACTGAGAGAACTTCGGGCTTTGGATCTTGAGCTAACCCGGTCCCTCCCGAGTCCACCCCTCTTAAAATTGAGACAAAAAACAAACAAACAAACAAAAAACCAACTGAAACAAAGAAACAAAAAAATTCCCTAAAACCCTTCAAGGGTTCCCGGTCCCATGGATCAAAATAGGTCCCCTCCCCCTAGAAGGAACGCTGGAAAAGACAATGCTTCTGATCAGGGAGGAACCCCCCGCCCTCCCCCCACCCCCACCCCCACACCGGCTGATGAAGCCTCAGATGATGAGAATGAGGTTTCAGGAGATTCAGAAGGGGAAAAGGTTTCACAGCCACCTGATGAAAGCGGCTGAAAGGCTTGTTGGCCAAGAGGAAAACGAAAGTAAATTCATTAAACTTCTTGCTTTTGAAAACACAAATCCCACCTGGCAAGCCGCCATACGGCCCCACCATAGCGACAATGACATTTCAGGCTATATCAAACTCTGTGCGGGCATCGGTTCGGCTCATACTATCCGCCTAGCCATCGGAGTCGCCCTTAAAGACTTCACCCAGGATAGTTGCCCAAAGACTTGCTTCAGTTGCAAACAGCCAGGCCATTTTTCCAGAGAATGCAGGGCCCCTAAGGCTGAACCCACGTCTCCCTCCTCTCTGTGGACCTTGATGCAAAAGAGGCAGGCATTGGACTTCTGAGTGCCTCTCTAAAACGGATGCCCAGGGTAACAACCTGCCTCCAAGGCAGGGAAACTCCCAGGGGGCCTAGCCCCTGGCCCCCCGAATTAGAGACAAACCCCTAGGGCTGTCAGGTTTGTCCCCCAGAAAGATTAAAAAGTGACGAAATCCAGGGAAGAGAGACTCCCTGAGACCCCTCTTTCCTTTCCTCTTCACAGATTAAGAAAAATGGATCATTCCCTGTCAAGACTAGTCTGAAGTGGTTCTCCAGAACTGAGGAGAACTCGATTTGCTCTCCCTCCAGCAAAGGGGGCTGTGTGCCACCCTTAAAGAAGAATGTTGCTTCTACACCAACTAAACCGGGGTAGTCAGAGATAGTATGGCTAAGCCTAGAGAAGGTTTAGAACTGAGAAAGAAACAGAGAGAGGAAGAGGACTGCTTTAGGAGCTGGTTTTCCTCCTCTCCCTGGCTCACTACCCCCCTCCTCCCAGTTTGGGGCCCCTGGTCGGTTTCTTCCTGCTCCTGGCTTTTGGGCCTTGGGCCTTTAACTGGCTCACAGACTTTATCAAACAACAAATTGACTCCCCGGCATCCAAACCCTCACAGGTTCATCACCATAGGCTGGACTTGGCTGACAAAGGGTTGGCCAAGCCAGGAGAAAACGGACCTCCTTTAGGAGCTGCATAGGACTCAGACCTATGCTCGTCAGCCTGACAAGGCGCGGGCATGACGTGGTTACCTGACAGGGTTTTGAGACTAAGTACTGCAAGGGGAGGACCCTATTGCCTGTCTCTGAGTCCCCTGAGAAGTAACCCTGATTGCATGGAGGTTGGTGTTGTTAATCTCTCCCTTGTTCGAATTTCACAGATAACACTTCTGTTGAGATCACCAAGACAAAAATTCGTCTCCTCCCCAAAAAGACACCCCACTGCACAAAGTGCTGGGGGATCAGGTCACTGCTTCCCACTTCTGGTTAATGCCCATTTGTCCTCATAATGCAATCATCCCTGGCTGCTTACTGGCCTCATAAAAAGAGTTAAAAAGGGAGGAGATTCCGGGAGCCAAGCGTGCTCTGTCGCAGGTATTTTCCTCAGGAGTTTTCTCAGACTCACTTTTACAGCCCTTTGTCTCCAGGAAAACTAGCCAGTTATCCATTCCTATCACTTTTACCGTCTCTGGCTCTGGGAAACCTAGCCAGTTGTCTGTTCTTCTCAGTTATACCTGCAATTTACGGTTTATGGGAGGATGATGATGGTGATGCATTGGTCTTGGGCCCTGTGTGGCCTTCCCCCCTGCTTGTCTTTTTAAGCCGCTGCCCTGAAGTAAAGTTTGAGAGCTTGATCAGACAACTGACTTGCTCGCCTTCTTTGCGCCTCCTGTCCCCCATTCTTTTGCCCCCTCCCCAGGTCTCCGTTGAACTCCCCTCAGGTCGGAGCACTCATCTAGCCAGCAAGCACTTGTCTTGGTGGCTTGTCTTGGTGCTGTGACTAAATCCCTGACAGAAGCAGTTCAAGGGAGGAATTGACTTTTGGCTCATGGCTCAGGGGACGGACATAGTCCATCATGGCGGGGGAGACACGGTGGCAGGAGCATGAGGTAGTTGGTTACATCCACAGTGAAGAAGAAGGAAGGAACGGCTGTCAGCTGCCTTCCTCCCATTACCCTTTGTGTCTAGCCATGGATCAGCCTGTGGAAACCCAAAATGTGTTTAGGGTTGGGTGTTCCTGCCTCACTTAAGATCCTTCTGGAAATACTCTCCCTGACACGAGTCTCTTAGGTGACCCTAAGTCTAATCAAGTGGACCATGAAGATTAATGACCACACTGATGAAGCCGAAGGTTAAATCTGCTTTATCCTTTGGAGACCATTTTCTCTCTGCCTTTCCTTTAGCCCCATCATAAGTGGGAGGAGGGAACATTCACAGGTTGGGGTGTGGTGGGGTGGGGAGACTGAAGAGCAGTTAGAGAGCCTGGCTTCATGTCCAGGGGAAGGTGGGACATGGGAAGGAAGCTCTGCATTAGGCCTCATCTCACAGAAGGTTTTCTACCTGTGATTGATGGTGGTGGTTATGGGTAGCGCTGAGGAGACATTTGAGGTGGATGCTGGTTCCAGGACTCATGCCTAAAGACCCATGCAGTGACCAGCTACCTCCTCCAGGGGGCAGTGCTCAGACCTTTTCCATTTGCTGTCTGCTCACCTTCCCCTGTCATTCCTGGGGGCTTTGGAATGTGCCCTATATGTAGTTGCAGTGTTGTCCAAGTCTTGAGTGCTCTTCTGTTTGGAATCCTTTTTCTGGGTTTCCATTTATTTGTGGGGAGTGTGTGTGTGTGTGTGTGTGTGTGTGTGTGTGTGTGTGTGTGCGCGCGCGTGCGCGCACACATGCGCACATGTGGTCAGAGGCCGTTTTCTCCTTCCCTCATGTGAGCCCCAGAGATTGAACTCAGGTCGTCAGGCTTGGCAGCAAGATCAACCTTTGCCTGCTGGGCCACTTGCAAGCCCTCTTCCAAGTTTCCTATGGCTTGATTTCCTCTGCTGTACCCCCCACCTCTTTTCCAACAACTTGAACACCCTGCACGTTTGTGCTAGCATTTCTCAAACACTGTAATTCTCTCATGTCTCGGGGACTTTCTGTATGCCTCTCCCTCTGCATGGCATGACCCTCCCCTAAGACCCCTTTCTGCCTGGCAAGATCACTTTTCCTCAACTTTGATGCCTTCCCTCACGTGGAACTTCATTACTCTCCCCATTTTGATCCCAGCACACTGGTCTTAATCCCACCCGTGTCTGGCAGTGTGGCTCTCGTAGTCTGTCTTTCTAGTCACTAAAAGATAGCTACACATTTCTTCCCTTCCTGTTTCCAGCAAGAACATACATCCTCTCTCCTTTCACCAGACATATAGAATGTTCTATGTCATTCTGAGGCTTCTGGGGCTGGTTTGTAACAAGCCTTGCAAATTTCTTCCTGAGACTTGGAGCAGTCACTCTTGGGATGCAGCTGACATAGGGCAGGACACTCAAGTCACATAGGATGCCACTCTGAATGATCCTGTTGACAGTCCCAGAGCAGCACCTGGCCAAATGTCAACTTCCGGCTGTGTGAGGCAGCCATCTTGGGTATCTGGGCCTGCGCACCTTCCTATGACTGAAGCCCTTGCTCCTGTTCCAGACCATAGTCTAAGGGCAGTCTCCACACAAGAGCTGCTAGTGCAGGCCAGTCAGCCCACATAAAGTAGTACAAACAGTTTAAGCCACTCTGTGTCTGAGTGGTTTGTTTTGAGTACAGTAGGTGATGGGATCAGTCAACCTCATCAGACCAAAGTAGGGACGATGTCACCGTCATTTGAGAGCTCTGGTACTAGCCCAGGTAAGGAACAACTCTCATCCAATATTTTTTTGTGGGAACAAACTAAACCAAGCAAAACTTACCATTTATCCTGAGGTAGAATAGGCTTACTAACAAGGGGTAGTGAGGAAACATATATTTTTATAAAAATGGAAATGTTTTTCTAAGCAAGCTGTAAGTTGAGATATTTTGGGGCTTGAAATAGGATTCTCATACCACTAGGTATTGCTTACAGCAAACGTTGTTTGTCTGCTGCAGGGGAGAATGCCTGCCACTCCTGAGTGAACCTGTATTCTCTCTACTGTATAATGTTAAAAAAAAAAGTCATGGTAATCTTCACAGAATAAGCACTACCTTAGCATATTCTTGCTAGAAGGCATTTAGACAAGACTATACTATATGCAATAGAAACACTCCATTATTGGTTTCCTAATTCTATATCACGGGACTAATTACTACACGGTATACAGACTCAGGGTATCTCAACATAAGCTTGTAATGACTGCCAGGCAGCTGAAAAGGGAGAAGTGACATTTTTATATTCCTGACCTCTAGTGGAGGCTGGACAGAGGTTAGCCGGGGTCATCACAACTTGGTGTTCAGATTACATTTTCCAAGAGAACTTCTAGGGACATGTCCACCTCTACTGAGCCTGCTTTTCATGCTATCTGGTGTTAATCCTAGGGCTGGGAGCAGCACGGTGCTAGAAGTGGTGGCATTTGGTGCAAGGGTCATGGTTTGCAGCAGAGAGGACTACCTTCCAGCCAGGTTTACTGGGAGACAAAGGGGGACTGTCGAGACCTGCGATTTTGGCTGAAGAGGCTGCTTTGGAAATTGACATCACCGTCGGCAGGAAGAGGTGTCAAGGACTGGACTTGCAGGTATGGCTTTCCCTTCCCTCCCCCTGCCCCACCCAGTTATCATGACTATGTGGAACTTGTTGGGGAGGATGCCTCCGTAGTCTGAGAGCAGGGGCCTGGGCTGGGCGGGATGCAGCAGGACTGAGTTTGAGATTTGTGTCATAGTGGTTCTGTCTCCTTTTCTGACTGAAATGAAGGCCTGAGAGAGCTGACAGGGAGTACAGCCGTTTGAAGGAATAGGCTTCCCAGAAGATGGGACAGAGTCTCAGAGTGCAGACATTTGTATTTTGAATGCAGACATTTATTTATTCTTCGGGTTTACACGACAGGAACAGATTATATATTCTCAGAGAGGCGCACACCGCAGAACAAGTACAGAGGAACACGAACGGTTATTCTACAACATCACATAGCAGGTGTTCACAGAAGCGGCTGGGGTTACGGCACGGGGGGTTACGGCACGGGGTTACGGCACGGGGTTACGGCACGGGGTTACGGCACGGGGTTACGGCACGGGGTTACCGCATGGGGTTACGGCCTGGCACGGCGCAGCGCAGTGTGGCGCAATGTGGCGCGGTGCGGCGGAGGTGGGGAGTGCAGCCTCATGTGGGGAGTTTTGGTTCAATTCGGAGGGAGGCCTCATACAGACTTTCGTCGTCCAACACAATGGTTTCATCCACTAAGTACTTAGTTACCTGAAATGAGAGAAAGAAACAATAGAATTGTGGGACTTCTCAGGCTGTGGACAATGGGTGTCCTGTGAAAATTTTCTTTTTCTTTCTTCTTTCTTTCTTTCTTTCTTTCTTTTTTTTTTTTTTTTTTTTTGAGACAGGGCCTTATTCTACAATCCAAGGCTGGCCTGGAACTCACTATGTAGCCCAGGTTAGCCTTGAGCTTGAGACCATCCCTCTGTTCTAGTCTGCCAAATGTAGAGATTACAGATATACATCACCATGCCTCAATGGAACCAAACTCTTTTGTAGGTTCAGGACACACACGTGTGGGATATACATTTTTGGCCTCCTCTACTCCCTAAAGGGGTCTTGTTATGAGACAAGGCTAACTCTAGCCTCCAACACAGGATCTCTTGCCATAGCTTCCCAAGTGCTGGCACTACCATATTTGGCTGTGTTAATATAACTTTTCTTTCCACCTCCTCCTCTTCCCCCTCCTCGCCCTCCCCCCCTCCTTCTATTTTTAAAGATAGGGTTTCTCTGTGTAATAGCCTTGGCTGTCCTGGAACTCACTATGTAGACCAG
Source organism: Rattus rattus (assembly GCF_011064425.1). Taxonomy (NCBI): domain Eukaryota; kingdom Metazoa; phylum Chordata; class Mammalia; order Rodentia; family Muridae; genus Rattus; species Rattus rattus. The sequence continues at coordinate 5,250,052 of NC_046165.1, read as the reverse complement.
GCTGGCCTCGAACTCACAGAGATCCACCTACCTCTGCCTTCCTAGTGCTAGGATTAAATGGGTGCACCACCACAGCCAGCATAACTTTTTTAAAAAAAATTATGTCTTAAGATTCATTTTGTGTGTATTTTGCTGGAGTTAGAACTACTGAGTTATATCCACAAGTTCCTATATTCTCTTAATAAACAATCTTAATAGTAATAAACCATACATGGTAAGAATGAGCCTTGATTGCTTTTCTTTCTTTGCTTCCTCCCCTCCTTCTCCTCTTCTCCCTCCCCCACTCCTCCCCTCCCCTTCCCCTCCTTCCCTTCTCTTTTCCCTCCCCCTCCTCTCCCTCCCCTCCCCCTTCTCCTCCTCCTCTTCCTCCTCCTTCTCCCTCTCCCCCTCCTCTTCTTTCTTTTGTTTTAGTTGATCACTTGAGGAAATGTTTTGGACTTGAACAGAACAAACAACTCCGGGATAGGCCAATTGTTGAATCTAAGTGGCAGGTTGATGGTGTTCACAATTCTTTCTGTTTGAACAGTTCCTTTCCAATGCCCCACAGCAGGATTAAACGGTATTGTGAGACTCATCTCAAGCAGGACTGTCTGGGGGTGGGGAGGACTTGTGTAGGCTTCCATGGCTGGGACTGAGGCAAAATGTTAGCATGAAAAATTGAGAATGGTCGCTCTGGGAAATTCAGTTATCTTTCCTTGGGCCTGTCCACTTTCCTCCTGATTCCAAGTCTTTGCTGAGTTCCTGTACATTCAAGGAGAGATCAGAGCTCTGACCTCTGGATCCAAGGTTCATGCATTTGTCAATTTGGAAGCAAGCACGCCTTTTTCCCTCCACAGAAACCAAGAGCAAGAAGGGAAAAGAAATGGTCCCTGCATTCTCTGCTTGCAAGTCGAATGACAGCTGTTTCAGGGAAAATCAAGCCTGCTGCTTTTTGTCTTGGGGAACTGACTCTGTCACCATGAAGGTCAGAAGCATCTGGACGCTGATTGACAGTAACAGATGGCCTGTCCACTTTCCTGTGTCTTATCAACAGCTCACACCCTGCATATCTAGGAAGACCACCTTTTATCTGACGGCACTCAGCCTGTAGGTGAAGACAGGGTGACCTACGGCCCTCATCAGATGAACTAGTCTTCCAGCCCTAGCCAGGAGCTCCATGTAAGGGGATCCTAGAATTTATTGGAGTACTCTGCTCCCAGAACAGACTGGCCAGTCCTTTCCATGAATACATAGTGCAGTATCCCTGTGATGCTCCCCTGGAGCTGGAGACTGGTGGTAAAGCCATCCCTGCAGAGACACTTGGTAGATCTGAAGGAGCAGTGGTGTTTATTTGGTCTGAACCTCAGAGCGTGGGAGAAGGTTAAGGTGGTGGTAGGAGATAGATGAGAGCCTTGAAATTTTGAGGATAACTTCTGAGACTTTCAAGGGTGCCATGTTCATTATAATGCACAGTGTGTGAGACACCAACATAGTTCCTCCAAATGCTGCTAACTTTAAATGGATAGTTATGCCTTAATATTATTATTTTTCTCTCTGTGATGTGTGTGTGTGTGTGTGTGTGTGTGTGTGTGTGTATGTGTGTGTGCATATAAAGATCAGAGGACAACCTTTTCCAAAGACTCTTTGGGTCTCTGCTGTGCACTGCTGTGAAGTCAGTTTAGTTGGCAGGTGTGATGGTTTGAATAAATATGGCCCCCATAGGCCTATAGGGAGTGGCACTATTAGGAGGTGTGGCCTTGGGGTAGGTGTGGCTTTGTGGGAGGAGGTGTGTCAGTAGGGGGTGGGTTAGGTCTCAGAAGCTCAAGCTTGGCCAGTGTGTCACTGTCACTTCCTGCTACCTACAGATCCAGATGTAGAACTCTTCAGCTACCTCTCCAGTACAATGCAGTCTCCCTGCATGCCCCATTTAAATGTTTTCCTTCCTAAGAGTTGCTGTGATCACGGTGTCTCTTCACAGCAATTAAAGCTTAACTAAGACCGCCTGAGTGTCTGCAGATTTTCTTTCCCAGTCACAGGAGTCAAAGACTCCCATCTTGTCATAGGAACATGGTGCTTAAGAACACACTGTGAACATGAACTGTGACTGGATTTTATGGGCTTTGAGGATTTGAACTCAGGTCCTCATGCTTTTATAGCAAATTGTTTTACCCACTCAGCAAATGGTTCTCAACCTTCCTAATGCTGCGACCGTTTAATACATGTTGTGGTGATCCCAGCCACAAATTATTTTTGTTGCTACTAATTTTGCTACTGTTAAGAATCATAATGCCTCCGTCCCCAGCTCTGAAAAAAAGAAAAGAAAAAAAAAAGAATCATAATGCCAATATCTGTGTTGACAGATGGTATTAGGTAACTCTTGTGAAAGGGTCGTTTGTGCCCAAAGAGGTTGTGATGCACAGGTTGAGAACTACTGCGCTAGGCCATCACCTCAGCCCTTAATAATCTTTATTATAGGCTAAATGATGTGTGGCTGGGATGTAACTCAATGCTTGCCCAGCATGCTAGAAGTTAATTCTAGCCCTCAGGAGGTTGCTAGATGTGGTGGGAGGCAGAGTGAGGCCAATCTCTATGAGCTCAAGGCCAAGGTGGACTACATATTGTGCTCCAGGCCAGGCAGACCACAGACCACACACATTTTTGGCTTAGACCGTGTGTGTGTGTGTGTGTGTGTGTGTGTGTGTGTGTATGTGTGTGTGTGTGGTGTTTGTGTGTGTGTGTGTGTGTGTGTGGTGTGTGTGTGTGTGTGTGTGTGTGTGTGTGTGTGTGTGTGTGTGTGTGTGTGTGTGTGTGTGTGTGTGTGTGTGTGTGTGTGTGTGTGTGTGTGTGTGTGTGTGTGTGTGTGTGTGTGTGTGGTGTGTGTGTGTGTGTGTGTGTGTGTGTGTGTGTGTGTGTTCTGGAGACAGAACTCACATCTCTGGATGGAATCATCTTGAGTATCATGATTCTTCCTCTGCCATGTGTTTGCTAGTGTAAGAGCCATCTTCTCATAAAGAATCACTATGACAGTCATGACAGGTAATTGACATACAATTGCCTGATATACAAGTCATTCAAATTTCAAGTACCCTTCAAATCTTCATAGAGTCTTCCAAGTACTTGTACATTATTATTATGTGTGTATATGTGGTGTGTAAGTGTGTGTGTGTGGGGCATTCATATGCCGTGGTGTGCATGTGGATATCAGATGACAACTTTTGGGAGTCAGTTCTCTTTTTGTGGGTTTTGGTGTGTTTTAACCTAGGGTAATATCGTGTGTGTGTGTGTGTGTGTGTGTGTGTGTGTGTGTGTGTGTGCACACATGTGATGTATGTTTGATTTTTCCTTTTTGCTCTACGAGGTTGGATGGAACTTCATGGGCTCCATGAGGCCTCAAGCATGCTAAGCAAACATCCTACCACTGATCGATACTGAGGCTTTACTTTTTTGTCTATTTCCCTCCAGCGTGCAAACTCATGAGGACAAGTACTTATCTATTTTGTGCTCTGTGCTTTATGGCCTGAGACGGTGCTGGAAGCACAGTACTCCTTCTATAGATAGGTGTCTGTTGAGTGAATGAAGAGCAACATACTAATGGCCCAGTTAGTTCTCCATGGATCTTCTCTACATGGCAGAACAGAACATGGCACAGAATTAGAGACAGGTTCTCTCTTTTATGTAGCTATGACTGTCCTGGAACTCACCATGTAGACCAGGTTGGCCTGCCTTGAACTCACAGAGATCCTCCTGCCTCTGCTTCCTTGGTGCCTAGATTAAGGGTATGTACCATATCATACCCAATAACACTTTTATTTTTTTGAGACAGGGTTTCAGGTAGTCCAGGCTGGCCTCAAATTTTCAATGTAGCCAAGAATGTCCTGGAATTTCTTGATCCTTTGCTTTCACCTTTTAAGTGCTAGTATTACAGGCCCTGGTCATGTGCCTGGATTTATACTAGGGATCCAACGCAGGGCTTTATGCATGCTAGGCAAGTACTCTGTCAACATCACCAACTCCAACACAAGAGTTGGGTTTGGTTAGTAGCAGAGAAAGACAAAAATGAGCTAGATGTCCATCCACATAAAGGATTAGTCAGAGGGATGGCTGTCTTTGCAACTTTAAACAAGGGTAAATCACAGGAAGGAGTGACTCCAGACATATGAGAAAACACAATGGCGCTAGGCCATGGATGGCAAGTAACATCATAGTGACATCATAGTAGAGAAAATATGCTGTGTTTATGGATTGGCCCAGATGTAGACTTGAGAAGAAGGATACTCTTGTCTTTGGGAGGAAATATATGTGATTTCCGCGACTTGGAAGTATAACACTTTTCAAGAAGAGAAGTATCTGGGACTGGGGATGTGGCTCTCTCTCCTGACTTCCATTTGCAAAATCCCAGGTTTGAGCTTCATTCAGCACCATACAAAAAGAGCATGGTGGTGTCTGCCTATTTTCCTAGCCCTTGGGAGACAGAGGCAAGAGTATCAAGAGTTCAAGGTCGTCTCTGGCTACCTATTGAATCTGAGGCCAGCAGGGGCTACATGAGACTTTGAAAAACGTCAACCAAAGGCCAATTTACCAGGCTGATCAAGATGGCCCAGCTGGTAAAGGCATTGCTGACAAGCCTTGTGATGTAAATTCAATTCCTGGAATTTATATGGTGGAAGGAGAAATGTGACTCCTACAAATAGTCCTCTCATTTCCACGGGCACTGTGGTACATGTGTATATGAACACACACACACACACACACACACACACACAACATGCATGCACACCCTGTGAACTGAAAAACAAGCAAAACCGCAACTAACCAACCAACCACAGGGGATGTCCAGAGCCCCTCTAGTCTTGTGGGAGAGCAGACATTGTTTTAAGCCAGCCTGCGGGATGTCAAATAAGGCAAGAATTACAAGGAAGGACCAGCTTGTTTAATGGCCAGGGGACAGGGATGGTTTCCTGATGGAAATGGCGTATTTAAGCTGGACCATGAGGATCCTTGAAGGGATGAGGGAAGATGCTTCAGAAAACGTCAGACGCCTATGCAGACGCACCACCGTGAAGGAAAGGAGACCTCTTACCTTTGGCTTGGGCTCGATTTTGTAAGTAGTCTGCTGAAACTGGCGAATCTCGCGGATAATATGGGAGATCTGCAGGAAGGCAGAAGAGTTTTAGAACAGTCTGCTCTCCTCTGTTGCCTTATGGATGGAAACGGTCATTGGTAGCTATATCTGAAGTCATTCTGACTCCTGGAAAACTCCGCTGGCTTTCTTTACACCAGCCATCTGTTTCTGAGGTGAAATCTGTTTGTGTGGGGGACAGCTGTGCTGATGTGTGCATGCAGGAGGCATGCGTGCGTGCATTTTAAAGAGAACTCCCTTAGTCAGGGCTGCAGATTTCCCAACACCACTACAACACAAACGTCAGGCTGCCAATCAGAGTGGGTGCCAGATATGTGGGTGTCTAATGTGTGCATGCCAGGATGCAGAACATGAGGGCTTCTCTCCATCGCCAAGATGGAGTTGCTCATCTGTGTTGGAAAGATACCCTTTGTATTACTATGTAAGCCCATTTGACAAAACGGGTGCAAATAGAGGCTCTGTGGTTGGGGTGAGTGAGAGACATGGACAGCTAGGAGTTCTGTGCCTGCTCAGAGAGGTCTCCTTAGATCCTCTCAGCCTCGTGTCATGGATCTTTTGGAGCAGATTTGAAACTTGTTTTCTTGAATGGTGGTGTTGCAGAGTGATTTTTCCATAGTTACACAAAACAAGCATTTCTGTGGCTATTAAAGGGTGAGGATGAGGTGAGCTTTAAGATCAGACCCAGCTCTTCTTTTTTACATAGGTGAGGTATCTTGACCTCATCCATCCTTCCCTATAGGGAGGGGTACTGGACTGAAGTGCGAAAGGCAGGTAACACAGGGCTAAGGATGTTAGTGTCAGCCATGGTTTTACTGGAGGCAACTGGCAGCACAGGTTGTGCTGGGGCAGAGGCTGGGTGGTTCAGTCTGGAGTGAGTTGTGCCCGCATTAGGGAGACATACCATCCTCATCTTGGAGAAGTTGACCAGGCCGTCATCTGTGTAATTGGGTGTTCCCTCCTCGAGGAATGCCAAGTCGGTCAGGTACATCCCCAGGTAAGGGACACAGGGTGGCTCACAACTTGGAAAGAAATGGCATTCACAGTTTTTTACTTAAGGAAAGGGACTTCTGCTAAGAGAAGAGCACTCTGCATGCAGATTTTGCCTGGATAGAGGCAAAGGGATTGGTAGTTATGAAGAATCACAGGGCACACACAGGCATTGATAGACTCCCAGCCATGCTGGAGTGTAGGATAGTATGGAGCTGCCTGGGCCCTCACGCACAGGCTATGAGAAAGGGTCTTACTGGAATCTCCTCCCTCTATGACCCCAAATGCCTTTTTACTTCTCTGACATATTCGCAGTGCAGTTCCCCATCTGTTCCCCATCACCTCCTGGTTCACAGTTTTTCCCCACTGTTATTCTGTGTTTAGTCACCTCTGGGAAGGCTGTGCCACCCATGCCCAAGTTCCAGCAGTCACTCAGTGCGGCGTTCCCAAGACCTGTCTTCTTGTCACCTAGGTTTGAGGGCCAAAGCAGGAAACTCTGGCCCTCTGACCATTTTCCTGGAAGTGTCTTCTGGAAAGGGTGGGGGAATTCTCAGGGTCTGTAGTTACAAGAGATGAGACTCTGGTGTGATGGACCAAGCCTCTGATGTGTAGCTCTGAGCATGGGCTCATGTCCATGTACCATGACAGCTTTCTGGTGCCTTGGGTGTGGAGGAGTGTTCAGGGGGAAGGAATAATGGGTTGATGATGGAGTGAGCAGCCACTACCCTCCTCCCTTCAGCAGCTTTGGGGGAGCTCCTGAGATAGTCCACTATGGCAACCTCCTCTCAGCTCAGCACAGAGATGCCAGAGGAATTGTTCCTCTGGCCGCTTGAGACTCTTGCTATGGTGTGAGGTACAGACCTTGAACCTGTCTCCATCTCCCCTGTGCTGGGATTAAAAGTGAATACTATCACATCTGATCGTGTTGTTATTGTTTTTGCCACTGGGTCTCTCTACCTAGCCCAGGCTTCCTGACCATCAAACCTGATTTTATTGATACTGGCGAATCAAACTTAGAGAACTAAGTAAACACTGTACCAACTAAGCTATATTCCCATTCTGAATTGCTTAGGAGGTCATCAATAGATAACTATCTAGTAAGATCGTTCTTGAACAAAGATGCAGCATTGCCCCACTGTTAAGAGTTAATCCAAGTGGACCTGTCAGTCACTTGGACAGGGAAATGCTGCTTAGGAGCCTGTTCCTGAGATCTTTTAGAGTGAGATGCCTACCTAAGCCTGTAGGTCACCACAGTGGTCAGTCCCCTTCTTGCTCATTCTCATCCCTTGGGCATGTATCTTAAATGCTACCGTGAACTCTATATGTTTCTATATGTCTTCTACACTGCACTGCGAATCCTGCCTGAACTTTTGTTTTTTGATGGAAATCACTAAGACCAGTGAGATGGAGTGTACAGAGTAAGAACCCAGTGACAACCCAGTGATGAAGAAGATTTTAGGGATTTATGAATGGGGTGTAGACCCTTCAGAGATTTATGAATGGGGTGTAGACCCTTCAGAGATTTATGAATGGGGTGTAGACCCTTCAGAGATTTATGAATGGGGTGTAGACCCTTCAGAGATTTATGAATGGGGTGAAGACCCTTCAGAGATTTATGAATGGGGTGTAGACCCTTCAGAGATTTATGAATGGGGTGTAGACCCACATGGGAGAGTCACTACAAGACCCTTTGGGTAGGTCACCATTCCTGCCTGAAGACTGTTGTCAGTTAATTATCTTCTGGTTTTTGTTCCTTTCCTGGTGAAACAGACGCCCCAGCATCACTGGACATGGTTTGCTCTCCGTCTTCACAGAGCAGATCTGCCTTACATAAAGACCTTGGTTCCCAGAAAACCCCTGAGCTCTCTGCCCTGTGCCACAGGCAGCAGAGGGCTCGAGGGGAGGCACTTACACAGGCATACAGGAGACCTGAAAGGGAAGACAGTCAGGAGAGGGTCAGACAGAATGGGAGCCACGGAGACAGTTAGGTAGCAGTAGTGGCTGCGGTGGGTGAGGAAGCCGTGTGAAGGAGGCAGATGGAGTAACGCCCAGAGGCAGACGGACAGTTGGTGAATGCACAGGGGCAGCTCCGTACAAGCACAGTCCACAAGGGCTCCAGGGAGCCCGGGCGGAGGAGAGACGGCCGGATAGCACAGATGAGTTCAACATCTGTCTGAGGACATAAACAAAGTTGAAATGGTCAAGGCAAATGGCACATTGAGCCAGTGAAGGATGGACAAGAGGTAGGGCAGAAAGGAAGCAAGAAGAGGAGGCAGGTGAGGCTGACTGGGAAGAAGGAGTTAGCAGGGCATTCCAGCCAGTGTCAAGGGCTGGAGTTGTTGGCTGTCCCAGGCCAATGTACAGTACTGGGGCTCTTATCCGCTCTGGTCAAGAGATCCCTTACAGAAGGGAAGAGAGTATTCCTGGAAGTTGGAGGGACCCAGCATTTCCAAGGTCCAGTGAGAAGCCAGCCAGCTAGGAACGAGACAGGGACCGATGGGAGTGGAACCTAGTATTGACGCCTGAAGAAACCATCTCTCAGGACTAATAAAAGCAGAGCTTTGTCTTTTCAGAGTCCACATCTCATGAGTATGTGGCCAAAGTGAGCCCAGTCATTGCTTTCTTGTTAGTGGTACACGAACTTCATGAGATGGTACCCAAGGCAGACTTCAGAGTACTGGTCTTGGAGACCAGCAGAGGCCAAATCCAGGCTCTAATGCCATGGCCACCTGACCTTGGCATGCACCCCCGTCCTTCATTTAGGAAGACAGGATTGAGCGAGCTGTCTTAGGGTTAGGGTACACAATGTCTGGAGATGTTTCTGGTAGTCCTAAGTAGAGAGATGTCATTAGCAGCCCATGGAGCAAGGCCAGGGTGTGCCTACAAATCCCACACTGTACCAGGAAACTCTTGAACACAGAACCATCCTGGTCCAAGTGACAACAGTCCTGGAGTTGAGACACCCACATCCCAGGAAGTGTCGATGGGGTTCAATGGCAATGGTTAGGGAGGTGCCTTGCAAACTGGAAGATAAAATTATCAACCATTGGTAAAACCGCATTTCTTTGATTCTAAGATGCAACTGTCAGTAATGTGTGCACTCGTTCTGATGACTATTTCTGCACACGAACAAGAGACAGCGACTTAAATGAATCACCTGGGCATATCGCTTATTGGAGTCACTAAAATGGAAAGTTGCATTTAAGAATCAAGAAATCTGGCACCAACTCTATGGTCAACCCAGGATATTTGTTCTGGCATTTCTCTAATAGGTAATGGAAAGCAAAGGTGATTGACTGCTGGGGTCTGGAGAGTCTATAGGTCTTGTGAGTAGGCAGAGGGGACAGACAGACCTCTTGCTCGGACTGGTTGTTGCGTGAAGATGCCTCTGTAACGTGGGCCACAATTTTAAACACAACAATGAAGACGCAGCACTTACTTTCGCAAAGTTTCTCTGAGGTTCTTAAATCGGCCATCTGATGACACAAGCTTTTGGAGCTTGTCAAACAGAGATTTCGTCTGGAAGGAATCAGAAGCATTTACTAACATTGATCACACACCCAGGCCCCAAGCCCCAGACTCTAGCCCGTGATCTAACAAGCTCCAGGCCACATTTGAATTTGGAGACTTTCTGTGCCTGGCAACCTCATCCCTGATGTCCTTAGGAGTTCGGCTCAATTTCTGTCATAAGCACCTCTCTTCACATACATCTCCCAAAACACCAAAGTGAGCAATGACCCCGGAAACTGGTGAGATCCTGTGAACTGGTGATTTAGGAGGACGTGGTGAGGGGTGTTTGTATTTAGAACAGAAAATGATTAACTAGAATGCTCATGGTCGTGAGTTTTGGTTTTGTTTTTGTTTTCAGTGCTAAGGACTGAATCTGGGCTTCTGACATACAGAGTAAGTGCCTTGCCACCGAGGTATATGCCAGCCCTTTAGGGCGGTTCCATGAGCTGGCCAGATAGACTAGGCAATTTTTCACACCTTTACTCTGATGGGCCAGGAATGCCATCCAAGGTCAAGAATTGAGGGGAGGGATGGCAGAAGAACGGATCACCCCAGAAGGAAAGGCTTGGGTGGAAAGGGTGAAATGCTTGGGAAAGGGTGTGTAAAATGATCAGCCAGGCCTGGGCTAAACATGAGCAGGGAAAAGAGCAGGCAGCTGGGTTTGTCTGGCAAGAAGAGCTGCATTCTCAGGAGAGGGCCCCGTACTGCATCTGTCTCTCTGCTCTCTTCCCTGCCTGGTCTACTGGATGTCTCTTTGATGTACTCAGGCCCCCTAGTTATAAAAGGGAGGGAGGAATTAGTTTTTCCCTATCCAGATCTGGCCCTCAAAATCCAGAATGTAGCTGAGAAACCGTGCCAAGGATCACAAGACCAGGAGTACTGATCAGCCCCAGACGGACATCGTCGCAGGCCACAGTGTGTGCAGTCACAGAACGTGGCAATCCAAACATCTATGCTGATGAATGCTCAGCGTACGCCCTTTGAGGAGGAAGACAGGACAGAGACACTGACTGGTTTGGCTCCTTAGCTGCAAAGAGCGGGAGCTCCAGTGTTTAGACTGACCGTCTCAAAGCACAAGCACATTCCAATCTGATGACAGACATGTGACAGCAGAACAGAACCTACACCAAGTTAAGGCATGTGACTGAGTTTCCTTTAAAACTATCTTTCAGCACCCTGAAGCTTGTAGGCTAATCAATGCTGGGGTCTTGGTGACTGCTCATATCATCTCTTCCTTTGGTAGTACCCTCTTCCCTCCTTGTCTACTCATGTGCAGAGAAATGACCCAGGATGGATTCAGGTCAGATGTGGGGGTTTAGCAACAGATGTGGGACCTTCTCAGCCTCTGTCACGTACTCTCAGCATGCACAAGAGCAAATCCCCATTCCTTAGATACTCACTAAGGGTCGTACTAGGGTAGAAATGGTAGGTTTTGGGCGATGGATACCCATACTTTGAAGCTATAAACATGTATACAGGCCAGTGTGTGTGTGTGTGTGTGTGTGTGTGTGTGTGTGTGTGTGTGTGTGTGTGTGTGTGTGTGTGTGTGTGTGTGATTTGTAAATGTATGTAGAGGTCAGAGGGCTTACTTCAGGAGTCTTCCTTCTACCATGGGTTCTGGGGATTGAACTTAGGCCTCAAAGCTTACACACAAACCACTTTACCTACCTACCAAGCTATCTCATTGGCTCTATGTAGGTTACTGTTGTGTGGGGACCAGCTATGGCTCTGAGCAGTGCACAATTTGTTTCATCGACCTTCTCATGCCTATTGTGTACATAGACTGCCTTTGGGCTGCTGTACTCTATCCAGGATAGAGTTTGAAAGGCCATACAGCTTTTTTTATTGTGCTTAGGTTAGACCTAGAGCTCTCACTTTCTAGTGCTCCTGGGATGCTAGGCCCCTGGATCTTGAGGGTCTCTGGACATCAGAGGGCAGAAAAGGTAGAAGATCTAGATATGTTACTGGAATCAAGGCACAAGCAAAGTCTATGTCAGGAACATTGTCAAGAAGGAAGATGCTTCTGTTGCCTCCAAAATACCTTCTTTTCCTGTTTATCAAATAGAAGACACCAAGTGATGAAGACTGTCTCCTCCCAAAGAGGCCAAGGTATATAGGGAGCTGAAGACTGGCTTTTGTCCCTACAGACTCAGCCTCCCTGAGGTGAGGAACCACAGGCCCATCACGAATTGTTGTTATCCCATAGAGTCACATTGAACACTTCCTTAAGGGACAGAGATTGTTTGAAAGATGACAGGGAAGGGAACTGAAAGCAGAAAGGAGAAACACATAATTTCAAAGCACATTTGACCTTCCTATATGGCTGGTCTGCATTTGACGTCATGCTTTATTGAATTAGGCTGACATACTGAAGAATGTGATAAAAACGAAACTTGTTTCAGGGGCTTTAGGAAGTGCGGCCATCTTGGTGGGTTACAAGAGTCCTCAGGCTATCTGCAGAGAGTTAATGCTGGTGGGGCCACGCACACGGCCTTCCACAAGCCACCAGAGCCAAGCACAGTGTAGATGCGTAACTACTGCATAGACAGAAAGACCAGAGAAGTCAGCCAGTTCAATACACTAGTAAAAGTTGAGGCCTGTGTGTGCTTCCAAGGTGCCTTTACCTTTATTAGACCAGGCTTGCTGGCTCCTAGTTCTGAGTAATGTTCTAGAAAGCAGGTCAGGCTGCATACATACACTGACCACTAACTTCTTTTGTTTTAGACTCTCATGGAAGAGAAGGGATGATTTCAGAATGGCCATGATCCCCATACCCCTTAAGTCCATGAGGATGGTGATGCTGAGGAAATACAGTCAAGAAATACAGCATGTGAATTCTAGGAAGAGTCTCGTGGGAGAGGAAGTGAAGCCCAGTCTAGGGGATCCTTGAAAAGGGTGCCTTAGGCTCTGTATGACCCAGGCTAATCCTTCACAAGTCATATTGACTCAGAAGACTTGGAGCTTCTGCAGGGTTTTGTTCAACCCTGACTTCAGTTTATGAGAGCACTGGCCAGTTGTCTCTGAAGTTCCCAGCTTCTATTCTTTCGTGGAGTTACTAACCATAAAGACATCTCCCATGGCTCTAACCCTGATCTGGGCATCAAGTGTGACAATGGGGAAGAGGCCCAGTCTCACTGAGATGTGAAGACTGGAGCTGAGTTGTACAAAGCAGGGGAGGACAGAAGATGGGAGTATTACAAAGCTTTCCTAGTTCGGAAGCTTACCTAAGTAGGAAGATTTATGGAGCTGCTGAACGTTAGTGGGTAAGATCCTAACCTGCTACTGGCTCAAGGAAGATAAAAAGAAACAGGCAGGAAAGGGAAAAACGAAGGGGATACAGAATGCAAATCTAGAGGGCTACAGATGGGGCAGGCTCCATGGTGACGCTAGGTCCTGCAAGATTCTCTCAGATGAAAGACCACAGATGCCACTGTCCAGTAGATTCCAGTTACCCAGATGGCTGGTGAAAATTGGAATCTTGGAAGGGAATATCTTAGCTCCTCTTCAGATCTTGGCTGGGAGTTTTATGAAGTTACTGCTCTTGTTCCAAACCAAGATGAAGAGTATTGGTATCAAAAATCACTGCCTTATGGCTCCCACTGTGGGATCTTTTTTTTTTTTTTTTCCGGAGCTGGGGACCGAACCCAGGGCCTTGCGCTTCCTAGGCAAGCGCTCTACCGTTGAGCTAAATCCCCATCCCACTGTGGGATCTTAATTGGCTAAGTAGGAACTGAAGTTTCACAGGTCCACTGCCACATCTGTGGGCCAGATATCGGGCCTTAACTGGCACTGTTTTCCTGGAAATCTGAACCCTCAGCTCAGTCTTTCCTTCACACCTGACGATTCTGGTTTCCCTGTTCTCAAACCCCAGCCCAGGACCCTCCGGGGGCAGTACCAGCTTTCTGTCCGCACCTGCTTAGAGACTTTGAGCCAGGTCTTCTTGAGTCGGAAGATTGCGCTGCGGTTGATGGAGGAAGTGATCTCCAGCACAGCATTGTAGTTGTGCAGGCAGCGGCAAATGTCGGCAACGGCCACCCACTTCTCGATGGTGCTTGCCCTTGCACTGACCTCCTCGTTGCGGAGAATTTCTGAAGCGATCAAGTTACTGATCTTTAAGCCGATGCAATAAGAGAGGAGGAAAAAAAGTATGAGAAATGAATACTGTAAAGATAATAAATCGTTATTTACAGACACAATTTCATGTTAAAAATCCCCAAACAAAGAACTAGAAAACTGTCGGTACAAATGCTTAATATAAAAAGGAGACATTGCCCTATAAATTACTGATGCTCAATTAAAAAAACACAACGAAGCTGACCATGCACCTGTAGTTTCAGTACTTAAGAGGCATAGGAAGAGGCCAGCCTGAGCTACATGGTAAGATGTTACCTCAATAAAATAAAATAAAAACAAATGAGCAAAAATATAATGGCAAAGATTCTTTTGGCCACCAAAATAGCAAGAGAGCTACGAATTACCTTGGAATTTAAGTTAATGAGAACCATATAGGATGTTTCATGGGAGAAAGAGGTTATTGGAGGATGTAAATGCTTGATAAGTGCCACTTTTTCATACTAACCTATGAGTTCAATGTAAAACAAACACCCAGTGAAAATTGCTTTGGAACTTGATAGAGTGACTCTTCAAGTTCACGTGGAAGAATAAACACATATGACAAGCCTGGTTTCTGAGGGAACTTCCCACCATGCTCCCTTCTGGAATAGGATACATACTTGGTCCCACATACGCAGTAGACTAGACCTCCTTAGAATCCTGCAGTCTGCCAACAATCACATTCATACTAACAAGTCGAGTTAGAACTGGAGTGGCTAAGGGGATGGAAACTGGGGCCCAAACACCAGAAAACTAAAATTGCAAGGAGCTGGGGAATCAGGAAACATCTGCTTCCCTGCATGCTGCCTTGCATCTGTAATAGTTTAAAATAGAAAGTAAATGAAGTATAATAATAATAATAATAATAATAATAATAATAATAATAACAATAATAAATGAAAGCATTGCAATGAAGTAAATGCATTTTTTGTATGCTAGTTAAAATTTAAAAGTCTTTCAAAAGGTAGAGAAAAAGACTTGTTATTGAAAAAACAAAGGTGTTCAGAGCCAATTACACACAAACAGGTCCAGCCCTGCTACCAAGAAACCTTCCCTACGGCAGTTGCTGCAGCATAGATGCCAAGAGGGGGTATGGGATTTTAATTTGTTTTGCATTTGTTATTTATTTCTGTGTGTATGTGTGCATGCAGGAGGGTGGGATGGCGTATTCCACAGTGCATGTGAGAACAACTTGAGGTCGTCTGCTTCTCTCCTTCTGCCATATGGGCTCGGGCGATCAGCCTTGGCAGCAGGCTTTCCCACTGATACATCTTGTCAAAATCATTAAAATATCTTTCCACATAGAAAACACCAGACTAAAAACCTTTCAAAAAGAACGAAAAAAAAAATTTTTTTTTGAAAGAACAAGTCAGCGAGATCCCCCACAGGAGAGAGAAAGAAAAAAAAATCTTGTTAATTTATTCTACAAAGCTACCACTGTGTTCTAGCACCAGAGACAGGAAAAAAAAAGAAAAAAACAAAACAAGAGAGAAATATCAGGCGTGCAGCTATTTATAGTCTATGGCTGTGTTAGGTTTGTGCCCGAGGCACAGGACCTTTGAAGATTAGAAAACTCCGTCATTCTCATTTACCACATCAACGGAGTATAGGAAGGAGGGATCCTATGACTATCTTCGCAGCTACAGAACAAACTTTTTTTTTTTTTTCCGGAGCTGAGGACCGAACCCAGGGCCTTGTGCTTGCTAGGCAAGCGCTCTACCACTGAGCTAAATCCCCAACCCCTAGAACAAACTTTTGAGCAAAAAAAATCAACTTATGAGACGGTGAGATGAGTAGTCCATGGTTAAAAGCACTTGCTGCTCTAGCAGAGGACCTGGGTTCAGTTCCCAGCACCCATGTTATGTTGCCCACAACCTGTAACTACAATTCTACAGGACCCGAGGCCTTCTCTGGCCTCTGCTGGCACCTTCATGAACGAGGCACACAGAAATATACTCAAGGCATACACACATACGCATTAAAAATAAGTAAAAATTAAAGAGTCAACATTCGTGATAGAAATTATTGCATTTGAGGAATCGAAAGGCATTTTTCTAACTGCCTTCTCTTACACAGGGGAAGGTTAAAGGCCTTTCCTATAAAAGGAAGAATAGGGCCCACAGTGTCCATCTGCATTCTACACTGTCCTGGAGAGAGCTGGGGAAACTGAGGCACCAGGGTGTGGATGGGGAGGGTGGGTGCCTCCTTCTGTTTTGCACCCTGGATGCATGCCTATGTCCTCCAAGTCTGGTCCCAGCGCTGGAGATCCTAGCAAGTGTCAAGCAACAGGACAAAGACACTAGAGGCAAAGGGATAATGAACCACGTCAGAGATTAAGGTACCCCCTGCCTCAGACGCATGCATTCCATCTCTGAACAGAGATGCCAAGTGCCAAACAGTCACAAGGGCAGCCTCCAGAGGACTGTGTGAGTTCAAAGGGGGCGGAGTTTCTATGTCACATGGGCAGTGCCATTAATCTCCTTCAGCTTCCGGTTCTTCCTCTGCCCACTTCAGTGTTGTGGGTTAAACGAGGTGGCACGTCTTTCCCACAGCACCTACTCCACAGTATCAGCAAATAACCATCTTGCTCTTGACCTGTACTTACTCGATCCTGGGTGCACAGAGATCCAGGGCCAGGCAGCACCTTTCTCCCCGGCACTGCAATACTGTGCCTTCCTCATTTCTTCCTGGCTGTCAGGGGCACTTGGGATGAAGTTTGTCAGGGGCCCATTTTAACTGGGGTTGATATACAATGCTGTCTGCGGCCAGGACAAGTGACATCATGTGCTCCCACCTCTGACCATACAGGGCTCTTTACTTGTGTTGATAACTAGAGAGTGAAGATGTTGTGTACAAATGCTCTCAGGGCTGGTGCAAGGTTAGGAGAGAGGAGCTCCACGAATGCAGAAATTGGAGGACCATGTGGAGAATTTTTGTCAGTGTTGGAGACCCAGCTCAGGACCTTGTATGTATTAGTTAAGCACTCCTGCACTGAGCTACATGGCCACCCCTTTGTTTTTTTGAGATAAGATATTGTTATGTAGCCTTGGTTGGCCTTGAACTTGTCACCCTCCTGCCTCGGCCTCATGAATGCTGGAATTATAAGTAGTCTGTGCAAGAGTATTTTTTTTCCCTCTCATATAGTTATCTTCCATCATGCAACAATGAAACACATGTAGTGCCACATGCTAATCAGCAGACCCTTCCAGACCTCTGTATCTCAGGGTCTTGAATGTCAGAGAAGCCCCCATCTCCTAGGGTGATGTAAACTTTAAATGAGATTATAGAACGTGGTGCTAGGCAATTATGCGAAATCTTAGAGGCTACTTTTATTAAAGAACTTTGCAAGTGCCCTTTCCCCAGAAGACTTCGAAGCCTGTTCAGACCTGTTCTCTGGAAAGGGATTCTGAGAACATTGTATGCGCGCGCGTGTGCGTGCACGTGTGCGTGCGTGCGTGTGTGCGTGTGCGTGTGTGTGTGTTGCACCAGTCTGATCTCAGTGTCCTCGTCGGTCAGCTCAAGCCCTTTTGTCACTCACGTGGGGCCACTTTTCTTCTTTCATGTTTTCTACCCTCTTAACCACTCTATGCCAGAAAAGTTAATGGTGGAGGCAGTACTGGGAGGTGGGAACTGGGGAGCCAGATGCAGGGCTATCCCAACTCTGTCCAGTGGCAGTGTCAGGCCCTTGGCCTTGTTCTCAGTGTCTCTGGGGCCTCTACTCTCTTCAGTGCTAACTTGTGGAGTCATCTTTCACACACCGCACAAGGAAATGTGGTGGCTAGAACATCACACCATCATGTCTAGGGTCGACAGAACTCCTAGACGACATTTTGGAGAGTCAGAAGGGTTTGGGCAATGTTCACATCAGAGAGAAGTTGTTGGCCATTTCCAGACTCATTTTGCTTATTTCTAAGGCTGAGATGAGCTAAGAAAATAAGAAACACAGCAAGAATGCTTTGGGTCTTTTCTGTCCAACCCTTTCTCCTTTCCATCCTTTCTACTACTGGTCTGCTGTGACCCCAAGGAGGTCGTGGTGACTACATTGCAGGCAGATGGCTCGAGATAACTATTCCAGTTGATCTTTACACGGCTTTTTTCGCGTTCATCTATTTAACAGGTGAAGAAATTGAGACTGAAGTGAAGCAAGCCGGCCCTGACAACACCGCTGAGAGCCGGCCTGGCCTCCGCTCCGCCCTCTGTGGGCCTTAACCAATGGAAAGCCTGGCCGGAAGTCACTGAGATGCGCATGCGTACTCACATGGTTGAAATGTCTGGTGGCTTTCATAATGTTAGGTGTCCTTTCATACTTATCTGCCTTCATCCAGCCCTGGCCAAAGAATTCCCTGTAGGGAGGAAAGGGGAACACAGAGCAGATGAAATTAGTTCCGCAGTACTCATTCCGTGTGGGGTCGCTTCGTTGCTTTTTGAGGTGATCATTTCTAGGGGAGCAGCCTCCGCAGAGGCCTAGCGAGGAAGGAACCGTGAGCTCAATCAAGCCCAGGTCTGTGATGCCCTGTTTCAGTGGGAGTGCTTTCAGACAAGTGCTTTGCATCTTGGGTCCTTTCCTCATCTGTGAAATGGGAGGCCATCATGAGACTAGAAGGATTGGAGGTAAGAGATGGCGGAGCCCTGCTGTGAAAGTGGGTAGCACAGCAGATTTTCCTATGGATCTTGTTTCTACATATTAGTAGTGAAACAAGTTGGCCCTGGCTACACAGCCGAGGGTGGGGGCCAGAAGAGCGGGTCTTCAGAATAGAAGTGATACTTAGTTGCAAAAGGGGCTTGATGGTAGGGCTTGTGCCTAGCGTGTTCAAGGCTCTGGGTTCACTTCCCAATGATAGATATGTGAGACATAAGAGGATAAATGGATAAAATAACCACAAACCAGTTCCAGGGAACCTAATGGGAAGCCACAGACTGCCCACGTTGCTAAGTGACCAGTAGAGGTGCTTGAGTGAAGTCCCACAGACTGGTGAAGCTTTGGGGAGGTAGCATCTGTGAGCATACATCTTGCTCTTGCTACCAGAGGGAGGCGGGAGTAATATTGCTTCCACATCCTGGGAGGTTGTAGGTCTCCGCGCCAACCCTGTCATCAGGTTAGGCTGTACTCTTGTCTGTGAGGCTATGAACATGCCTCTGGAGGGCAAACTGAATGCACTGAAGGCCCTGGTGATATGTGGCCTCAGACATGGCAATATCAAAGCCAGGGAAATCGTTACATAATTATTGGAAATTCAGAGAAATGCCTTGTTTTGGAGGAAATTTAGTATAACTTTAAAAATAAAAGATGAAAACAGAAAGCCACCTTAACTTAGAATGCACTGCTCAGGACATGAACAGTGTTCACAAATGCATGCCAGTTATTAGATGAAGAGAGAGACATAAAATTTTGTAATTACAGGGAAAACCAGGGTGACTAGAGACAGGGCAGGGCAGACAGCAGCAAGCCTGAGGCTTCATCAAAGTCTAAGGCCATACCCAAAATTTGTTCCTAGGGTTTGTATACACACACACACACACACACACACACACACACACACACACACACACACACACAGAGAGAGAGAGAGAGAGAGAGAGAGAGACACACACACTGAGAGAGAAACACACAAACACAGAGAGAGAGAGAGAGAGAAAACACACATACACACGTGTACAAACACACTTATGCTTGTGTGCGAATAAACATGGACTCTTTCTGCACCCCCAGAAAGAGGATTCTGAATTGGAGGTTTCCAGGACAGTGTGTGCATGGGCGGGGGAGGGGTGTGCTTACATGTGAATAGGCAAAGAGGGAGAGGAGAGTTCTTTCCAAGCTTTGGAGACTTCACACAGCTAGAGTCAGAGATGTGCTGAGGAGGGAGGAGGAGGGAGAGGAGGCGGCAGCCATACCCACTTACTCATAAGGAATACTCTTGAAGACAAGGTGATCCAGCAGGGTCAGCTGCTCTGCTATCTCCATGGCTGAGTGGTTTTCGAAGGGCTCAGTCTTCACACCCTCCGTCTGAGGGAGCAAGGTCAGAGTCAGGCCCACGAGGTGATGCCTACGGGCTTATGGGTACTTTTCTGAGAGGAATCTCCTCTGGGTTCTGGTGGGTGGCTGGGCTATCAATGAAGAAGCTGGGTCCCACTGCTTGTTGCACCCTGTGTGTTTGTGTGTGTGTGTGTGTGTGTGTGTGTGTGTGTGTGTGTGTGTCCTGTGCTCCCAGAGGACAGCTGTGATGGACCACTTCCTCTGGGCTCTGCCTGGTCCCAGGCGGGCTCAACACAGCTTTTCTTGGAAACTCATTTGCAGCTGTGGGCTCCTGGGTATGAGTTGTACTGGAGACTATTCCTGTCTTGTGAGCAGAAGACAGCTGTCTGGCCCAGTCCTCAGCTACTGTGTCCCCGACTTATGAGGTTCCCTCACGGATACTAACTTTAAGATTATCTGTCACCTGGTTCCCTTGACCTGGGAACACCCTTAGGGAAACAGTCAGGGACAGGGGCACCCATGGCAGGAGTTAGATGAGGGTGGACACAGGGAGGCTGATGTGCTCAGGAGTGCAGGAAGGGTTTGGGTCTGCTGGATTTGGGAGTTGGGGGTGGGGAGAGGAGGAACTCATGCTGCTGTTGGAGCCTGTGTTCACCGAGGGATGGGTCGGATGAAAGGTTTCAGTACCTTGGGGCCAGCTGGGTCATACAAGAGTGAGGGGAGGGCTATCGGGTAGAATAGGTTTAGAGATGGGCCTGCCAGCCATTCCAGATTTGTGCTTCCTTACGCTCACTCCACCTCACCCAGAAGTTCCAGCACCTGGCCAAGTGCCCAAGTGGCCCATCTACATGGATCAAAAGGGAAGGAAGTGGGGTCCACCCACACCCAGAGAACATGCCATTCCTTGAGGCTGAGTGTTCTGTTGCTTCCCTACCCCCACTTTTTCTGCTCTCACTGAGGTCTGTACTGCCAGGCTTGTGGCAGACACTGGGGACGGGCGACCCGAAAGCATAGTCCTAACTCAGGGGCCTTCACAGAGCAGGGACCTCACGGGGTCGCGGATTCTCTATGGTAGCAGATCAGTCATCGGTGTCTCTTGGCAGTCATCTTGGGGAGGGGATGAGTTCCCAGGCAGGCAAAGGGGGTGTGGGCATGAGGGGGAGAAAGGCTTTGAGTGGCTGGGTTGTAGGGCAAGATCTCTGCGGTGACATTTCTCCTGTGTGCTCTTTGGGACAGACCCTCCAAAGGTGTGAGCTTAGCCTCGGGGATGGACTCTCTGCAGGGTGGGCAGCTTAGCCTTGGAGATGGGTCCTCTGAAGGGTCACAGCTTAGCTACAGTCACCCCTGAGGGTTTCTCAGGGCTGGGTTCAGGATGGTAGGGTTGTGAGGCTCACAGAAAAAACCCGGGAGGTCATGCTGGGGTGTGGCCCAGTGGCTCTAGGTGCTGCACAGGAACAGGTAGCCTTCTCCTCACTTTCGATATTACCAAGGGACTAAGTGGCTTTGGAAGTAGAGTCAGAGTGACAACTTCTGTCACCTTCCAGAAGGCGTGCGTGACATAATGTGGCAGGCCAGTTTTCTCCTGCCCACTGAGGCTGCTGGCCTCCATGAAGCTGGACCTGTCACTCAGAGGCTTTGGGGATCTGTGAAGGATTGGGGTGGGCAGAGATAGGGCTCAATGACCTTTTGTTCTAGAAGGGCCCCAGAACATTGGCAAAGGAAAAGGGCCCTTGTGCTCGGGAAGTGTAAACATTCCAGCCAGGCTCCTGTTGGCAAGCAGCAGCACAGGGCATTCTCAGTGCCAGAGGAGTGAAGAAGGTTATTTCAGTATCCTGAACCCAGAGGATCAGTCTGCAGCAAGTGGCGTTTGGATGCCACCACCTTCCTTGCCTTAGTTGGGGTGGGCTCTACGGAGCACCAGCCAGACAAGGTTGTTCCTGGGCCAGAATGTGGGTAGGGTATTGTGCTTTCATGGGTGCTGGGTGAGGAGAGCTGGGAGGAGACAGAGTCCAGAGTTGCTGATACACTAGTGGTCACTGGCCAGCCTGGAGCTGAGATGGAATCACACTGAGTCCAACTCTGGGGAGGTTAGAGTGGGTTTGACTTGAGAATCTCCAACCATCATAATTCAGTGGCCAGGAGCTTTGGGTCGGTTCACGGGACATTGTGAGTGTTCTAGCCAAATGCTGGAAGCACTTGAGGCCATCATTCCCCATGGCATACGGAGAGTCACCCCTAGCTCATGCTCTTTGACTGAGAGCATAACTCTCTCGAGGTCCTGTCATTTCAAGGGTTCAGTGAGCATACCGTGACTCCTCAGGATGAGGTGCTGTGGTCTAGGGGTTGAGTTTCTCTCTGGGGTCAGCTGCACCTGAGTGTGAACAGCTCTCTTGCCTACCACTTCCCACTCGCACCTCTGAGTGGGTGATTTAGGTCTCTGTGCCTCAGTTGTAAAAAGGAGTAATGATACAAACTGGCAACATCACTGACAAGCGGATCTGGAGTTGTTCAGAATGTAAAGTTCTCTAGCACATGGGCATGCATCAGAAGACCCTCTTTAAGAAGGCATGAAAGAGAAGGGAGGGGTAAGGGAGATGAGGAGGCATGGTGGATGAGGAAAAGTGGCAGTGTTACTAGTTAGATTTTGCTCCTCAATAAAGAAGCAATTTCCAAGGCTCTGGTGCTTGTCTACAACCTTTGCCAATGTAATGAATTTACAATGAGGCTATCAGGGTAGGTCAACATTACTGATGTCCTTGTAAGATGAGAAATATGGACACAGTGGACAGAGACACATACACAGAAGGAGGACAACACAAGGACACAAGAGGAAATGGCTCCCAGACTGTTCTGGGCGGTTTTGTGTGTCAGCTCGATATTAAGTTAAAGTCATCAGAGAGGAAAGAGCCTCAGTTGAGAAAATGCCTCCATGAGATCCAGCTGTAAGGCATTGTCTCAATTAGTCATCAGTGGAGGAGGGACCAGCTCATGGTGGTTGGTGCCATCCCTGGGCTGGTGGTTCTAGGTTCTACAAGAAAGCAGGCTGCGCTAGTCAGGGGAAGCAAGCCAGTAAACAGCATCTCTCCATGGCTCTACATCAGCATCAGCTTCTGCCTCAAGGATCCTACCTCAAAGTTCCTGTCCTGACTGACTCCCTTTACTAATGAACAGCAATATGGAAGTGTAAGCCAAATAACCCTTTTTCTCTCCAACTTGCTTTTTGGTCATGGTGATTCATCACAGCAATAGAAACCCTAAGACAAGGACTGTAGTGGGTTTAGTCTAATGCTGCTCCCCCAAAATTGCACAAGAATCTGTACGTCTGCATGTAAGACACTGAGGGACTCGGCTCCCAGTTGGTTTTGATTGCTAAATAAAGTTGCTCACAGCCAGTGGCTGGGCAGGGCAGACAGAGGCAGGACTTTTAGGATTCCCAAGCTAGGGAAGGAGAGAAAGGAGGAAAGGAGAAGGAAATCTACCATGCTAGGGAAAGCTGGAGGAGAGGGGAGAAGGTGTGGGACAGAGAGCATAGCTGCCGTGTAGGAGCCATGAGAGAGCAGTCCTCAGAGGGCTGCCTGACTGGATTCAATGTACCAAAGATGGAATATAGAGTTTAGTAAGTAATGACTTGGGAATACTGGAAGGAGGTAGATCAGGCATGTGGGGTCAGGAAGTAGTCCAGTCACTGAGCCGTTTAAGGCATAAAAAATATAAAGGCTTGTGTGCATGCGTCTTTCATTTGGGGACCCAGAACACTGGGGTGCTGAAGAATGTGCCTTGGTTGCCAGGATCTACTTGAGTATTTTTTTTTTTTATTCTTCTTTTCAGAGCTGGGGACCAACCCAGGGCCTTGCGCTTGCTAGGCAAGTGCTCTACCACTGAGCCAAATCCCCAACCCCGAGTATTTTTTTTTTAATTTGGTACTTTTTATTTACATTTCAAATGTTATTCCCTTTCCCAGTTTTCCTGTTCATAAGCTCCCTATCCTATCCTCCTCCCCTTCTTCTATAAGGGTGTTCCTCCCTCCCCATCCACTCCCCTTCCCGCCTCCCTACCCTGACATTCCCCTACACTGGGGGGTCCAGCCTTGGCAGGACCAAGGGCTTCTCCTCCCATTGGTGCCCAACAAGGCCATCTTCTGCTACATATGTAGCTGGAGCCATGGGTCTGTCCATGTGTAGTCTTTGGGTAGTGGTTTAGTCCCTGGGAGCTCTGGTTGGTTGGTATTGTTGTTCTTATGGGGTTGCAAGCCCCTTCAGCTCCTTCAATCCTTTCTCTAACTCCTCCAATGGGGACCCAGTTCTCAGTTCAATGGTTTGCTGCTAGCATTTGCCTCTGTATTTGTCATGCTCTGGCAGAGCCTCTCAGGAGACAGCTATATCAGGCTCCTGTCAGAATGCACTTCATGGCTTCATCGGTATTGTCTAGTTTTGGTGGCTGTATGTATATGGGCTGGATCCCCAAGTGGGGCAGGCTCTTAATGGCCATTCCTTTAGTCTCTGCTATTTGAATATTAAATTGGATACTTTCAACAGATGGTACCTAATGTGGGGCAAGAACTCATTCTTAAAAATTAATTGGAAACTCCTGAATGGAAAACACGTGCTATGCCTTTAAGGATTAGGAGGTGGAGAGAATTGGTTTCTTAGCACAGCTGCACTTTTTTTTTTTTTTGTTTTTTTGCCCAAGCTGCATGGGGTGGGGACTAGGAAAACTGGCACACATTATTCTGGGGTTCATGGCATAAGCTAGGATAACTATGTCCCCCAAGCTGACCCAGACAAAGCTGGGTGGTGGGCTCAGGATTCAAGCCCATCTCAAAGGCTTCTAAGCTGTCTCAGAGAGCTTGAGCTCAGAGGTGTTGGGAGCCCCTGCTGTGCAAGGAGAGAAGCTGTTCAGAGGGCAGAGAGAGAGGCTGCATGCCTCCTGCAATCAGATAAAAAGAACAGAAAAAAAATGGAAATTTAAGAAGTCAGTGCTATCACAAGGAGCTGGGTTCTTTGAACATGTGCTCTGTGGGAATTCTGGGATTGCTTAGCCTGGCATATGACACATTGCTAGTCTGAGAATAGGCTTATACAGTAAACAGAGGGAATTTAATTGAAGTCAAATAGGAAAGGATATTATTTCAACTCATTTAAAGAGGAAGGTGATATAATTATATATATCCATAGAGATTATAATCTCCTGAGGAGGGAGGAATGAATAAAAATTGCCTAATGGTTTTCAAGTATGCATGGACGAATAAATAAATGTAGGCCTTTGATCTCAAATGTAGGCTCAAGGGCAGGGGATAAGGAGAAGACTCTATCTTAACAGATAATAGAAACTTAGGCTTTTGATCTCATGTAGGAACAAAGGCAGGAGATGGGGAAGGAGCTCTGTCTCAATTGATAATAATGGTTGTTTAAGATTGCTTTAATTGCTTTGAATTATTTTAATTATCAAAAATGTGGTGGCTATAAGTTTGGTGGTTATGGTATTACAAATCCTCTGTGAGAGTTGCAAAATTGAGGAGGCCTAAATAAAAAGGAGGCTGCTAATTTGAATCAACCTATACTTTTGATGATTTTGGGTTGCTGGACCAAGGTCATGTTGTTTTAGGAGAGAGGCTCCGTGTTTGCGTTAACAGGAAAGAAGAAAAGGCTTTGGACCCCTTCCAAAGTTATAAGGATCAGATACGATAGGGGATGACCCCCTGAAGATCTTGACTACAGACAGAAAAGAAAAATTCAAGCAGAACAAACAGGACACGTAACATGATATGCTGATCCCTCCATATGGGAACAGGCCTGTAACTGGCTTAGACACAAAAATATTTCTGGCCAAATCTTCAGCTAAAATCAGCCAATAAATCTTGTTGGTTACAGAATCCTTAAGATTCATCATGCTGTCATTCACATGGCATGAATGGAGAATTATTCCAATTGGTTATTGATCAAATTAACTCATAAAGAAGATGGTTGTCTTTCACCTGCTCAAACAAGGAGCAAAAATTTATCCCTAACTGATCTGTGCACTTTGAACAATTCATACAAATATTCTTATAGTACTAAAAATTTGGTTATAAGACTCATATATTGCAGAACGAATATGCAAGATGCAGTTCTGACAAGATTCATCCTCAGGGATGCTGAAATGACCTGCTGTTCCAGCTCCTTGCCTTCTGAAGCTGTTTCCAGAAACTTGCTCACATAACAGCTTTAGGAATAGCTGCTGATTCCTGATGACCTTGGTTTATCCAGCTTTTCAGAAAGTTCCAGTCAGAACTTCAGACTCTGAACTTTCTAAGCATACAGAGACTGCATAACAAATGCTAAAGCTAGCTCTTTCTTAAGTCTAAATTTTTCCAATTTTCCTAAAAAATTTTCCTTAAAAAATTCATCACCTCAATTCAGCAGGAAGAAGCTATGGAGAGTTGTCATCCTGATTCCTTAGATTTGGTTGTCTGGTTATTGTTATTTTATAAATTATAGATAGGTTGTCATTTTAAGGAATAATTTGGAAAGGGTCATAATTTTGGATAGGGAGGAAACTACATAGAGAACTTGGACTTGGGGATTTCTGTCTTTCCTTTCCTCTTCTCTGTTCTTTCTTTCTTAAGTAAAAGTAAGAGTGTTGAAAAGAAAAAGGGGATAAAGTAATATTATAAGAAATTAGATATATGGGATAGATTACTAAATTAATTCTTATATAAAGCATTTTATAGCCATAAACTTACATTGGTAGAAATCTTTTCATTTTGATATAGAATTGAAGTTATATTCTTACATTGGTACAGAATTTATATATTAATACAGGTTTAAGGTTGACATTGGTATATATTTTTTATATTATACAAAATTTAAAACTAATTTTGTTACTCTTAGAGAGGTCTTGTGCCTATGCAACTCCTTTAAGAATACAAGGCTTAGACTCAATCCTTCTAATAGCTGGCATTACAAACTGTTTAGGATGATTAAGTAATGCAAGTTAAGGTCAGATAGTAAACTCTTGGCAATATTAAATTCTAGTTTAATTATAATATGTTTTCAATAGTATTCAAATAGTAAATAACTAAGGGTAGTCAAGGGTTAACAGTTCAGATATAGTATACATAGTCTTCAAAAGAATCAGAGATTCACAGAATATGGCATTAAAAAAATTATTGTTAATAGATCTTTTGACTAGGAGACATGTGTGCTCCTGACAATACCCCCTTCACACTTTAAAGAAGATATCAAACATCATAACTTCCGTGTAGAGTTGCTCCAATTGTGGCAAGGTAGCCACTGGGCAAGAATTGCCCCAATTTATCTGCAAACAAAAATCACTGTCTAGAAAAGGACACACGATGTGAGAGAGTTTACAGCTTAGCTCTGCCAAGACAGGGTAAGCTATCCTTCATAGTTCCTGCTTCACTTAAGGTCTGTCATGGTTCTGGACCAGAAGGCTGAAGACAGATGCTCCTATGTCATGAGGAATATAGGAGACTGTCCATGTAGTCAGCTGTCTCTACAAATTGTTTAAGTTTTGGAAGCTATGTTTTTGTGCTTCAAATATATTCAAGGAATATTTAATTCATCCTCAGATCTCTGATGGGGTTGAAGACTAGTTATAATCTCATAATCACTTAAGTTGTTTAGCATTAAGGCAGATGATCTAGAAGTAAAAGGTTGGTTTTTCAGATGATGATACAAGTTGAAAATCAAAACATAATTCAAGTATAGAATTGTAAACTCTTCAAGTTAAGTTCCAATGATAGAATAATTTATCTAAATTGTCAAATATGATGGACTGGATATTATAAGTTGCATATCATACAATTTACATAATTGTTATAATTGTGTTCAATTTATATTTGAGAGAAAAGAGCCTTTTTAACTGGACAAAAGGAGGAAATGTAGTGGGTTTGGTCTAATGCTTATATCATGTTAATTTGGGTCCCCAAAATTGCACAAGAACCCTCATATCTGCATGTAAGACGCTGAGGAACCTGGTTCCAAGTTGGTTTTGATTGGTAAATAAAGTTGCCAGCAGCCAGTGTCTGGGCAGGGCAGACAGAGGCAGGACTTTTAGGATTCCCAAGCTAGGGAAGGAGAGGAAGGAGGAAAGAGAAGGAGATCCACCATGCTAGGGAAAGCTGGAGGAGAGGGGAGATGCCATGCTTGAGAAAGTGCAGGGCAGAGAGCATAGCTGCCGTGTAGGAGTCATGAGAGAGTGCTCCTCAGAGGGCTGCCTGACTGGATTCAGTGTACCAAAGATGGAATATAGAGTTTAGTAAGTAATGACTTGGGAATATTGGAAGGAGATAGATTAGCCATGTGGGGGCTAGGGAGTGGCCCAATCATTTCAGCTGTTTAAGGCATATAAAAATATAAATATAAAGACTGCGTGTATGTATCTTTCACTCAGGAACCTAGAACATTGGGGCAGGTAGTGAGGAATGTGTCACTGCTGCCAGGACCTATTTGAATATTTAATTAGAAACTGCTACAACAGACCACGGAGACATGCACTGTATTGATTCAGCCAGGAGCTGAGGGTACACAGGGTTATCAGCAGCTGGCAGAGGCAAGCAAGGGTCCTCCTGTAGAGCTCTTGGGAGAGCACAGGCCTGCATACATCTTTGCTTCAGACTTCCAGGATCCAGGGCAGGGAGGAGGAGGAGGAATATCTTGCTTAGTTTGTGCTACTTAGTCACAAAGCCATAGGAAATGGATGCTAGTGATGATTGTGCTAGGTCAGGGGGTCATGAAGTAATGAAGGTGAGGAAGATGTTGCCTAGGTGATCAAATGAGATAGTCATCCGACTTACCATTAGTAAGAGCTCATCCAGCATGCTACGGTTTTCAGTTATTTCTTCCTGGGTCAGAGTCCTAGGGAGAGGAAATCTTGTGAGTCCCAGTGTACCTCTCTGATAGGCCTTCCTACCTGGCCTGTCTTCTACATCCCCCGCCACGCCCCATCCTTGCTTACTGCCTTTAGCCGGAAGCACTTTATCTCTTTGTTCCCCCTGTGTCTCTCTGCTTTACTGACTTATTTCTTATCCTTCTGTTTGGGAAAAAGGTGCTCCCTTAGCCTCAGAGCTTCCTACACTCTGTTGTGTATGTATGTGCCAGGACCCAGAGAGGCATAAGCAGGGAACTCTGAGGTCAGGCTGAGCCTGTGGCAACCACTTCTGTGTGCACATGGAATGATGGGATACACATGGTGAAGTAGTGTCAGACTTGGAGGACCAAAGTGGACAGGGGATATCCCTCAATGGAATACCCTTCAGGCCTGGCTTCCTTCCTTCCTTCCTTCCTTCCTTCCTTCCTTCCTTCCTTCCTTCCTTCCTTTCTTCCTTCCTTCCTTCTCCTCTCTCTCTCTTTCTCTCTACCTCTCTCTCTCTCTCTCTCTCTCCCACACACACACACACACACACACACACACACACACACACACACACACACACACACACAGAGAGAGAGAGAGAGAGAGAGAGAGAGAGAGAGAGAGAGAGAGAGAGAGAGAACTGTAGATGAGGAAGGGCCAAGGATATCTTAGGACTGTGAACATGGAGGAGTGAAGAGGCCAGTGCAAGGATAGAAGAGGGGCTGGAGACACTTGGGTTGCAGGAAGTACCTAAGCTGGATTTGGAAGGAAGTCTGGGGCAGAGGCAATGATGGGGAATACAGAGGTGGCTAGCTGGTGGTGAGGAGAAGAATCCTCCCCAGGTTGGGCTGGGGAAGCCAGCCTGAGTGGAAAGAATAAGAGCAGGATGTAGGGTGCTGGTGCACCTCCACCATTTACCTTCTGAGAACCTGAAGAAGCTAAGTGTACCATCTTACTTGAGCCTTACTACACCCTTAAAGCCAGCACTGTTCACCCATTTTACAGAAGAGAAAGTGAGTTTTGGCTAAGGGCCTTACTCGAGCCAATTGTGAGTCACGCTGGCTGAGGTAGCTTGGCTATGGGACTACCTGACCCCTAACCCCTGACCTCTGCGAGAAGATGCAGGTTGGGAATCAGATACAACACAGGTCTGAGGCATAAACAACTTAACTGAGTTTAAACCAATAGACATTCCTGGAATGACTATGAACATTATCCAATAGAACCTCTATGGTGAGGAGAAGAATGGCCTATGCTAAGATAGGGGCCTCTAGCAAACTGAAGCTCTGGGAGAGATACAATTTTATTGTATTCAATTTTAGTGCACTGAGATTTAAGTAGTTGTATGTAGGTAGTACTTATCACATACTCTGGACAGGTGTTAGCAGCCATCGACATACTTGGAGAAGTGATACAGTCCCCACACCCAGCCCCAACAGGGTCTCATGTGGTTGAGGATGGCTTTACCATGGGGCCAAGGATGATTCTGAACTTCTCATCATTCTGTCTCCTAAGTGCTGGGATTACAGCTCAAGAGATGGGATTGCAGACATGCATCACCATACTCAGTTTACGTGGTGGTAGAGCAAGAATGATACCAATCAAGCTATGTCCCTAGCTACGTCCAGGTCTGGTGAGGGGTGGGCAGAAGAGAGAGCAGGAAGTCCATACAGCACTCACTTTAAGCTTGGGTGCAGAGTGTGGTACATCCCTCCCAGATTTCTGGGGGCGTATATCTACCTTGACATTTCCTGCCCAGTCAGGCTACTGTGGAGGTATGGGGCAGGGCCCTGTCCCAGCAGGTTATCCTCCTACCTCAAGATGTTGGCTGCTGCCTTTCGCTCTTGTGGTAGAAGGTCTGGATCATGCATGACCTCTTCCAGAAAGTAGATCACCTTGTATTTGAGGAGGTCGTCAATTTCAAAGTCCTGTGGGAAAATGACCATGAAACTCTGGCTGGAATCACAAACTTCCCTGCAGTATTTTAGAGCTAGGCTGCAGGACAGAGTTTCTCTTTCTGCCTGTGGTGGCCACTCTGCTTTTCTTATTTTGTCACTATTTCCTGGAAGGCCACAAGTGGGGCTTCAAATGTCCTAGTCATAGGGTCCTGGAACAAGACCAAGATTGTCTCTCAGTTGTACCCCTAAGTCAAGGAGACCCAAGCCTACCCGTAATCTAGCTGTAGACAAGTGGCCAAACAGGCCCCTTGTCTTCTTGACTGTCTTTGCTTCATTTCTCTAGGGAACTTGAGCAGGCCCTCCTGGGAAAATGGGGTTCTTTTTCTCTGGTTGACTGACTGTGTGCTGTCACTGTCTGCTACTGGGAGGTCATTGTTCCTGGAGCACAGTCCCACTCACCTGGGTGTGCTTGGTGGCCCAGTGGCGCAACACATTCAGTACACGGTTAGTGGCCGCTCTGCGGATCACGAACTCTTTGTCGATATTTCTCTGGTCAGAGGAATACCCTGACAGTGACAGAGAGAGAAAAGGACAGGAAGTCGAGGTTACTTAACGGACTCATCTGAGGGCCTTGGAGGGAAATACTTAACTGTGTTCAGACTCAAATGAGAGGCCACGAAGCCTCAGTATTCCAGTTCCTCAACACCAAACCTCTGACACACCTGCTCCATCTAGAATGTTCAGGAAGCCTCCATAAACAAGACTATACAGGGTGCCCAAGACCAGAGCTCTCCAGGAACCCTCTTCTAGCCTTTGGAGTGGAACCATTGCTGGGGAACTGAGCAATGGAAGGAAGGGTGCTGAGAGCTCTCTTGGTTGATGTTTTTTGCAGGGAGTAGAATTTGGCCAAGGATGAAAGGGGACTTAGTAGGGAGAACGGGACTCTAGGATGGCAAGACAGCACTGGTAGGGCCTGCAGGAAGAGTGGGTAGCAGCAGTTCAAAGTGGATGGAGGGGAGGGTAAATCTAGGGGTGCGTGTTAAATCTAGGGGTGCGTGTGTGCATGTGAATGTGCATGTGCGTGTGTGTGTGTGGCTGCCCTTTAAGAGGGTGATGAGCAACATAGCTCAGAGTTCATTCCATTGATGATGGGAAGTGGAAAGGAAGGGTGCACCCTAAACATACAGTTGCTCTGACTATAGGTCTGGGTATGCAGAGCCTAGCTGGTGCAGAAAGAAGGACCCCCATCTTGGCCTCCCTAAAAGGAATGGTCAACAGGGTAACAGAAAAGCAAAGGCTTCACTCCATGCTCAGTGAGTGAGGACAGCTTTTTGGAGCAGGGAGTCCTCCAGAGGCGATGTACATGGACTCACCATGGCCTCTGCAATGCACAGCAAACACCCGAGGAAGGGCGGTCCCATGCCTGTGGCTATGACCCCTGGCACAGAACCATGGAGAAGGGGAGTACTCATAAGCAGAGATGTTCACACACCTGTGTTGGCCAAAGACATCCTTCGATATATCTCCTTGTTTGCGGGGCTTTCATTGGCTCCTGCAGTCGCTATGGCAAAGGCAGAGGTAGCTGAGAGAGGGCTGCGGCTACTGTCCATCAGATCGCGACATGTCATGATTCCACTGTTGTAGTTAAAGAGTGGGAACTCTGTGGAAAGAATGGGAACTGACCCTCAGCCATTCTCTAGTCCTTTTCGGCTGGCAGACATTCAAACAGTAGGAGGACAGCCCAACCTCAAAAGCCTAAGGCAGGAAAGGGGTTCAAGGGCAAGTGTGTGTGTGTGTTCTCTATAAGAGTCACGCCACAATATTCCTAGGACTACCTCAGGCCATAAAGGCTCAACTAATCTTTTGCTGCTTAGAAGAGTGGGATTCACCCTTGCTGGGCCTAGACCTGCTTGAGAAAAGCATCATGAGCTGTGTCATGTTTTCAGTGTACTAGGAACTGACACACAGTCCGCTCAAAGTCTGGCGTTCACAATTCATATTGAAAGGGTTGTGGGCATGGTGGGATTGAGGTAGCATTGTACGTGGGTTGGGATTCTTCCTACCTCTCATGGGCTATGTGACCATGAGTACATCCCTTCAACTCTGGAGCTCCAGGAATCTCCTTTGGAGTAAGGATACATCCAAAAGAGGACATACAAAGGAGATCACGGAAGAAAGTACAAAAGGCTCTACAAACAAGGAGACCAACTGATGGTAACAATGACGACAAATAGTCACAAGGGTCAACTCCAGAAGCCTTTGCTTCACCTCACAGGAGTATGGAAGATATACTATACCATCACAGTGAAGTAGCATTTCTTGAGGCATGAGGGACAACTGGTCTTGCTTTAAAAACTCAGAGCTATTCTTTTCCTATTCCCTTCCCTCTCCTCCCTTTCCCTCCCCTTCCTTTCCTTTCTTTCTCTGAGATGTCTCTCCTCCTTTTCTTTGAGACCAATCTCTCTCTCTCTCTCTCTCTCTCTCTCTCTCTCTCTCTCTCTCTGTCTTTCTTTCTCTGAAACAGCATCTCATCCCTCTCTTCCTCCGCTCTCTGTCTGTTGAAGACAGCTCTCAGTAAGTTGCCACAGCTGCCTTGAACTCTCTCTGTCCCAGACTGGCTTGGCACCCTCATTCCCCTGCCTGGGGCTCTTAAGTATCTCAAGTGCTGGGATTACAGACATCCCTCACAATGCTGGTTTCTGAAAATGGGCTCTCTGAGATCTACTGCTGTGTCTGAGTATCCAGGAAGGGCTACAGGGTGCTCAGGTAACTTTTCTCTAAAGCTTGGTAGCTTCGCTCCTTATTGGGTTTCTTTCCAGGTGCGGCAGCAGGGGATTCTGGGATTTGGAATGTCCCATGAGTATAGAGCAAGAACTTGAAAGTGAATGGCATCTTTGACTTTCCTTCTTTGGGAGGCAGAAAGATTGTCCTGGTAGCTGAAGTCCCCTGAGTCCTCTCCCACCCTTGGATGTAGTAGTGTCAATGAGGACCAGAAACTAGGTAGACAGCTCAAGAATCTTGCAGGACTGTGAGTCTGAAATGTGAGTGGGCAGAACCACTAGAGTCTTGGCTCCTATCTGTGAAGGTAGGGATTGAAGTTTAAGTATGTCAGGAAAGCACTCTACTAATGAGCTACTCCCCAGCCTTGCTTTCCTTATTTAAAGGTAAGACCAACCCAGGTTCTCTCCATGCATATTGAAAGGATGAAAGTCTGAACCAATGAGATTCCAGGAATCACTTCTGATGTGAGCTCTCTCCCATGTGAGATCCCCAGTTGCTGGGTCACTGATTAGACAATGCAGTTCTGCCTCAAGTTGGAGAGATCAGGGCCTACCCAGCCAATGTCCCAGCACCCATATCCCTCACATCCCAGGGGGATATAAAATAGAATAGTCACTGGCCTTAGGCATCACTCATAAAACAACAGCAGCACTAATGTACCCCTTCCCTCCTGGACAACCACCGTCATCTCCACACTGGGAAACATACCTTGAGTGATTCTGTTTCTGAATGATTTTGGTGTTGCTGGAGACACTTCTGTGTCGTCTACATCACTCTGGTTCTGGTCATCATCAGACTCTTTCAAGATGTCTGAGGCTGGGGGAATAGAAAGACATATATTCTTCTCAATTATTCATTGATGGGAAGCCTCACATCAGTCATTTGTTAAAGCAAAGCAGACTAAGTAACATGGGCCTGGTACCCTGGATGAAGACAGTTCAACAGCTTAATCACCACAGGTTTTTATCAGAGCCTTTCACATGCTTGTAGAGGTTGTGCACCTCCAAGATGGCTTTTCCTTTACTAGGACTTCTAAAAATGTAATGGGCACACCTAGGTTCTTGTTAGACTGCAGATTGTGGAGCCTGGAAATGTTGCCCAGTGGTACAGCGCTTGCCTAGTGCAGCAATCTTAGAGTCTTGGGTTCCATCATTAGTGGTGGAGGAAGGGGAGAGGCTGTAATACAGCCTCTGTCTATGTGAAACAGGGAGGTCTTTCTTTCATTCCTTTATTGTTTTTGAATCAGGTTCTCATGTAGCCTAGGCTAGCTAGCCTTCAACTCTCATGTAGCCTAGGATAGCTAGCCTTGAACTCTCATATAGCCTAGGCTAGCTTGCCTTGAACTCTCATGTAGCCTAGGCTAGCTAGCCTTGAACTCTCATGTAGCCTAGGCTAGCTTGCCTTGAACTCTCATGTAGCCTAGGCTAGCTTGCCTTGAACTCTCATGTAGTCTAGGCTAGCTAGCCTTGAACTCTCATGTAGCCTAGGCTAGCTAGCCTTGAACTCTCATGTAGCCTAGGCTAGCTAGCCTTGAACTTTCTATGTGGCTAAGGATGACCTTGAACTTCTGATTCTTTTGCACCTACCCTCTAAATTATTGGATTACATGCATGTACCAACCACACCAGATTTTATATGGTGCTGGGGATTGAATATAGAGCTTTGTATCAGGCAAACATAAACTCTCTTTTTTTAATTGAAAATGGATTTTTTTCATAAAATACATTCTAATTATGGTTTCTCCCCAGCTCCTCCCATATCCTCCCCACTTCGTTGTCTACCCAAATCACCCCCTTGCGCTCTCTCGTTAGAAAGCAAACAGATGTCTAAATACTACTAATAAAAATAAATAAACAAAGAAACAGAATAGGGAAAAAAATCAAGGACACAGACACACCACAAGAAATCCATACAGACTCAGAGACATATGTGTTCTGTGGGAACACGGTCAAAAGAATGGTGCATGGTGAGCAATGCCTTGGGGAACTGTGAGGAAGGTTCGAAAAGGGTGGGGCAGGGGCCTTTTACCTTAAGTCATTTTGTTCCCTGGATTGTTCTTGGGTGTGATTTTTGTACCTCATGTGACAAACATTTTACATTCAGTTTATAGGACACGCTTATTCTTGTTGGATGTCAGGACAGCTGTAGAACCCAGTCTGGTGAAAGGATATGCTGAGTGCTGTCCTCGGTGAACCCTGAATCTGGACATGGTCTCTGCTTTGTTTTCATGATTTCCCAGATATAACCTATAGTAGGTGCCAGGCAATTGTGTTTAAATAGGGCTGTCCTGAGAAAGTCCTGGGAAAGGGCTGCTCTGTTAATATATAGTATGTGCGTATTGATGCTTTTTTTTTTTTTAACATGTTTTTCTGATCCTGTTTTCTGAGCTCAAGCAATGTTCCTTAGATCATTGCTTTCTTTGATACATTGTACATAAAAGTACACGGAAACTGAAGTAAGGTTGTCTATGGCATTAGACCATAGTCTGACTCATTCTTAAAGTCCTCAAATCGCAAGTTTCTTAGATAGATCTGCATGGGTCGACAAAAGTCTACACATTTCAACACACAGAAATCTCCTAAGATTCACAAAAAACACAAGAAACTCCAAAAAATGCCATCGAGTTCATTTGTATTGGCCATCTACTTCTGGGCATGGGCCTGTCCTTAAGTGTGGTTTGTGTACCCAGTGAGACTCTGTTAGAAAAAAATTAATTTTTCTTTTGCAAGTAGTTATCAATTGGAGATAGCTTCTGGGTTAGGGATAGGAGCTACATTTCCACCCCAAAATGTCTGCATTTATAACAAGTTTCTATTGATGCACATGTGGACCTCACATTTCTGTTTGTTGTGAGATGTCCTGAGATATTTCTATCTGATTTGCCAAGGGTAGTCCTGTTTTATGTTTCATCTCTTGCTTCTGATCTGAAATAAATATTAGTCTCCTAATCATAGGAAAGTCAGGGCCCATATACTCTTTGTACAATGGTTTTTTTGCTAAAAAAGAAAAAAAGTGTGTGTGTGTGTGTGTGTGTGTGTGTGTGTGTGTGTGTGTGTGTGTGTGTGTGTGTGTGTGTGTGTGTGTGTGTGTGTGTGTGTGTGTGTGTGTGTGTGTGTGTGTGTATGAAGCCAGAAGTTGACATCAAGTGCCTCTCTTAATTGTACTCCATTTAATTTTTTTTGAGACAGGGTCTCTCACTGAATCTGGAGCTTACCAATTCAGTGAGGGTGGCTATCAAATGGGCCCCAGGGAGCCTCACGCCTCTGCCTTCTTAGCAGTTGGGATTACAGGGGTGCCTCTGAGCCTGACTTTCTATGTAGGTAAATATAGAACTCAGGTCCCCACGCTCATGTGGGAAACACTTTACCAGTGGAGCCATCTTCCCGGAGCCTTGGGAAATAAAAACAACTTATCCTCTCTGGGTCTCAGTTTCCCCAACTAGAACGTGATCACACTTGAGCCTGTTTATAAAACCCACTGGAAGCCACAGGTCTCTTTAAAACCGTCCACTCAACCAGCTCACATAGACAGATTGAGGGTATCACGGACTCTGGTATGAGGTGGCTTTGTAGGCAGTCTGGGGTAGCATTCCACAGTGTAACAGTGGGATCTCACTGCAGGTTTGTGCTGGACAAAATTTTGAGCCTTTCACTGTTGCCTCTCTAGATTCCACACATCACACACACACTGGATGGTATTTGGGTTTTCTGGCAAGCTATTACCTTAGCTACCAACTTTCAGCTGTGCTAGCCGTGCACACCACCTATTTGTTGCATGTACCATGGGAATGTCCTTAGTGATCGAGCCTTGGTGGCTTCTCCTCTTCCCAGTTGTGCCTCCTTTTTAAAGGCTGGAACTTGTGATCAGCTCAAGTATGTGTACACACACACACACACACACACACACACACACACACACACACACACACACACACACAGAGAGCAAGATTTTGCTGGTAATTTCCAGCATATTTTCTGATCTGAGATAACACTGAACCCAATTGGACCCTTCTAGAATGGTCAGGAAAGGCTTTAGATAGGAAGGCATGAGTGGCCCCAGAAGGATCTTGGACCACTGCCACCATTTTTGGTGCGCCAGGTGTGGTGAGCTGTTCTTAGAGCATACAATGCCTTCCTTATTCTCCACTATTTTACATTCCATTATTTTTGTCTAGAATGCTCTCCCTTTCTATTGGTGAGCATCAAATTATTGGATCCATTAGGAAGCCTTCTCTGGCTCTCTCAATGGTGTCCCCAGCATATCCTCAGTGCTCTTCTAGCACCTTTCAAATGTAATATGAATCAGGTCTCAACCAGGTTCAGGGTCTGGTCTGGTCCCCAAGCTAGACTGAATCCTGAGGGCAAGGGCCAATGAGATGATCTGAATACTGGGATGCAGGATGCTACTGCAGTAGGGAAAAGGAAGGCACAAATCTGAGAACTTCAGCTGAGAGTCATCTGAGGTATGATAATATCCTGGGAGCTTCTGATGGCCTCACCTTGGCAACCTGTGTCCTCCATGTGGCTACCAGTCTGCACTGCCTATAACCTGTTTATTAGAGGCTTTGCAAGTCCAGCTCACCAAGCCTCACAGTGATGTGTGCTAACGGGATGGTTCCGCTTATGTATCCACTCACTCGGCTTCCTGAAGCCTGATGACTCCTCTAGAGTGGTCATATCAATCTCCTCCGGCGTTCTGGTCAAGCTGCTGGCCACACAGAGCTTGCTGGTGTCCAGCGTGGTTTTGCCGAAGGGAGATATGGGCGAGTGTATGTTGGTGTAGCCGTCGGAGGGGCACCCGAGCGAAGCCAGTTCCAGCGCCTTGCCGCCTGTGATGATGGGAATGTTGAGAGACAACTTCCGGCGGCGGACTGGGGACGAAGTGCCGATGGCCAAGGGCGGCGGCGAGGAGAACTTGCAGCTGTCACGAGGCGACTTGGAGGCATCTCCGTACAGAAGTTTGGTGTTGTGGCTGCTGGAGAACAGGAGTTCCAGTGACCTGTTGGGAGGGGAGGGAAGAGGGAGAAAAAGCTGTGAATGTAGACGTGCCCACCGGGGCTGATAGTGCATTCCTTATATGGATGATCTTTGAAGGCTACAGTGGGTCCCCGCACAGGGTTGTGATTAAAGGGCTTGGGGACGAATGTCTATACCCACAGGACTGGGTGTCTGAGTTGTGGGCATGGTTCTATCTGATGTTCATACCTCTGGCTCTTTTCTGAGGTGCTATGGCTCCTGACTGTAGGCCTCTGAGGGGCCTCGATTTACCCACATGAGTCCACATGAGGATACTAACGTACATGGTCTGCTCTTGTCCTTACAGTGGTTTGCTTTGTGCATGAGGAAACAGAGGCTGAGGGACAGACAGTGACGCATCTGGTGTCTCTGACTCTAAACTCATGTCTCTGCCGTGGCATCTGAGGGGTTTCATGTGCCTACTGGGTTTGGCACATATAGAAGTGCCTTAGCAATCCTGACACCTGTGTTTAAGTTCCTCGGTCATAACTTGTAAGGGCCATGTGGAAAGTCTCTTGGCCTTTCTGGGCCTTGTCATTAGAGAGCTTCGGTGATGTAGGTAGGAAAGATGTCTGGAAGCCATGGTAGCTAAAGGGTTCTGTCCACTGGAGGATGTACCTTGAATATACCATAAAGGACTCTTCAAAGCATGAAGGTATACACAGAGCAGGGGTGTCTTCCTGTCTCTCTCTCCCTTCCATTTTCCCTTCTTTCTGTAAAGGGCGGGCCCTAAG
Organism: Rattus rattus; assembly: GCF_011064425.1. NCBI lineage: Eukaryota > Metazoa > Chordata > Mammalia > Rodentia > Muridae > Rattus > Rattus rattus. The sequence goes on along the minus strand of NC_046165.1, from coordinate 5,211,065 downwards.
TTTCCCAAAGGGTTTTAGGGAATGGAGAATAATGGATATCCCTTGGTTTCCCTGACCAAGGCTTGAGGGCTAGGGGGTGTGTAAAAGAAGCTTAGTGGAGTTTGTGTGGTGGTGGCAGTGCAGCTCCGTGACAGACCCGGCATCTACCCCGCACACCACCATGTTGCCCAAGAGGAAGGTTTGGGCTGATGAAGTGGCAAAGGCGGGAGCCCAAGCCCTGCTCCAAGAGGCTATTGGTCAAGCCTGCTCCTGCCAAGGTGGACACGAAGCCAAGAAAGGCCAAGGAAAAGGATAAAGCAATAGACAATAGTAATACAGATAAAGGGGAAGCGGGGACTGAAGGGCAAACAGGCTGAAGTGGCTGACTAGCAACCACGCATCTGCCTTCAGAAAACAGAGACAGAAAACCAGAGTCCGCCTCTGAAGAAGAGAGAGAAGGCAAGTCTGACAGTCTGACTAAGCATCCGTCTGTCAGTGGTCCCCGCCTCCCTTCTTGCACAATCCAGAGGAATATTTTTATCAACTATTTTGTAAATGCGAGTTTTTTTAAATAGCTCTAGAAACATTTTTAAAAGGTGAGGGAATCCTATCTTATCCCACTTTTTAAGTGTAACTGGTTTTTTAAAAGAGGGTAAATCATTTGCTGGTTGATTTTTGTTTGCTTTGTTTTTTGTTTTTGTACAACCAGAAAATAGGGTACTGAATCAGGAGAGGCTATGACGGTCTCAGGGGTCACCATAACATTCTGTAGAGGGGCTAGTTTTATATCCTACAGTACAAAGCATACTAAATGACAATTTGGGGTCTCAGTCATGCATTCATGTCTGGAATGGAATATTTTCAGTTGTATCTGTTTCTAATAGAATCATTTCGTAAGAAAGCCAGTCTTTGGTCCTTGCCTTGTCAGAACTGTGATGTCTGAGGTCATGACAGTCCATTTTCCTAACAGTTGTGATAATGTGCTGTGAAAGATGGAGATTTTGAGTATGTTCTGTGTGTGGCATAAAATTGTGAGTTGGTGGAACTGAGGATTATGAGTATTTGGTTGTTATGAGAGGTCTTAAGGAAACTTGCCAAGTTTGAGGCAGGGACAACTCTGGAATAACTTCAAAGAGAAACAATATGTAGCTCTTCATTGGCATACACAAACACAATGTGATTCTTCAGAGTTTGGGGAAGTGTGATATGATCTGGAATGTCTGTGTATTCTGCTCCTCAACCAATAAAATCTCAGCTGTGAAAGAGTGAAGAAAAAGAAGAAAGAGGAGGGGGAAGAGGAGGAGGAGGAGAAGCAGAAGCAGAAGCAGAAGAAGAAGAAGAAGAAGAAGAAGAAGAAGAAGAAGAAGAAGAAGAAGAAGAAGAAGAAGAAGAAGAGAAGAAGCAGAAGCAGAAGCAGAAGAAAAAGAAGAAGAAGAAGAAGAAGAAGAAGCAGAAGCAGAAGCAGGAGCAGAAGAAGAAGCAGGAGCAGAAGAAGAAGCAGGAGCAGAAGAAGAAGCAGAAGCAGAAGAAGAAGCAGAAGCAGAAGAAGAAGCAGGAGCAGAAGAAGAAGCAGGAGAAGAAGAAGCAGAGCAGAAGAAGAAGCAGGAGCAGAAGAAGAAGCAGGAGCAGAAGAAGAAGAGGAGCAGAAGAAGAAGCAGGAGCAGAAGCAGAAGAAGAAGTAGAAGCAGAGGAAGAGGAAGAGGAAGCAGAAGAAGAGGAAGCAGAAGAAGAAGGAGAAGAAGGAGAAGGAGAAGAGGAAGCAGAAGAAGCAGAAGAAGCAGAAGAGGAAGCAGAAGCAGAAGCAGAAGCAGAAGAAGCAGAAGCAGAAGAAGGAGAAGGAGAAGAGGAAGCAGAAGAGGAAGCAGAAGAGGAAGAAGAAGCAGAAGCAGAAGAAGAAGAAGCAGAAGAAGAAGCAGAAGAAGAAGAAGAAGCAGAAGAAGAAGCAGTAGAAGAAGGTCCAGGGACAAAGCCACTACTATACATGGACTGACCCTGGGCTCCAATTGCATACGTAGCAACGAATAGCCTAGTAAGGGCACCAATGGAAGGGGAAGCCCTTGGTCCTGCCAAGGCTGGACCCCCAGTGAACAGGATTCTTGGGGGGGGAGGGCAGCAATGGGAGGAGGATGGGGAGGGGAACACCCATATAGAAGGGGAGTGGGAGGGGTTAGGGGGATGTCAGCATGGAAACTGGGAGAGGGAATAACAGTTGAATTGTAAATAAGAAATACCCAATTTAATAAAGATGGGGGGGGGGAAGAAGAAGCAGAAGAAGCAGAAGCAGAAGAAGCAGAAGCAGCAGCAGCAGAAGAAGCAGAAGCAGAAGAAGCAGCCTACTGATCAGCAGCATGGGTAGCTAGGCCTCAAGGAGTTTTGGGGAAGGGGGGGGGAGCAGAGCGATCCCTCCCTAAAGAATATAGTCTTCCAAGAAGACCTCTAACAGGCATAGCTGAGGGTGACCTTGTGCTTCTGTTGTATACATTCATAGCTCCAGAGCTGTGGGATTATAGCCTTTGGGAAACCAACCAACCAGTCTTGAAATGTACTCCCTCTGTGGTCTGGGAATAATATGTGCCTTAGCACTCCCACTTCTGGGACAGCCTCTTTTCCAGAGACTTCATTGTCTAAGAAATCTGTGGGGTTCAAGAAGCAGTGTGCATGGACCCAGTGGGGAACAGTGATGGTGGGATTCTTTTAAAAATATTTTCACATTTAGTTAGTTAATATATGTGTGTGCATGTGCTTGTGTGTGTGTGATAGAGTGAGTGTGGATGTCAGATGACATCTTGCAGGAATGGTTCTCTCCTCCCACCATGTGGGTCCAGGGGTTGAGATTCGGTCATTAGGCTTGGGAGCAGCTGCCTTTTCACACTAAACCATCATTCAGAGTTCAGGGATTCTTGTAGATGGTGATGGCAAAAGGCACGCATATACCTGGCAGGAATCGCAGTGATGGGCCTTTTGTAGATGCTGATCAGCTTGTCTAGGACCACCACAGCATCGGTGAAGACTCGATAGGAGTGCAGGAAGGTGTTGAGAAAGTCAATACTCAGGAAGCGAAGATCAGTCAGGCGCTCCAGCAGGCGCTCCACGGTGGCAGAGCGGATCTGCAGCACTTTGCAAGAATTCATGGTTTTGCTGAAGCGAATGTCAACGTCATCACAGTATAAGGAAGCATCAGACCTATAAAGGGGAGGGCAAGGAGAGGTGATGTGTGCAGATATGAACATCACAGCAACATAAGGAGGCACTGAATCTGAACACTGAGGGAGAGGAGGAAGCAGTGACGAACATCTAAGGTGTCTCTTCACAAAGTGAGGGGGCGAGGCTATCACCAGCCATCTTGTCAACCCCCACATGCAGACAAGAACAGTTTTCTGGACACGTCAGAAGGATAACACCAAGAAAGAGCTATAACTCATTCCCCAAAGACTCTAAAATCCTTCAGTATTGGAAAAATACAAAAAACAATGTGCTTCCAAATTACTAAGACACTCTAGAATTATATTCACACAAAAATCTGCACATTTACATTTCTAGTGGCCATGCCCATAATAGAGGAGAGTGGTGAGAACCTACAAATATCTATCAGCAGATGGATGGTCAAATAAAGTACAGTGGATGTTACTCAGCTATAAAAAGAGAACTGCTTTTTTTTTTTTTTAAGATTTATTTATTCATTTATTATATATAAGCACAGTGTAGCTGTCTTCCAGTGGTTTCCTGCTGGCATACGCCACTGTATTTGCTGTATTCTGGCTGTGTCTCTCAGGAGCGATCTGCATTCACATTTTGATCATCCGTCTTGAATTTCATTTGTTCTAGGCATCTAGGGTAATTCAAGCATTTGGGCTAATAGCCACTTATCAATGAGTACATACCATGTATGTCTTTCTGTGATAGGGTTAGCTCACTCAGGATGATATTTTCCAGTTCCAACCATTTGCCTACAATTTCATAAAGTCATTGTTTTTGATAGCTGAGTAATATTCCATTGTGTAGATGTACCACATTTTCTGTATCCATTCCTCTGTTGAAGGGCATCTGGGTTCTTTCCAGCTTCTGGCTATTATAAATAAGGCTGCGATGAACATAGTGGAGCACGTGTCTTTTTATATGTTGGGGCATCTTTTGGGTATATGCCCAGGAGAGGTATAGCTGGATCCTCAGGCAGTTCAATGTCCAATTTTCTGAGGAACCTCCAGACTGATTT